>NW_024467473.1:1200000-1592170 GCF_001561935.1 Penicillium griseofulvum
AGGGTCCGATGTATTTAAATCCAGGGACTGGCCCAATCATGCTCAGAATGTGACATTTTATTCTGAAGATCTCCGGTGTTGTCGCTGTTGTGTGCGCATATTTCTGTCAGCAGATCTAAGTGCCTCCGATCAACATGCATTTGGCTCAGAGTTTTGTCTTGCTATGTCTGGTGGCGACTGGTATAGCTCTGCCTACCAATGAAGACATCAGGACCCAGGAACTTAAGGCGCGCGGTCCGGGTTACTCTCCTAAGCAGCCCCCCTTGACAACACCATGGACCAATAAAGTCGGAACGAAGCCATGGCCCGAATATCCGCGGCCGTTGCTAGAGCGCTCCGCATGGAAGAATCTCAACGGAGTGTGGAAGTACCAAAGTGCTGCAAGCCTCGATGCTGTCCAGCAACCACCTTTTGGGCAGGAGCTTGCACAGGAAGTTTTGATTCCGTCGTGTCTTGAGAGTGGATTGTCTGGTAAGACCTGCCTTGTTTGGTACATTGTCAAACATTCAATTAACAATTATTCGCAGGAATCCAAACAGATTCAGCTTTCTACTCTTGGTTTTCGACATCCTTTAAAGTATCTCCTTCTTGGAAGGGTGAGCAGGTACTGCTCAATTTTGGAGCTGTAGATTATGAAGCCACAGTCTTTGTCAATGGCCAAAAGGCAGGCTTCCACCGTGGCGGATACTTCCGCTTTGCCTTAGACGTGACAAAGTATCTGAAATTTGATCAGCAGAATGAGCTGTGAGTATCCGGGATCACAACGCAGTCGA
The DNA here is from genome assembly GCF_001561935.1 of Penicillium griseofulvum. Classification (NCBI taxonomy): domain Eukaryota; kingdom Fungi; phylum Ascomycota; class Eurotiomycetes; order Eurotiales; family Aspergillaceae; genus Penicillium; species Penicillium griseofulvum. Next base: position 1,200,774 of record NW_024467473.1, read on the forward strand.
CTTGCGTATCTGACTTCGAATATAGACTTGTTTTTGTACATGATCCCACTGACGATGGCGACTATGTTATCCCCATTGGAAAGCAGACCCTGAGGCCGAGTCACATCTTTTATACGCCCTGCAGTGGTATATGGCAAACTGTTTGGCTTGAGGCTGCCCCAGCCAACCACATTACCAAACTCGATCTTGACGCAAACATGGATGGCCAAAGTAAGTGTCTGGTGACAGTTTATGGAAATGTCTCATTAATTCTGACTTGTATGTAGTAAGTATCACTGTACACAGCTCCGCCACTGATAAGCCCGCCAACGCCGAGGTCACTGTCCACAAAAATGGAAAGACTATTGCAACCCACAAAGGCCCCACCAACAAGCAATTCCAATTCAAAGTATCTTCGCCCAAGCTCTGGTCCCCGGACTCGCCTAACCTGTACAATGTGACTGTTAAACTCGGCAAAGATAAAGTGGAGAGCTATGTTGGCTTCCGTACAATCTCCAGGGGTAAGATTGACGGGGTTGAACGACCCTTACTCAATGGGAAATTTATCTTCATGTTCGGAACCTTGGATCAAGGCTATTGGCCTGATGGTTTATACACACCTCCCAGTAAAGAGGCGATGGTGTACGATCTGAAGATGCTAAAGAAGTTAGGATTCAACATGGTCCGCAAGCATGTGAGTGTCGACATGTCACACTATATCCCATTGTCTCTGTTGCTCACACTATGGAATGCAGATCAAAGTTGAGACCGACCTGTTCTATCGAGCATGCGACGAGCTCGGTCTGCTTGTAATTCAGGACATGCCTTCCCTACGTCCGTCGCAGTCCAGGAGAGGAGCAGATGGTAACTTCCATACTATTCTACCGGACGAGAAGCAGCAGGCCGAGTTCGCTCGCCAGCTAGATTTGTTGGTCAACCAGCTCAAGAGCTTCCCCAGTGTTGCAACTTGGGTAAGTTCAAATTTCTAGTGAGAGCAAGAAATATTCTGACCTGAAGCACTATAGGTCGTGTACAACGAAGCCTGGGGTCAGATCAGCAACAACCCCGAGTTTGAGCTGACCGAGAGGGTCAGACAACTGGACCCCACTCGACTTGTGGATTCGACAAGTGGTTGGGACGACCATGGCGCTGGAGACTTTAGTGTATGCACCCTTCCCGTGTGACATACCCACGTGGCTAATTAACTTGTTTTAGGACAACCACCACTACGCAAACCCACAATGCGGCACTCCATTCTATTCCCTACGTTCTAGCCCACACGATCCTAGCCGGATTGGGTTCCAGGGTGAATTTGGTGGCATCGGTACTAATGTATCCATTGACCATCTCTGGAACAACCAGAAAGCTATCGATACTATCGACCAAACATACGAACTCGACGAAACCATCGAGGCATGGAATTATCGCAGCCACCTTCTCCTGAACGAGCTCGAAGATCAGGTCCGCCTGTACGCATGCAGTGGGGGCGTCTGGACACAGACGACCGACGTCGAAGGCGAGGTCAACGGTCTGATTACTTATGACCGTCGCGTGTCAAGAGTCAACGAGAAGCAGTGGCAGGCAGATATTAAAGCTCTCTATGATGCTGCTGCCGCAAGGAGCAAGGCTTGAAATTCTCATAATATATTTAGTGGACACTGGACCGACTGCACCATCCGAGGCTATCTGGATGTGACGAGAACGGAGTATATAATCTTTATTTTGACCATTATCTCTAAATGGAACCTTATTCTATCAAAAATGATCAATCGCGGGCGTCGGTAAGCCCTAGAACTTATGATCAGCAGTCCACGACACGCATTTGTTACTTTCTTCAACCCCACTGTTTCATCTTGACTGGTATTATATCTCTGACAGCTGTCAATGCCGTCCCCAGAAACCTTCCAAGGTTGAGACTGATTAGATTGACTTTTATAAACCATGGAAACAAGCCGTCCAGATTCATGGTACACAGCAGTCTCGTGAATCGACTGGAACCACAAGACGTCGAGCCTTGTGTTCTAGGCCTAAAGAGTGCGAAAATTCGTCACTAAGGCGGCAGTGATCGTCTACCGCGCCTATTTTCGAAACATCCCAAATTGAATAGGATAGAACAAAAAGGGAAAGTCCCCTCTGATCTATTCATTTTGGAGAATTAAAGCAATCAAAGCTCAATATGGGATCTGGTCTCGATTTTTACCCCTTTCGTTTGGGAGGAAAAAAATTTTTCATCCAATATAGCTAATTAGAAATCTATTGATCATGCCATACCCACCAGCACTCCCGATTTAACCCATCATGCCATGCCATCACACGACACGAATTTGTTAATAGATTTAGATTTAATTGCGGGTAGATAGTCCATCGAATGGCCCCAATTCTCCAGTTTAGCGTTGCTTGACGTGCATGTGTTCACTGAATTTTTTACGCCATTCCCCGTTAGCTCCGATTGCCCCTATTTTGTATATTGTAGGCTTGCAAATTGTGTATTCCTTTGGACCCACACATCCACCAGTTCGCTTTCTTCTAGAAGCATATGCTTACTTAGGGGCTTTGTGGTTGGGCAAATTCTGTAGTCATAGTTCAAAGCTCAAGATTTTGATCTCAAGTTGTTGATCAAAAGTTAAAATTTTGAGTCACCGATTGAACTGACGACTGATGCATATGTATCTATCTATTATGGATTATTACACCCTAAGGCACCCGAATATGACTAGTAAGACCCGAACCCACTTCGTCCCGGGTTCTCAGCGAAACCGTTGGGCCCGTAGCGGAGTTCCGACTGTCCGTAGCCAGTGATCAGGTGTGAGATTCAAATGCCAAAGATCCATTTCAATCTACAACATAATTAATTAGCTTCGTTAGCACGGGCAATGGTTCACGGGATAGACATATGTGTGATCTTTTATGCCCAGCATCTCAAAAAACGCCATCTGATCGTACATATGCTGGGATGACATAGATCAACGGAGGTCTGACAGCACCACGTGCTTGTTGCATCATTCTTCACGTTTCCAGATCGCTTGTTTCGGTCTGACTGGATAGCAATGGACCCTTGCCGTCCTTGGCTTTTTTTTCTTTTTTTCTTAGCTTAGATTACAGGGATCAGCCCACACCACATGTCTAGATGATCACTCCACTTTCGTAGTTGACTAAATTATCTCACCCTGTGGTCTGATTCGACCATAGGCACTTTACTTGCTTATCCAAATGAAGTCTTTAAGGAAAACCTCGGCTTGATATTACTGTGCTCGTATGAAATCGGGAAAGATCGCGTTTCTAGGTAGCAGTCACGGACCATCTGGTCCCAGGATTGCGTAGAGCGGATCCCAAAGAGAATGCATTTTACAGTTTAGTGGCTTCCAATCTAATCAGGTTGCATTTAATATAGAAGGACGGTGAACGGAGTAATAACGGGGATCGCGCATCCATGGTATAAATACTCGATCCGCCAGTCTTGCCATGAGGTGCCCCAGTTTTCTCTTCTCTCTATTCGGTCTCCGATCTCGCTTCCATACTTCACTTTTTTTCTCCTAGACTTCGACTTTTCTCTCAAGGGTGATTCTATACCGAAAGGTACAATAGAACCATGGACTACAGTACAGCAACGGCTGCTGATCCGGTCCACGTCGACCGGAAGCTGCTCTACACAAGCTTGGAAGAGCGAATCAAGTATCTCCATAACTTCCTCGATTTCAACTCAAGTAAGCTCTTACCATAAACCCCTGTCATGGGTCAACGGCCACTAACATCTCCCCAGGCGATATTGAAGCACTCTTGTCCGGCAACAAATACATCAAGCAATTGATCCCAGCAGTGGTCAACCTCGTATATAAGAAGCTTCTCCAGTACGACATCACATCCCGAGCCTTCCACACACGGACAACAGCCGATGAAACCGAGCCCGAGGAAGATTATCTCCATGAAGAGACACCAAAAATCAAGCGACGTAAGATGTTCCTGCGGTGGTACTTGACGCGTCTCTGCCAAGACCCAACCACAATGGACTTCTGGCGGTACTTGAACAAGGTTGGGTAAGTTCATAATCGCCCACCTTTCCATCCCCAGGTCACCATTCCCGGGGTAAATTCTCCGCTTGTACAACACGCTAACGAGTTCGGTAACACAGCATGATGCACAGCGGACAAGCTCGCCTGTCACCATTGAACATCGAGTACATCCATCTCGGCGCTTGCCTCGGGTACATCCAAGACATCTGGATCGAAGCCATGATGTCCCACCCCCACCTCTCACTGCGACGCAAGATCGCGCTCGTGCGCGCCGTCAACAAGATCCTCTGGATCCAGAACGATCTCTTTGCCCGATACCACTCAAGCGACGGCGAGGAGTTCGCGGACGAGATGTCGGACTACGCCAGCTACACCCAAGATCAGGAGGGATACCTCGGCGACAAGCGCATTCTTGGCAGCAGTTCCGGTAGCTCAACCGAGGATGACCGGTCCAGTATTTCTAGTGGTGTGGCGCCTTCTATAGCGCCTTCTGTTGCGCCTTCTATAGACAGCGCGGCGCCGTCGACGACATCTAAGGTGTCAGCGTGCCCTTTCGCGGAAATGGCTAAAAGCGGTAACTCGACTGAGACGAAGATTTGGGCCAATTGAGGGGCTCCCCCTGTGTTATTGTGCGGGTCGCAATTTGCATCTTACAGGCGCTAGGGGTTAATATGGCTGGACTCTGGAATGGGGTTTTTGGAAATACACTTTGGCATAGACAGTGGAATAATACAAAAAGATCTTGAAGAAATTGGCATTGGGGCACCACCTACAATACCACATTCATCTCCTCACGGCGGAAAACTTCCGGCTTTGTCATCTTTTTCTCCCCACAACTACCGCGATCGGCTGTTATTCAAGGTAGTTGAAGAAGGCCTTTAGCATCTTATATCCGCAGACAGACCGGAGATAATTGAATCATTAGATAGCCCCTTCGGATATAAGTAACCGATCTACACAGGACCTTCATTCAATAGGTGAGAAACATATCAGAGTCTGCCCCCTTTGCGTCCCCACCACCCCCCGCCACTCTATTTGGTTAAGATCAGAGGACCGGGAGTTCTCTTATTAAACCAGTTCAGCCCCTCCATTCAAATAGACTTGCCCTTCGCCGTATTAAGGAGATTCTCCCATATTAATATCATTTTCAACGCGCCGACACTCACAATGGCACAATCGAAGGCGGTGACCCCGCTTATGATCAATAATGAATTCATTGAGACCGATATCAAATTCGAGGTCCACGCCCCTGCCACTGGCGAGTTGAGTGGCTATTGCGCCGGTGTGTCGGTCGACGATGCCAACCGCGCAGTCGATGCTGCCCAGGCTGCCTTCCCAGCATGGAGCAAGACCAAGCCAAATGAGCGCCGCGACATCCTGCTGAAGGCCGCCGATATTATGGCCTCGCGCAAGGAGGAATTGATTCAGTACCAGCGTGAGGAGACCGGTGCCGGCCGGCCTTTCTCGGAGTTCACCTTCAATATGGGTGTGCTCTTCATCAAGGACTTTGCGGCCCGGATATCCTCGATCGAGGGTGTCGTGCCGAATGTCAACGGCGGGGAGGGTGCGGGAGCCATCGTATACAAGGAGCCATACGGAGTAATTCTGTCAATTGCGCCATGGTAAGCTTTGCGATCCGATCTGTGATATATACTGCAATTTATCAGCTGGCCTGGGGACTGTTTTTAACTGGTTGATAGGAATGCTCCTTTCATTCTGGGTACGCGCGCTGTTGCGCTCCCTCTTGCGGCTGGAAACACCGTTGTTCTGAAGGGCTCCGAGCTTTCACCCAAGTGTTTCTGGGCTCTGGGTGACATCTTCCGCCAGGCTGGCGTTCCCGCTGGATGTTTGAACGTCATCTTCCACCAGCCCTCTGACGCTCCGGCTGTCACCAACGCGCTGATTGCTCATAAGGCTGTGCGCAAGGTCAACTTCACTGGTAGCACATTGGTTGGCTCGATTATTGCCTCTACGGCAGGCAAACACATCAAGCCTGTGCTGCTCGAGCTGGGCGGTAAAGCGTCGGCGATTGTTTTGGACGATGCGAACTTGGATAAGGCTGCTATGAACTGCGCCATTGGATCCTTCATGCACGTACGTAGAGTTGATTCGATGGAGACAAGGATATCACATACTGACAAGCGATACACAGTCCGGTCAGATCTGCATGTCGACCGAGCGAATTGTCGTGCAGCGTTCGATCGCAGACGAGTTCCGGCAGAAGTTTGCTGAGACAACTGAGAAGTTGTTTGGCAAGGATGCGCCCGCGCTGGTCTTGGTTAACAGCGCGGCCGTCACTAAGAACAAGAAGCTCGTAGCCGACGCTGTGTCCCGTGGAGCCAAGCTGCTGTTTGGCGACGCTGATGCGAGCGAGTCCATTAACACAGGCATGCGGCCGATCGTCGTTGATGGCGTCACCAAGGAGATGGACATGTACGCGACCGAATCATTTGGTCCGACCGTGTCTTTCATGGTTGTGGACACTGAGGACGAAGCTATCGAATTGGCCAATGATACCGAATACGGCCTGACTGCGGCTCTGTACACCAACAACCTGTTCCGCGGGTTGCGGGTGGCCAAACAAATTGATTCTGGGTGGGTTTTTTGAGTTCCGGATACAGATCACATCATATTGGTGGAGATCGAATTTAGGCTAACTTGCCCTTTCTAGTGCCGTACACATCAATTCTATGACTGTACACGACGAGACCGTCCTTCCCCATGGAGGATGGAAGAGCAGTGGCTTTGGTCGCTTCGGAGGAATTTCTGGATACGATGAATTCCTCCAGACTAAGACTGTTACTTGGGAGGAATAGGTGTGACTAGACTCGCAGGTACATACTGTCCTACGAGTACATCGTGCATAGGTATACGACAGACCTGTTGTTTAGCCCCATTTTGGCTCCGTTTGGCCCCCGGCAGCATTGGGCCGCTACGGGCGACGGTTTCCCTAGTTGTATTGACATGGCTTGTTCTGGACTTGTTTAGAGCCAATTTGGGACTTAGTTGGCTTGGTCTGAACTTTGCAGTTCATCCAGCCAATGACGGAGCCTTCGGGCGTCGCCTAGATGTGCTCCATGAGGATGCGGTCCGGATACCCGGCTTATACTCCGTACTGCACACCGTATAAGCGAGTAGAATGACTCGGGATGACTCCATATGTGATTTGTGTTGCATTGAGACAGCGTAGTATACGACCGCACGGGATATTTTGGTATTTTCTCATCTTGTTTCGGAGCCTAGGATGTAGGTCTGTCTCACTCTGGTCATGAGGCTGAAGTCATGTGACGTACTCTTTTTTTCTCTCTCGGAAATCTAAAAATACTTACTTTTTTAATAAATAAAGGGCTTGAGCCTATGAATAAACATGATCTAGTGCAATTTCGGCCTTCGACCCGGTAAAGAAACATTTGAACCTCAATAGTTGGGGCGAAGGCGCTGAACACAAAGTTCCACCCTAAATTCAGGCACAGGGCCGTAGCAAATCACGAAAATTGCCCGGTGAGACACAATCCATTCTTGATTTTTATTTTTATTTCTCATTTTACGTGTCTTACTTCTACACCGTAAGAAATAATCGATTACAAAGTGCAAACAACATAGGATACTGAGACTATTATGATATCCAGAGTACAAAGTACAACAGTACATCATACTTCATGATAAACTTTGACCCCCCCTGAATATCAGACTGTTGATCTTTCCTAAGACATCATTACCCCGACGAACTCATGGGATCGGCGAATTTGATACTGCCCTATGGTCACGGACCTGTGTGGAGCTGGGTGATAGTCGTGATAAGTCATGAATATCAATGAATATCAGTGAACATCAGTGAACATCAAAATCTGTCCTTGCAGGTTACCTAGGTAGGGTTGAAGTCCTGTTTGCCCCGTGGAAAGACACATGGTATGTACGGATGTACCTGCATGGCCCAACGCCTGCAGGGCAGTACAATACCTGTATGGCTGCTGTCACAGAGCCTGGGCTTGAGGGGCGTAATCTCGTACTTGCAATTTCCGGGTTGCTTTCTTGGACGAAGTAGGCTATTCCTATTTTACAATGTAAACGCCAGTGGCGTAAATGAGCAATACATCTATTTTCGAACAATATACTAGACCAACCGGTAGGTACATAGTATATTTCCATACCGGGTAAATATACAATAAAGAGGCTCTTTAGGTACCATGGATAATCCTCGGATTAAATGTTTGGGCCGCCAAGGGTTCCACGGGTATTGAGGGAAACCTTCCTAGATTGGAATCTAGGGAAGGCTTAAGGTAAACAAACATGTCATCGGATTTCATATTGAATCCTCCTTCTAATTTCTCCCTTGGCCCCATAAAGTGACATTTTCTAATCTTACACAAGACATATTCTACATTAAAGGGTCAGCCGTTATCAGGAATAAAATTAAGTTCCGCATCATCCACCAATTAAAACTTGTGCCTGTCCATTTTGATGATTACTTGACCTGTATCACACAGCCTGGCGGTATATTACAATAACATCTGAGCCACAGCCGACCCGCATGCCCCACGAGGACAAGATCTTTGCGGCATGTCACCTTCGAACAGTTACCTGTTTACAACATTAAACCGGTTATTAAGGTGTGATGGATAACCTATACGAAGTACTTACCATTATTACAGGGTTTTAGGTCAAAGCCACAGTTGAAATTAAAAAAAAACTAAAAAAGTAGCCGAAGGAAATGAAGATGAGATTTGGTTGGTCTACTTCGTTTAGGCCTGTTGGTTTAGTTTAGTGACCCACCTTGGAGGTACCAACATCCTTGAAGTCTACTTTGCCTCGCCCTTCTTCTTCTTCTTCCTTTATTATCCCTCTCTTTTCAGTCCACTCCTTACAATCATTTTTTTTTTTTCGTTTTACAACGATAGCCACTCTTTATTTCCCACTAAAGTCATTCTTTGTCAATCTCGACATTAAATCAACATGCGTTTCTCCATCGCCACCGTTTTCTCCGCCCTCGTGGCTCTCGCTGCTGCCCACACTCAGCCTGATTACACCAAGAACCCTACCGGCAATGCCATCGTCGCTCCTGGCTTGAACGAGATCGTGCCCGAGGGAAAGACCTACACCATCAAGTGGACTCCTACCACCACCGGTCCCATCTCTCTGGTCCTCCTGCGCGGCCCCTCCACCAACGTTCAGCCCCTCAAGACTCTCGCCGAGTCCATCCCCAACAGCGGCGAGTTCAAGTGGACTCCTGGCTCTGACCTCGAGGCCGATGTTACCCACTACGGTCTGCTCCTTGTTGTCGAGGGTACCGGCCAGTACCAGTACTCCACCCAGTTCGGTATCTCCGCCGCTCCTGGATCCGAGAAGAGCACCACCAAGGCCACCGAGAGCCAGACTGCCGCTCCTGAGCCTACTTCTGCCTCATCCACCGTCGTTGAGAGCACCGTGATCACCACCACCATCTGCCCTGAGACCGAGTCTGCTTCTGCCACCACCACCTCCAAGGCCACCCCCAGCGGTGTCTCCCCCGTCGGTCCTCCTTCCAGCCGTCCCTGGACCTCCATCCCTCTCACCACCACCACCGCCGGTCCCACTGGCACTGCCTCCGCTACTCCTTCGACTTCGTCCCCCGCCTTCAACGGCGCTGGTCGCAACGCCATCAGCGTCGGTGCTGTCATGGCCGGTGTCGTCGCTGCTTTCGCTCTCTAAACGCGTTCCCTTTAAAAGGAATCGCGTGCCGATGGCATTTTCTTTCTTCTACAAGCCGGAAATAATGTTTGTTGTTTTCATATAAGGCTTAATTTATTTTTGATATCTTGATATGGGCTTTCCGAATCTTGTCTTTTGGCGGGGTTTCTGTATCTCATACCATGTTTTTCTTCTTATGTGCAATATTTCTCGCATCTCGCTCAGCTATGCTGTAATGTGAAGTTCATGTCCTTATGCTTCTTCCTACCATGTAGTCTACCTGACCCTGGGGCATGAGTCGAGTTTGCACCTGTATAGACTTGTAGATAATCTTAGCTATGCAAGTCATCGACTAGACTTGAAGATCTTCTATGGCCTCAGGCACCCATGCATTAGTGATTGTGATATGGACCCGCCAAGCATCATCTCCTCGTGGGAAAAGAATATAGTGTGATCGATAGACTTGCCTAAATGGTAATGGTGCAGATACCTCATTGTCATAAAGTTGCTCCGTACACAGAGGCAAATAGGGGCAAAGACAGGTTTGAAACTGTCTCAGCAAACCACCTAGGCAGCTGCCCAGATGCGCAAACGTCCATGTCTTACAGATGTAGTACACCAAACAAGCAAAGCAGCAAACCGATTGCATTTGAATATATGATGTATTGTCACTTTACCTTACAACCTAAGTCCAGGGTAAAAGTATGTCAGTCAACTTCTTTTTAGTGAATAATATGAACAGATTACGCCATGCCGCCATCTACCAGAGAGAATTTGATGCAGTGTAGCTTTCTTTTGATGATATATCATATTCTGGAGACTGTAATAAATATCGAACACTGCCCTTTAAGTTATCTACATTAATCTGCCATTCGTCCTCTGCCACCATTGCTGAGGACCATACGGAGTACTTCCTCGGCCACTTGCAACAGCCAAGTTCCTCCACCAACCCACCATGGACCAAGAAGACGTCTTCTCCCGACTCATTTTCACCATCCTTCTCCTTTTATCCGTGGTCTTTTTGGACCATTTCCTCGTGCCGATACTAGTCCTCCTGGCCCTTACAGCTCTCAATTATATAGACCAGCTATTAAATCAACTCCGCCCGTTCATACGGTTTTGATACTTCATCTTCCGCTACGGAACCGTACGTCCCCAATTCCAAGCACTACTTTGGTCATCGGGAATCAGGTTGAACATGACTATCAACATATTAGTTAGAACTGATCATTGACCCGGATCTCGGCTTCACTTACGCTCACCAAAGGCACCGAATGTATCGTCAAGTTGCTCGAAGATATCCGCAGATGGGTATTCAGATGGTTCGACAGGTGTCTGAACTGGCCCACTATTCCCCTGTGTTGATTGAGGCGTGTCTGGGGACTGTCTGGAATGGGACGGTAACGGGGTTGTCGATATTGGAGGATTGTCGCGGAAGTCTTCTCGTGATAATGGCGAGTGACCCCCAATATGGTCTACACGAACCGGTTGTACATTCGAAATAACATCTCTCTCAGAAATCTCCCTGGGAAGGTTTGTTTCAAGTCCCCCTCTCAATGCACCGGACATCTCTCGCTCGACGGTTACTTTTAACAACTCCGTCAGAAGTTGTGCAGTCTGCTTGGCGATACGGTTGTGGGGACCCAAAGCTGCGCTAGCATGGATGATACGCATGATTCCAGTCTTTGCTTCGTGCGCGGCTGTCGTGAATGGTTGACTGGTTGGCAGGATGCAAAGGATGACTCCTGCGGTGAATTGTTGTAGGGAAGCGAAGGATTCGGCGAAATGATGCTTGAAACGGAGGACTGGGATGCGAGATATTCGCAGTGCAGCTGCAGTGGCCACTCTCAAGGACTCGTGGATTGCGTCTACTACCAAGCGTGAGCAGGAACTAGTGATTTTCTGCTCGAGTAATGGTCGACGGGCTTGTATTAGAGCTCCATCGTATGTTAATTGGAGAGTGGCTGCCTGTAAGATGATTGTTTCTGCTTGGTATTTAGTGCGTTGCGGTAATCCTTCGATTTGCTGTTGGAATTGTTCTAGGCGGTTGCCGCAGCTCCAGAACTCGAAATCGAATAATCGGGGGACTCTCTTTCGCCAGGAGATTAATTGTTCCTCGGAATCTTGTGCAGCTTCTGCGATTGCCAGGAGGTCCGCTTCGATTGTCTCTTTTCTTAATTGGAGACGACGAAACCGCGAAAGAATGTGTCGGATAATGTTGTAAATCTCGTGTTTCATAGCGAAAAACGCAGCTGTCGTTGTCGGCATTCCATCGCCAGATATCCATTCATTTTTCAGTAGAAGCGGATCAATGGCCAGATCATCCATGTCTCTGAGCGAGTGCAAAGCGACCAATCCAGTATCGATAGAGGAGGGTCGACCATAGATGCTCGACGCGAACGTGTCAGCAACAATAGCCTGGTTCCAACAGCGAGATCGAATCTCATCCACAACTGGACTATCACATTGCGCAGACTTCGTATAAAGATGAAGCGCATACGCAGACCTCACACCCATACCAGAGACAGTCCAAGCAATACTCGGCGAACTATGAAAACCATAATAGGAAGACACCAAGAAGCAGACCTGAACCGCTTCAAGTTGACAGTCGATTGAGATATCGAGCAGATTCCGTCGTATCTCATTAGTCAACCCGTGCATCAACTTCTCCCCGTCAACGGAGTATTCCCGCAACAATTTGTGCCCAGGCCATTTCAGATCTGGTAGGACAGAATGTAACCCAATCATAGCTACTGCCAAAACAGCCATGACAGGACTGAGATCTTGACGACGCCATGAAGTCTGGGATATTATCACGCGTGCGGTCTGTCGGAATGTGGGTTCGTAAAGTAGTAAGATGAACCATTGCATTCGGTCGAAGTAGGCGTCAATCAAGGCTAACATCACGGCTTCTGGGGGAAGTGCGACCTCTGTCAACTGCCATAATGAGTTGTCCAACGTAGGAGCTCCAGTATCGCCAGGGATCGATGCACCGGTCAAAGTCCGACCAGCTTCTTCCTCGTTGAAGACTCGTCTGGCGAAGTCAATCGCGGACGCATTAGCCCCAGACTGTGGTTTCTTTGGAGAGCGCTCTGGATAGGATGTTGAACTCTGTTTTGTACAAGGTATTTCGGGTGCTCCAGTGGAATGGAGAAAATTAGAATTTTTATGTGTCGCTGGTGCAATTGCTTTGTGCACTCCAGAACTGCCCCCTGGATTTTGTCTGCGAGTTCGTTTCGCTATGCGCTGGGATGTCTCGCATTTCTGACCAGCACGAGTACAAAGCATACAAGGGCGTGAGCTGTCGCACTATAGAAGCTCTATCAGTACTATAATTTTGAAGGATGGCCGTGGAGGGGTCTACCTTGAGTTTCTGTCGGCGACATCTGTCACATGCTCGTGATGTGCGGAGTGACTTTTGCAACAGATCAGTCTCTTGCTCCATGAGTTTAGTATAGTAAGGTAGTGTTCTTGCCAATCCCGTGCAAAATTGAAATTTGCAAGGTCCGGAGGAGGTGACAAAAACTGGGGTCCCCGCAATTTCGCCACCAACCGGGGCCAACTTTAATTGCCGTGGACGAAGCAATTATATCAATCTCCCAAGACCAACCAGAACGAGCTACATGACAGGAAAATGCATTTTTGACCTACTATGGAGTTTCCTGGCCCGAAATTGCGATTCCACATTTCAATTCGATATCTATGAGAACAAGCCACCAACCTCGTCATTGTCGAGACAAAGCGCAGTGGCCAAGTGAGTGCAGGGGAGGGACAAGCTCTGGGGTACATGGGAACACGCCTTACTCCCTATAGATCACATCCTACCTTACTAGCTAACCATGCTTTCAGTACCTAGCCGTTATCCATCAAGAACGGAAGGCAGCAGAAGAGCCAGAAATGCGACAGTTTACGGAGTGTCTACTGACGGGGAGTTGTTCTACTTCTTGTGCATCAATGATGACGGCAAGGTATAGAAAAGTTCCCCTCCTTTTCACTTAAATTCAATTAGCTTATGCGGTCAAAGGGGGACCGAATTTTTCTGCGACGAGGTTGTTGACCTTTTGGGGTTTATTATGAAGGAAGCGATGACCATCTCGCCATACACTTCCCGGTTCAACTCGAACCATGCCTCAACAGAGGATGATCCGATCACCCTTTCCTAGGTTAACTTTACTCTTGTTGCATAGCTTGACAGGTTTTCTTGCTTAATCATACTTATAATATTGCTAATACATGTTATTATCCTGCCGAGATTTTGAGAATGTGAATTTGGCGACTGATCCTACGAGTTAAACCTATCATTCCACGTGCTAGATAGGAGCTGTTCACTGGTTTTTGAACCTGGCTATATTAGAGAATAGTATGACATTCTGTGAACGCTAATAATTAAATGCTTTTAATTGTATCAAGTCCTGATCAAACCCAAAAGATGTCCACGAGCATTTTGCGCCTGTGAAAGAACAATCTCAGCTGCAGGATAAGTTTGTAGTAAATGTCCAGCTGCTTCCTCGCAAGCATACAAGTTCGACATAGCCTGCATCCTCACAATAGCATCCGGGACTTTCAAATCAGGAATGCTGGCCTCAAGAATAATACCCAGTATTGTAACAGTGCTTCCAGGGAGGAAATGAAGCATCCTGCATTCATGCAGTTCATTGAGAGTCTCATTGACTCGCAAAGTCAAACCTCTCATTTCCGACGTAATGGTGGTCTCGAGACCATCTCCTCCACTCGACGCAGCTTGGCAGAGTATAGACATCGCGGTGAGATGGAGGAGATACAGGAAAGCTTGGTGGACGAGGAGGACGATCTCCGGGGACTCTGTATGACAGCCATGCAAGAGTGATGGGGAAAAATAATGTGCTGGGGCGGGGAGTTCTTGAATCCAGGTCCTTAGAAGCTGTTCACAGCCCGTTATGGAAGCCTGTGATATATTGGACTTGGGGACCATGGAGTATTCACAGTCTCCTGACGGTGCCGGTGACCAAGCATCTTGGTAAAGAAGATTGATGATGACGCCCATGCAATGAGCGAGTTTGATCTCCTGGATGAATAGCAACATCATTCGCTCTTGGTTTTCCCAGTTGAGCATAATTGATGCTTCTCCCAGCATGACCAGCACAAGTTCATGGTACGGCTCGGAGGAATAGTATTTCGTGGCTTCCAGTAGCGACATTGTAATATCGCTGTTTGGGATTCGTAGTGGTCGACGGAAACCTAGGGAGAGAATCCGGTCACGCACGTAGAGACACCACCACAGTCTGTGCTTGTGTGAAAAACTACCTGTTTCTAAACTCGCAAGGAGACCGACGCGTTCTGCTGTCGAATATGCGAGATCGAACCAGTATGTTGGGACTTTGTGGCCATCTCCACTTCCGTGCCACTGCATCATAAGTAATAATGCTTGGATCTGGGTGTATGCGTTGGGTTCGGTCTCGAACTCATAAAGAAGCTGAGTCAAAATTAGTCTTGACCTGTCATAGATTTTGTCTCTAGATATCTCACCTTGGCTCGTCCAAATAATGTTCTTCGTAATGCTTTTCGTGATGAGAACCCGGCTTTGATGGCAGTTTCTTGCTCAATAAATGCACTGCCAGCCAGCATGACAGCTTGATGAAGTAGCGGACTTGGAAATCGGGATTCATCCTCGATCATGACATTGAGTAAAAACCATTGCAAATCAATGACAGGCAGCAGAGGATGAACATATTTGATATAAGCCCCGAGCAAGTGATTGCGAAGTTCGAGGGGCACTATTCTGAGAGCTCCTTTCAAATGTAGATACTCTTTACTTTCTTTAGAGATATCCGGAAGCTGAATTTGGAAAGTTCTTTCCACCTCAAATGGCTGATTGTGCTCCGCTGGAAAAAGATCCGGGGTCTGCGGCGACAGCAGCTCATTTATCGTCGTAAGATAGCTGTCTAAGGGATATGTCTGGGGCACATTGTGTGTCAAGGTCATATGCGGTTGATTAGATATCTGCTTACTCCCTGACGTGACGAACTGCGCAAAAGGACCTAACAATGTCAGTGACAATGCAGAAGTTGGGGTAATATGCTTGGCGCATATGTCTCACCTAGATCATTACCACCTCTTTCCAACCGATCTACATCCTCGGCCTTGGAAAAGGCCTCGAGAAGACTAGTAGATGACGGCAGATCCATCGGCACGGACTCCGGTTCCTTGGTCTGCTGCTAAACGGATTAGCGTTGGGGCAACTTATATAGTCGGGGTGATTACCTTGATTCTTGAGGACACCGGCAGTGATAACTCGATTGTCTGCAACAGACAGATGAACTGATCTCAGTTTCACACCGTAGCTTTGATTGTCCTTGACACACTCTAATTGAGTTACTTGCAGTTTCCCTGCTGTCTGGAGAATTGCCCTTAATAAGACACGAGAACCATCCGCGTCATCCGTGGAGTAAGTCGGGGCCCCGCATTGTCTGGTGATCATTGGTTGTTCCTTTGTTCGAAATCTCCAGTCTAGACCCCTTAAGTTCGTCAGAAATTGCGGTGAGTGGACGATCAACTTCCACCGGATCAAAACGACCATTCGGGAACTTCCACCGGAACTTAGTAACCAATCACATCGTTGGAATTTGATCTTCACATGCTAAACAGGAGTTTAAATTTCTTCCTTTGTTCTATAAAAGTTTCAAAACGACTCAGATTCAGAAAAAAAATTGAAAAGTCCATTCCAACAAAAGTCGTTTCCACAAATTAAGCCTTTTTCGGCCTTTTGTTGCTGTTGACCTATCCAAACAGAATGATATTTGAGAAGACAACTAAAGATACTGATACAGAGAGCAGAGAGGAGAAGGTTGATTCCTATAGAAGCTACACACCTAAATATCTAAGGCCTGATAACCCTGATAACCCAGGCACCCAGGCACCCAGCATGTGATACAACATATTCAACCTCAAAATAATCTACCAAGCCAACCGACCATCCTTATTAATAAATCCCCCGGCCTCCCCATCCCTCTCGCCAAGCACAATCTTCAAAATCCCTCTACCAGACTCCAACGGATCCCCCGCCCTCCCATACGCACTAACAGCAGCCTCATCCTCACCCCTCAAATTTGACCTCACAAGTCCAGGACAGAATGCAAAAACCTTCACACCTTGCAACCGCTTCTGCAACTGAACAGTCATCATATTCAGCGCCGTTTTGCTGGCCCGGTACTCTTCCCAAGGCGCAGTATAATAAGGACTATTGGGATCAGTTGCCAAAGCCATTGAGCCCAGACCACTGGATATCTGGATCAAATAGGGTTTTCCTGATTTGAGGAGGAGGGGCGTGAAAGCTTCTGAGACGAGAGCTGGGCCGATTACGTTGGTCGAGAAGATCTGGTTTAGCTTGGCGCGGCCGGTACTGTTTGGTGCGGCGGTGCCGGCGTTGTTGATTAGGACGTCGAGTCGGTTGAATTGTTTGGCTACGGTTTCCGCTGCTTGTGATATGGAGGTGTCGTCTTCCACGTTTAGATGGAGGAGGGATAGTGTTCCTTTGAGATTTTGGGTTTCGAGGGAGGAGAGGGCTTGTTGGCCTTTTTGGAGGTCGCGACAGGCCATTATTACATGGTGGTTTGGGTTTGTGGCTAGAGTTTGAGTGGTTGCATAGCCCACTCCTGAATTTGCGCCTGGATAGAGTTAGGCTTTGGGTCTGGTTGGCGTTTTACTCGGTGGCTTACCTGTGATGAGGATGATGGTTTGTTCGGACATGTTGTCGTTGTTTAGTCTGTGGGAAGGTTGGGAAAGATGGGATTGAGTTGATGATACTCTTTATTATGGGCATCACGACCTTTATATACTAACGATGAGAAACATATCAGCTATTCGAGTGAGATATACAAGTCGGGTTTAAGCTTAACACCGTGAGGTTTTCTGTCGGTGTTAAGCCGGAGACCGAGATGTGTTAACCTTGACAGAACACCAAAGAGATATTTATGATATCATAGAAGCCTGTGATACCCTGCATCACTGTGTCTATCACCGGGCGACCAATCACTTCTAAGTACTGTATGTCTCAGAGTTACATTGCAGGCTAAGCTTTTTGAGACTTCGGCCCTCGGGATCCGAGTTCTGAAAATGTACAGCTTGAAGGACTGAGCCGCATGATATTTAGCTACCTAGGGAGTTCTTACGAAGTTAGGTGCTCAAAAGATTTCATGGACATTGGATTCTGTTCAAAATATGTCTTATATTTTCCAATTTATATTTTCCAATTCAAAACAAAACTGACTCAATACATCGCCAATGGAGGTATCATCGCTGTGCAATCCATACACGAAAAGAGCGAGAAAACAATCGAAAGAGCGACAGGATGGTAGGAAGGCTAATATAACGACAGCGAGGATAGAAAAGTATAGTTGTCACTTTCAGAACTCGAGTCTTTTGTGGCCCGGAAGAAATGTAGATCGATAGTTATACACACCCAGCCCAAAGGAAGAGGCACTTCTTGAGTAGACCAACCTAAAGGAGTATAGACTAACTGCAAGCGGTCATGCCAGTGACCGCTTTTTGTCTCTGGTAGCAGCAGCATACACAAGAGAGGGGGAGGATTAAGAGTGTAATGGAAAGGGAAAATGACAAGAGAGAACGAAAATATAGTTTTCTGTTTCAATCGACACGTATCAAGGACGAGACCATGGTCCTTGCAGTGGAGGCAGCGGACCACCGGAAACGGACGGTGACCCAGAAGGAGGGCCAGCCACTGCCCGGCCGGTGGGTGCAATGGGCGTTGAAGAATACGGGGGACTTGCAGGCCAGCCAGGTTGAGACTGAACGGGGTCGATCAGTCTTCCTTGTGGAGCTGGACCCGCCGAAGTCGGCTGTGTGCCTGAAGCGGATCGGGCAGCATCGGCGCCCGACCAAGACGCTGTGGTGCCCGGTTCAGATGCGGGGAGGAGGGTGGTTTGGGAGCGTGGAGAAGACGGTCTTGGGGGTAAGGCGCTTAGGGACATTGTGCGGCCGAGATGATCACGGTAGAAATCTCGCTCGGAGCGGTAGTGGTCTCGTTGTTGGATGAGGGAGCGAAGCTCCTCGCTTTGGCGGCGGACTGTTTCTACGCCACGCTGGATCTCATCCTGTTGTGCGGTGAGACGCTGCTCGAGTTGCATTTCATTGCGCTTCCGATTTCGGAAGCGTCTTGATGCATCGCTGTTGGCTTTGCGCTTCTCTGCTTGGCTAGAAGAGCCGGATCGCATGTCTAGTACGCATGGTATCATTCCCATTGGGAGCGGGCTAACATGTGGCGTTCCGGCTCGTGAGGGGGCTTGTTCGGGGCGTCTGGGGCCTTTGGTTGCAGGAATTGGTCGGGTCATAGGGTCCATTGTCATATACGGAGACGCAGTGGGATATGGTGCGGTGCTTTGTGGGAGAGAGACATTGGTCACTGCTGGAGATACACGGCCAAAGGGACTGAAAGTTGAATGAGGCGTGCTGGGGCTTGTTTCTTGCGAGTTCGGGTTGGTGAGCGGCCCCGGGCCGGCACTGGTTCGCCGTGAATGTAGGGAAGTCAGCGGAGGCTGGGTGCTAGTGAGGGATGCTATTGAGCGTAGACCAGTCTCTATAGGCAGAGGCGAACTAGTGACGGGCAGACGTGGACCCAACAAAGTTTCATGAGGAACTAGCGGTGACTGTGCGACACTTGACTGACCAGACCTGCCGCCCCCGCCAACAAACCGTGCAGAAGGCGATGCTGGATTCATCAAAGGTCGTGAATGAGACCTAGGGGATAATGGCTGCGACGCCGAAGGATATCCTGAGCGGTTTGGCGAAGTGCCGGGACGAGGCGAGGATGGACCCGGTAAGCTCAATGGCTCACGACTGAGTGCAGTCAGATCAGCCTGTGGATGATTCAAGATGGAGTGAACACCAATGGGTCGCGATGACATGGATTCCAGTGGTGGCTCCACCGGTCCATATGGATGCCATGACTGAGGTCGAGGTCGTTGAGGTGGCCGGCGGGCAGGATTTCGGTTGCTTGTCAATGCACGGTCATTGTCACTCGCACGGTCATCTGATTGAGCCACATCTCTGGACAATGAACCTGCACGTCGAGAATCCTGCGACATAGAAACCAAATCTCCCACGACGGGACGGGAGTTAGGGCATGACCGAAACCCCCCTCTCTCCTCGCTGTGTTCTCGAGTAGAGAGAGAGGGTGCAGGCGATGGATATTCTGAATAGAGTGACAAATTGGGTGAGTGTGCTGAGTACAACACACTAATACCTAAGGCAGCCACGATGAATGAGAAGATATATAGAACGGATAACTCGATTCTCAATTGAGGATCGAGTGAAAAGATCAGAAGCTAGAAAGGTAAAAGATAAAAAGAGCTAAAGGGAATTAAGAAAAATATAAAATGGGGGCGACAAGCTTAAGAAGCGTTAAATAGCAGCGGTGAGAGAATGATCCATCACCTGGTCTGGATGGCTCCAAGACAAGTAAAGTTGTCTCTCTGTCCGACCCAGTCTGGCGGATAGTTGGGCATCCTCTTATCCCTCTAAACCCCCGGAGTATTGGGCTTCCCTTTTTTTTGTTTTTTTTTTTATTATATTTAGTTTTTAAATTTTTAGTTTTTTTCATTTTTTATAGAAAATTAGTAAAATTGAAAGGGGAATAAAAAAAAAGAAAAGAAAAGATAGAAATAGAAAAGTACTTGTCTGAAGTACATGATATCACCCCCTATTACCATAGTAAATCCAAAGTACCCGGGGAAAGCGATCGTCATGCACAGCACAAATCATCGGGAGCTGCAAGTGTGCACCGTCACCATGGACATGGAGTGGAGTCTGTTTTTTTGTTTTTTTTTTTTTTTTTGTTTCTATTATATATTGGTTTTTTTGTTCCTTAAACAGTTAGGGTTAAAAGGGAAAATCCAGAAAGTTCCTTTATAACGAACTATCTATATCCACTATTAGTGAGGCAATGGTTGCCTACGCCCTAATGGTCCTGTCAATTTCCGACAATATGGTGAACTAAACATATTAAAACAAAGTTTATTGAATATGTTGTGCATCACAAATCTTCCCCGTGTCCCGGCAAAAGGGGCCGTTACCGTTGACCGTTTCGGCTATAGACAACCTACCTACTACTTTTATAATATTTTGACGTCATTAACTAGGGTAACGCAAATGCTAGACCCCAATATCAACTTAAAAAAGACCTCATTGGTGTGACAGCCCTATATAAACCTGATTTTAGAGTACGAAAGTATGAAGTCCGGAGTACGGAGAGGAGGTGAAGGTGACAACTCTCACATTTGCTCCACGATCGGACCAGGCGGAAAGGGATCCGGGTTCCCCTAGCCTCATAATGTGAGATGCATGTGGATAGCTCTGTTTCCTTCAAGCTTACCCTAGATGGGATAATGATTCCGCGTGGCAATTCTCAAATAAGCAGCGGAGATCGATTTAGTGTCTCACGCAGTGGATGCTTGAGGAATAAAAACAAAAATTATAGGCGAGCTGAACTGGAAGCGTATTCTTGGCATTTCGTTCAGGCGGCATTGCATTGTCACCGGAAATGTTTCATGATATCCGCAGCTTTGAGATAGATCTTTTATGTGGTCTCATGCACAAATCATCCCAAGGCTGGACCTTGAAGGGGGCTGTCAGTTGCAGAGTTTCCGTAGTGTATTTTCTTTTTTTTTTTTATGTTTTTCCTTTCTCTTTTTTTTTCGACGAATCATTGGACATAAACCACAATTGCGGTCTGATACATCCAGTGATTTTGACTGGTTGAATTGAATGGGGCTATATTGTCTACGGAGTAGTTGAATTTGGCACACTCGTCTTTCTATTTCCTTTCTGTCTTTGTGGCTTAAATCTCAAACCGCCGTTCCCAGACCATTAAAGTCCTTCCCGTCTAGGCAGGTAGCTTTGTGCCGAATATGCGTGACATCGGACTATTTGAATTGTGCAGAAACGGAGAAGTTAAAAATATATCCGGTAGAATGGATTCATCGATAACTGGATGCCTTCTTTTTTTTCAATTTTCAGTTGAACTTCAAAGTGGATACCTTTGCCCCCTATTTCATGATCTTAGGGGTTCACCGTATTGATCTCCGATTATCTCGTGTCCGCTGCAACCGCATTTTCCATCAGTAAAAGAATAGCTTTGTCTAAGATCCCAGTTGACAGGTAGATCTTCCCTCTACTAGTCCTCGGAAAAGCAACACAAAACTATAAAACATATACACTCCGTGCCTGCGTCCTGCAGGGCGGATCTACCCAAAAGGGGTGGCAGTGCTATGACCTACCCACGCGTTCCTCGCGGCCGAACTCCAGCCGAGTTCCAAATCGAACGGGAATTAGGAACCTACAATGTATAGTATGTATGGGTTATATGGTCGACATGATGTGAGATATGCAGAAACCTGATTCGATCTATAAACCTCTTGTCCCTTGCGTGGGCTGCAGTGGAAGGTTACCCTAAACCCAGGTTGCCGGACAATGACAGCGACCCGGCATGCTCCCCCCCGTTTGTTGATCACCGATCTACACTCGACTTTCCACTGCATATCCGGATTTCCTAACGTACTTTTTCCTTTGTCGGGACTATCATTACCGCCTTTTGACCCAATTTTTTGGCGCGGGAAATGCAATGTACTAGTGATGCACCATTGATCCTGCTCTACACTATACTCCATACGCACATGTATGGTGGATGCGGACAGAAGTACGAAGAATAAGAATAGATCATCAAGAAACATGTACTCTGTGGCAGGATATGCTATGTACTATGTACTATCCATGTACAAATCCCTCAGACCCTATCCCTGAAACCGAAATTCATTCTTAGGCACGCCACGGACCCCGACGTCAACCCTGAAAACCCGGCCCCCATATCTAACCGACTGAGGCAACCGGTCATCATCACGATCATCCTTGGCGGTAGTAATGAACAATTCTGTACCAATAAAGACTGGACAGGTCACGTTGCGGGTCGGGAGATCGATCTGACCGATAATCTTTCCGGCCGGGGAAATGCGCAAGACCTTTCCGCCGCCATAGATAGCGCTCCAGATGCATCCCTCGACATCAATAGCGAAGCCATCGGGCTCTAGTGCATCACCGATATCGAAGTGCACCCGGCGATTACTGATCGCACCGCTGGACGCATCAAAGTCAAAGGCAAAGATCTTGCCTGTTGGCGAATCAGTCAGGTACATCACGTCGTCTGTCAGGTTCCACCCGATCCCGTTGGGGATCGTCACCGCTGCCAACATATGGTGCACAGTCTGGTCTGGGTCTAGTCTAAATAGAACGCCTTCAGCTTCTGGTTTCTTGACCTTCGGGTCGTTCATCGCTCCGGCCCAAAATCGGCCATGACTATCGATTGCCCCATCATTGAAACGCATCCTTTTGAAACAAATTAGTGTTAAACTTATGATGTGCCCTTTTTTTTATTTAATTATTTACCTTTCGGCTTTGGCCCCATCTCCCCAAAGGTCATGAATATCATGAATATATGAGAGTTTCCCGGTAGTCTGGTCCAGCCGGGCAAATCCATTTTTGGCCCCAACAATTAGCTCATTGGGGCTATTGGTAATATTAGCGGTCACGCTAAAAGTCCACGTGGTTATCTCGTCAGCAATAGTTTTTTAATTTAACGAAAGAAAACCCACCCAATAGAGGTATCGGTATCAATGACCTTCAATGAGTCAGGTCCTTTAGACAGATCGAGTCGATAGAGTTTGTGGTCCCAGATATCAATGAAACGAAATTCATTCTTGGCCACATCATAAAAGGGACCTTCGAGTAGTGTTCCTGGGATGTCAAGGTATGGCTGATGAAGTTAGCTTTGGTGTTTTTTTTTTTGCTTTTTCTTTTTTCCTGTCCTCCGACAGGCTCGGGACAAAATAATCTCTGACCGACACGAGAAACCAGGGGAGTAAAAAAAAAAAAAAGGGCAGCGAATCAGGAAATGTCAAATAACGTGGATTACTCACTTCGTTGACCGTCCACCTCTGAATTTCAGACATTGCCGATCGGTAGAGTGGACACCGCTATTTGAGAAGAGGGGTGAGAGAGATGGTTAGGCTCCAAATTGACACCTGTTGAAAGCCAATTGCGGAAGGTAAATTATCGGAGTCACTGGTCCGTATATTGTATTTATATTGAAGGGAATTAGGAGAAGAAAGTGGGAGATGCCAAGACACCCCCCACGAGGGCTTACTATCCCACGCTGGGGTAGCATCATTTCCACAGGTACCTTTGTACAGAGTAATCTATTTCATTTGCCAACTCGTATACAAGGATCCCACGTCCGTTCGTCATAAAAAAGACCCAATCCCACGCGTGAATCACCTGCAGAAATTATGCGAATCATCACACAGTCCAGTCTGAAATCTCCACGGAGTCCAACGGAGCGCTCCGTGTGAACTCTGCAATTCATGCAGTACATAGAGTTCAGGGCGAAAAAAAAAAAAACCAATATAATCTCTAACAAAGAACAGATCATCGGGGGCCAGGTGGCTTTTCACATGACCAACTCTGCATGCAGATGCAAGAGATTTCTGTGCTGGCGCTAAGACCTAGAACCTGGAACCTGGACTTACTCTTGACTACCAACGGAGTTTGAACTGTTTTTCCTGCCTGACTCGAAAATTGGGCGCCAAGTACTCCGTAGAAAGATTGCAATTTTGATGGGATGTGCTGACATGTATCACCTTAAAAGTGATGTAATCGGGGGATTGGATTGCCCAGGTGGATTGGATTTGGATGATTACCAATTCCATAATGAACGAGAAATGTATAATAGGAATAGTCAAAGTGCCTGAAACTACGTGTTTCGTGGCTAACCAATTAGCTTCAACGGCACAGCTCAATGCTCAAATGCACCCTGCCCCATATGGTTCAGGTAAGGCTTGCATGCAGATAAAGCTGCAGTCATCGTAGCTGTGGGGAGCACAAGTTGGGCATCAATTGTGCTGTCTGCGAATACATGATGGACAGCGTGTGAAAGTTTGGGTTTTTTCATTTTTCCCTTTTTGTTGCGTACGGGACAATTTTCAATTGGGTACGGGGGCGCAATTGACAGTCACGTCACTGCATGATGCAGGGCCTGATCTACAGTGATTTCAAGTAACATTCCCTGGTGTCTTGGAGAGTTTGAGGTTCCCTTTTTCCGTTTTCCCTTTTTGCGGTCTTGGTGAATCTGGATTTTGAGGACCGAGAGCGAGAAGTAGAGGCCGTGCTATCAAGATCGAATCTTGGAAGTTATCCCGAGGTTACATGGAGATAGTCTCGAGCGAATTGGGATCTATATGTGAAATGTCATAGGGATAAGTACAATATAGGAGCCAAGGCAAATATATATATATATATATATACAACCTTTGCAATGGTTTGCAGAGATAAGGTAGTCAAGAAAGGTTTGGTCATTAAACATAACAGGTTAACATATTTACACCAAAAGAGGCCACCCATTTTCATAAAAATATAAACAGCTTACAACTTGGTGCCCATGTTGACGTGGACCGCCTTGACCTGCGAGTATGCGTCCAAGCCAGCTTCTCCGAGCTCGCGACCGATACCGCTCTGCTTGACACCACCGAATGGCACGCGGAAGTCACTGTCATTGCTGCTGTTGATCCAGACCATGCCGGCCTCAATCTCAGAGGCAACACGGTGGGCGCGCTCAATGTCCCGAGTGAAGATTGCCGCACCAAGGCCGTATGTGGTGTCGTTGGCACGGGTGACGGCCTCTTCTTCAGTGGTGAAGCTGGCGATAGCAACGAAGGGACCAAACACCTCCTCGCGGTAGATGCGCATCGAGTCCTTGACGTTGGTGAAGATGGTAGGCTCGATAAAGAAGCCACGGCCATCACCAACGTTCTTGTGCGGTACACCACCGGAAGCGAGGGTCGCGCCCTCAGCCTTGCCGGCCTCAATGTATTCAAGCACGCGCTCGTACTGGGCCTTGGTGACCTGAGGGCCCTGGAAGGTGTCATCGGAGAAGGGGTCACCAACCTTGCTGGTGGTGCGGACGACCTCTTTAAAGAGTTCAACAAACTTATCGTATACAGAGTCGTGCACAAGGATGCGCGATGTCGCAGTGCAGACCTGACCCTGGTTATACATGATGCCAATGTGTGCCCACTTAGCGGCCTGCTCGAGGTCCGCATCCTGGAAGACGACTAGTGGCGACTTGCCGCCAGTCTCAAGGGTAACGTTCTTCAAGGTTCCTGCGGCCATCTTCATGATCTCCCGGCCGGTAAGGGTAGAACCAGTGAAGGCTACCTTGTCGACGCCGGGGTGGTTCACCAACGCACCACCAGCAACACGACCAAAGCCGTTCACAATGTTAATAACGCCCGGGGGGAATCCAGCCTCCTTGATAAGACCGGCCAAGTACAAAATACTGAGCGGGGTCTGCTCGGCGGGCTTGAGAACGATAGTGTTACCACACGCAAGTGCAGGACCCAACTTCCATGCTGCCATCGCTAGAGGGAAGTTCCAAGGGATAATCTGGCCAACAACGCCAATGGGTTGGCGGAGGGTGTAGGCGAATTTGGCCGGGGTGGTGCCAATGGTCTGGCCAAACACCTTGTCGGCCCAGCCAGCATAGTAGCGAAGAGTGTTGGTGACTTCACCAAGATCGTCATTCAAAGAAACCTGATAAGGCTTGCCTAAAATACAAGTCAGTTCCTATCTTCATTGATACTCAACCGTCTCCGATATCACTCACCATTATCCCAAGTTTCAATGGTGGCAAGTGTCTCCTTGTGTTGTTCAATCAAGTCGGCCAACTTGAGCATCAAGTGGCCACGATCAGTGGCTGGAAGAAGCTTCCAGGAGGGATCCTTGAGAGCTTTGCGAGCGGCCTTAACGGCAATATCAACATCCTCCTCGCCAGCAGCATACACTGACGTAATTTCGGTTTCGTTGCTGGAGAGCCGGTCAGCTCCTCAAAGTCCCACGAGACAGTTCAAAGGTACATACGAAGGGTTCACAGTAGCAAACTTCTCGCCAGACTTAGCAGCCACGAACTCATTGTTGATGAATAGACCAATAGGCTGGGTGTAGCTGCGCCCATTCGGGGCAGTCAATTGCACGGAAATATCGGACATGACGAAGGGGGAGCTGTGGAATTGGCGACGCTGGACGACAAAGCGAGTGAGATTTGATGGAGCTTTGTACAGACGGCGCAGATGTATATGAAACATGGAGAGAGGGGAATATAAAATATAGGAGGGGAAGCCCGCCCCGGAAAGTTGGAGTTGACCTCGGAAGCTCCTCGGAAGCCTCCGATAAGCTGATAAAGCTGCTCCACTCTCTGGGTAGACTTACTCTTCCGAGACGAGAAGAGAAATATTTCTCCATTATTTACCTGTTTGTTTGATTTGCATTCTTATACTTTGCTGGTTGGCTGTACATTCCATATTCGGCATTGCATATTCCCCTCCTTGGAGTACTTCACTTCTTCTAGTCCGGGTTCCAATTTATTCTCACGGATGCCCAAGGCATTCAAGCCGCTGCAGTGCTGCAGGGACATACATAGCGTCAAACACGTCAAATACTTTTAGCTTCCGGATACTCAAGCCGCCTTTCCGTGTCTCCTTGCATACCGCCTGCATTAACTTGCAAGGCCCGACGGGTGTTTCCATGGTTAAGACAAATTCTGACACAGCTCGTCCCGATGGTGCAGCTAACGGTCGCATATATTAGAAAGGCGGTAGATGGCTTGGCGCACATGTGTGATGGTGACCCAATGCAAGTAACGTAGTCGATGTGACACCATCCCGCGTGTCAGGGAATCCATAGTGCTGAAACAAGGGTCCCATGTCGACCATATACTGGTTACGCGAGAAATCAATATGATCGGCCCATATGGGAATGGCCAGGCTGCAGTGGTGAATGGATCCAAAAGAATCGGCCTGATCCGATGACTCTATACCTTGCACATATTTCTAGACGACACATCAAGTCAAGTAAAATAAATTTCAATTCGCTTGTGCAGATAATCCATGTGTGACCGGCAACGCCATCGATAGAAACTTAGGAGAACTATATCGAATACAAGTCTCCGTGCATCACTTGTATGTAGCGGCTTGCTCCCTCATGCCTATTCCTCCTCAGCACTGGGCTCCTTCTTGGTAAACTCCTCTTGTGGCTCTTCGCCTGCCAGCTCCAGTATGTACTTCCATTGTGCCGGAGTCACAGAAGACACGCTAAGGCGGGATTGCTTAATCATTTGAAGGTTCTCGAGCGGCTTTCCAGCCTGCCCATGAGACTTCAGATCCTGGAGTGTGACTTGCTTCTCAAGTCTGCGGCGATATTGAACATGAACGACAACCCACTTTGGGTTATCTCGGGTGGACTTCGGGTCGTAGTACGGGTGCGCGGGATCGAAAGCGGACTCTGTCATGAATCATGGATCAACAACGAGGTCAAACAGTGTAATTTTGAGAGTGACAAACCATCTGTGGAATGCTCCTGGACAATCTCCATCACTCCGACAACCCCAGGCACTTTGCAGTTTGAGTGGTAGAAGAATGCATAGTCTCCCTTCTTCATATCACGCATGAGATTTTTGGCTAGTTCACTGTGAGTATAATTCTTGCGATCAAAGCTACCATGACTTTAGACAGGACAACATACCCACGTGGTTGCGCACACCTATTCAATTGTTAGCAATCGGTCCATATATAGTGTGCCAGACAGGTTGTACGTACCATCCCAAGGCTCGGGTGCATCTGCAGCAGCCAGGTCTTCAATAGAGAATTTCACATCCTTGCCCTTCTCCATGCGAGATTCAGGCTCGGCCTTCATCAACCAGAAAGAGCGGCCAGTTTCAGGGATGACGTCGACTGCAGGCTTGACCTTCGGCTCAGTGGTTTCGGTTTCTCCATTTGGGATAGGGATCTTGCGGGGTCTTCCACGGCCATCCTTCTTCTTGATCTTCGGTGTGACGGGCGTCGCATCGTCTAATGAGACAATGCAAGGTCAGTATATACTACCTACAATATGTGAGTGTGGTCCCGTACCTGGGTTCTTGCGGGGTCTTCCACGGCCATCCTTCTTCTTGATCTTTGGTGTAACGGGTGTCGCATCGCCTGATCACGAAAGGGAAGGTCAGCATAGACCACCCACAATATATCATTATGTCTTCAATACCTGAGTCCTTGCGGGGACGTCCACGGCCTCTCTTTGGGCCTGCTGTAGCTACAACCTGAGGTTCTAGTTCGGAAACAATCTTCCGTGGGCGACCACGGCCACGCTTAGGAGCATCAGGATCAGGCTTCGGAGTCGAGCTCTCGGGATATTTGCGCGGACGTCCACGACCTCTCTTTTCTGTCTGAGGTGTAGTATCAACCTATTCCACGAATGTCAGTTCTGTGCCCACGGTTGGAGTGGAGAAGCCGGGAACGCAATGATCAGCCCCTGCATAATGCACTTACCACTGGATCCGGTGTCGCAGAAGCTGGGGTTGCATCTACAGTGTTTCGAACTCGCTTGGAAGGTGTTGCGATAGACTCATCTGCGCTCACGGCGCGTTCAGACTTGCGCTTGAACGGCATGACTGTTCAACTGTGCGCTGGTTGAGTGAAAAGTTGCAAATATATGCAGGAAAGTAGTGAATGTATGAAAATTGAATAGAAACTGTACAATCAAGTGTGGATGTGCTCCTGTGAACTGTTGAAGAAGCTATTAAATCAAGCTGGGCTTTGGAATGTTTGGCACTGAGCTTGACGCGGATGTGGGTCTGGGGTCGCACGTGATGGGGTCGATCATGATCGGCGCTAAAAAAACATTCGAAGGTCAGAAGCATGTAGCTACACAGCTCTTCAGGTAAATAAGTTTGAGGATACTAGAACATCTATCAGGATCCTCTCAAATTTTTTTCATTTACCTCAGAACAGCTGATTATCTAGATTTGAGGCATAATTGGTCCATTACTGTCTTTTTCACGCGGCTATCAAAGCTCAGCCACTTGATCAATGTTCTTTCTTCAAGGAAATCAATATAGTAATAATTACATTGCACAAGAAGAATTTACTGTGCATATTATAATTGGCGAGGGAGATATAGCCTGATCACATACTCTAGGTAGGCGATTAGCATCAAATATCATGGCTCAAAGTAGTCTTAAGCTCAGAATTGTTATGTTTATCTTACGATTCAATTATCATTAAATATCAAAGATCATAATGACAGTGAGAAGTAGATAAAGTCAAGAAGGTTTATTTGTCAGGGCTATCTGGGAATGTCTCAGAGTAATCAAAATAGTGTTAATTAAGCTTATCACAGGCCCATTCGTATAGACGACATTGTAGTAACCTAATTATGATCGGGATCTTCTATGATCAATCCCATTTTAAGGTCTTTGAGCGTCAAGGCACTCTTCAGGGTCCTCTAGGGAAGCTCTCATTGATGTCATAATGCGAAGATGGTCTGAGAAATTAGATAGCAATACATAGGCGTGTTATCAGATGTACATAGCACGATGTGTATTGGTACATGCAATTAGCCCCACTGACTACATACATGCATACATATGTGGGTCAAATCCTCATTCAATTAGCATAAATGTACTTGTGCAAGTCAGTCCTCGTAAGTGTATACATCTGTCCGGGAAATCACCTAAAACGAAAGACCAAGGGCACATACCCCAGCAAACAATATATCCCTTATACTCCCATAGCGTGCTTAGTCTATAGGTTGGACGTATAAAAGTACATTTCACTAATTAATTAAGCCTTTTGTTGCCGTCAACCTATAAAATGCAAGGCATCTAAAGGGAATAGCAGAGAAGACTACTAAAAAGACATCACAAGGACGCATGAGCGGCCGAATATTCTTGTTAATGTTCTTTAGGAAGGAGAACCCACGATGGGGGTCATGGGTACCATTATGGCATCTGACCTTACTACTACGGTATACCCGGTTGGATCGAGGCACTTAACTATCTGGCCTTAAAATATAAACCAGGAATCAAGAACCATTCTTCAAAGCCAGCCACTTCCAACCTTATTCGGCTGAGCTATCTGCATTTCCCTTTGGCCAGCTGATAGGATTTTATCAGCACCAATGGAAACCCAAGGTGATGGCGCAATATCACTTTTACATGATGAATGGTCTATCACCTACCATCGTAAACCTACTATGAAATATGTTGTACATTATACCTTATACTCCGTATGTTGTACATCCAGTCAAGATAGCGCTGGCATGTTCGCTTATTGGGGATATTTCTGCTCCAGTATTTTCCATTTCGTGAGAATCGGAATTTTTCAACGATATCTTATAGTTAGTACCACGAACATCATGTAACTAGTAGATATGTCCACGGGTGTTTCATTCGAGCTCCCCGTGGGATCGTTTGATTTAAAGATTATGGCAAAATTGTTTTGCAATAATTGCGTTTTTCATCATATCCATTTTGCGTATGCAGTAAACCATTTGCGTCGTAGGCCAATGGTTAGCAGAAAAAAGCAAAAAGTGCCAAAAAAGAGAGACAAAAGATGTAGTACATATTGCTATATCATATGTGTAAAATATACTTCAATACAAGAGCCATAGTTGTTTCAACATAGGTTCATTCTAACTAACATAAGGTTGAGGGGTAAAGTTGAGGGGTAAGAAGAAAACCCAAGGAACCCGAAATGCTCATCCACAGTTGATATTGCATCACGCACGCTAAACAGCCCACATTATGTGCTGTTGTCTCTTGGCCAATCATAGACGTTCTGCCGGGCGGAAACAATGATCACGCCATCAATAACGAATGCCAAGTGGGGCAGATGAGGTTAGGTGGGGCCAATGTTTGGATGATCTATGGGAAACCGAGGGGGAAACCGAGGGGATTCTATGGTTCGAATCATCTTATTAACCGCGTATCCCGCCAACTTCTACCTCTATTCCTCTCTCTTTCTCATACCCAACCCCCTATCTCTCTATTCACAATGGCTGACAACGCTCCTGCGTACGCTTTACAACTCCCGCTTTCTTGTTTACTGCTAACTGTCCTTCAGCCTCCGTCTGGGCTCCATTGCCCCCAACTTCAAAGCTCTTACTACCCAGGGCGAGATTGACTTCCACGAGTTCATCGGTGATAGCTGGACCATTCTCTTCTCACACCCGGCCGATTTCACACCGGTATGATGAATCTCGATAAATCCTGATATATTCCAACTAACCGCTAGTAGGTATGCACCACCGAGTTGGGTGCATTCGCCCGCCTGCAGGGTGAATTCGATCAGCGCGGAGTGAAGATGATCGGATTGGCAAGTTACTACCATCTACTGGGTAACCATAAGCTTTAGCTAACATTCTCCTTCTCTTACAGAGTGCCAATGACCTCAGCTCCCACGACGATTGGATTAAGGACATCAATGAAGTCAACTCCACTCAGGTCAAGTTCCCAATCATTGCCGATGCCGACCGCAAAGTCGCTTTCCTGTACCAGATGATCGACCAACTCGATTTGGAAAATGTCGACAGCAAGGGAATCGCCTTCACCATCCGCTCCGTCTTCATCATCGACCCTAACAAGAAGATCCGCCTTATCATGGCCTACCCTGCTTCCACCGGCCGTAACACCGCTGAAGTTTTGCGTGTGATCGACTCTTTGCAGACTGGTGATAAGAAGGGTGTAACCACACCCGTTAACTGGCTGGTATGACTTACCTATCATCCCCTTGCTTCGAATACTATGTTTATGTGAACCCCTGTTAACAAATGATCTAGCCTAATGACGATGTTATTATCCCTCCTACCGTCAGCACCGAGGATGCCAAGAAGAAGTTCGGCGAGATTCGTGAAGTGAAGCCGTGAGTTTCCTTGTCCAACTGCCAAACTGAAACAGATGATTCTAACACATTATAGTTACCTTCGGTTCACTACTCTCAAGGAGTAAACGCGGCTTATGACTCAACAAAGATACCACGGGTTATATAGTCTTAGAATGAAACTTTTTGAAAGACTACTCACGCTGTCCATTTTGATTATGCGCTTTTATATTGATTCTTTTGAGTGGAATAATGTCACCAAGCGTAGTGTAAGATAGTACTAGGTGGCCCGTGTGCTTGGCTCCAGCATTAGCACGCTTCAGACTCACCATTGGATACCCTTTAGCAGCGAGAGCGAAGCCGCCGACTCCTTGTCAAAAGCTGACAACCTGAGAAGTTCGCTGCGAACCACTGAATGCCAATCCCAGGAAACTGGGTTAGTCAACTAATAGCAACTGGCAACAACCAAAACCATTCATCATTGTCCCTGCGTCATCCTCCACTATGGTGCATACTGCTCATCGGAACTCTAATTCCAAAAATCTTTGGGAGCCAACAGTTCCCTGCGAGAGGTGCTCGCACATGTTCCGCACTAAAGATGCTGACGCCCTCGGCCACGATCAGGCGGATCTTGTTCCAGGTAAGGTGGATGATAAAGACGGAGCAGATGGCGAAGGCGATTCCCTTGCTGTTCACATTCAAAACATTACGAAAGAATCTAGTTCTCTTTGACTGAGCTGTGCTTATAAGGGTTATATACGAATAGTACCTGGACTCGAAGACTCATCGTGGCACTGATATTACGTTGTCAGGTCAGGATCAAAACGCTGGATATCAGCCCATTGTTTTCTAAAAAAATTTCAGCTCTGCTATGTCTTTCAAACACACAAGAACATGTACAATGCCAAAGTTTGGGATCCGTGAAATAAAGCCGCAAGTATTAATATACTATTGTGTCTTCTACATCCTCTACATCCTCGCATTCCACGATATGAGACATGCTTTAAACAGGATCGACACTTTTTCAAAGAGCCATAGATAGGATCGAGGGTTTTCCCATTCAAAAATTGTTTATATAAATATTGACATTTAAAGTGCGGAGGGGCCACATGTTTTAAAAGAAAAGCGGTAAACATTTTTTGTGCCGATCTCCAAAGTCAACGGCTGACACTTCGGACTGTGCGCTCATCCAAGATACGAACGGCAGTAGTTTGTACTGTCTACTTTTTATTTTCGTCAATCCGAAGTTGCGGCGTCGCGGGGAAGCCACCCCCTTTTTCGGCTCCCCACAACCCTTTCGAGCCGTACCAGAGACACACCTACAATCACCGCCGGGAATATTATCCGAGAATAACACGTTCGAGAGACACCTCGCCGCATGAGAGCGACACTTGGTGAACTGGAACAGGGCGCCAACGGCTACCGACACGATCGTCTTCGCTGAAAGCGAGGAATTTCGCCCACCATGATGTCCCGAAGTCAGTCGAGTCTGGGGTATATGGATTCGGGTCGAGAGGATTCCGCCCCGGGGGTCTCTCCGTCTTTGAACCAGCCGTCTGCCTCTGGACCTATCAACCTCTCTGGTCTGGTGTGCAATGTGCGGCGAACGACCGGCAAGGAGCCCCGTCCTCTCGTCGGTGCCACTACGACCATACTGGGCGATAAGCTATACGTGTTCGGAGGCCGGATCCTCTCGCGCAGCCGCCCTCAACTAACCTCCGATCTTTACGAACTGGACTTGATTCGACGACATTGGACGAAAGTCGAGCCTGCAGGAGATGTTCCACCGCCGCGGTATTTCCACAGTGTGTGTGCTTTAGGGGATAATAAGTTGGTCTGTTATGGAGGCATGTCACCCGCACCGAGTACGCCAAAGGACCCCGAGAACCCCGAGGAACCACAATCACAGTCACAATCGGAAGTCATTGTTATGTCGGATATCCACATCTTTGATGTACAATCGCGGGCATGGACCCGTGTTGCTGCCCATGAATCTCCTCAGGGGCGCTATGCACACTGTGCCACTATACTGCCATCGAGCGCTTGCTTCACGTCTGCCAGTGCACCGCTATCTGCTATCCACAATAATCCCGAATCCTCCACACATGAAGGTACACTTGGCGTGGATATCGACGGCTTCGGAGGTGCAGAGATGGTGGTGGTTGGAGGCCAAGATAGTTCCAATCACTACATCGAACAAATCAGTGTTTTTAACCTGCGGAGTCTCAAGTGGACTAACACTAGCTCTCTGGGAAGGAGCTGCGGCGCTTATCGCAGTGTGGTAGCTCCTTTGGTGGGGATGGATGTGTCTGAAATTGGATCCTCAGCTCCAGACCGCGACCAACACGAGCCGATTCAAGATAGCACTGAATCGCCAGGTTGCCCTATGCTGATATACTCCAACTATAATTTCCTTGATGTCAAGCTGGAGCTGCAGGTGCGCCTGCCGGACGGACGCCTTGTCGAGCGGCCAATGCAGAGCCAAGCATCCCCCCCAGGACTGCGTTTCCCGAACGGTGGAATTATCAACGGCCACTTCGTTGTTAGTGGTACCTACCTGACGTCATCAAAGCAAGAATATGCGCTGTGGGCTCTCGATTTGAAGACATTGACTTGGGGCCGTATTGATGCCGGAGGATCAGTATTTGGACAGGGTAGTTGGAACCGAGGAGTGCTTTGGCCTCGCCGTAATTCTTTTGTCATTCTTGGACACCGCAAGCGAAGCCTTGTCGATGATTACAACCACCGGCGAATCAACTTCTCGCACATCTGTCTAGTCGAGCTGGAGGCATTTGGACTATACAACAACCCTTGCCGCACCTCTCCAACCTCAGGATATAAGTCATATAGCTCCTCTTCTGTTCCAGCATCTCTGCAGAAGAAGTTAGTGCAGTTGACATCAGGTGGCCGGCCATTATCTGCCGCATCCGATGAGCTAGGCAAGCTCGCGCTATCTTTGCCAGAGACGGCCGACATGGAGTTGCAATCTGTGGGCGGAGAACGTATACCTGTCAATTCCCGCGTATTGACTCGGCGCTGGGGTCCTTACTTTATCCAACTCCTCCGTGAGTCGTCGGATGGAGGTATTGCAGACATCGGAACTCTTCGTCCGGCCCAGATACACCCGAGCCGCAACTCGAGTATTACCATCACTCCTTCGCTAGGCTCCGATGCAGCGACTCTTGTCAATCAGTCTGTACCATCCAAGTCTCTGCTTGAGAACCTCGAAGTTCCGTCTGCCCACAGCCTAGCTCCAACCTCCCGACCACGTGTACTGTACCTCCCCCATACCATTTTGACTCTTCAGGTGCTGGTCCAATTTCTTTACACCTCAGCCCTTCCACCTGCAGGCAACTCGCTTTGCACGCCACAGATCCTCTGCTCGCTTCTCCAGCTTGCGCGTCCATACCAGATTGACGGACTACTAGAAGCCACCGTCGAAAGACTCCATCAAGTTCTCGATGGGCGCAACGCTGCAGCTGTATTCAACGCAGCTGCTATGGCTGCTGGGGGTGGCCGTGGTACCGGATTCACTGGTGGACCAGGAGGTACACTTGAAGCTCTGAACGGAGCTTATACCGGCCACAACGGCACTGCGCCCACAATTGGCGAGAACAGCAACTCCCAACACGGTGCACTCACCTCAGACTCGTCCGACACAGAGCACGGTGGTGCCTCCACGTCAGCAGCGAGCAGCACAAACGATCTCACTAACTTCGCTCGAGGTATTCCATCTCTCCGCATCGATACCAATGTCTCCCAACATTCGCGCCAGCGCAACGCCCACCGCGACCGTGAGGACTCCATTAGTAACCCAAGCACAGCGACATCTGCGTCCAGCGCTAGTTTCAGTCAGTCCGACTCCGAATGGGTCAGCGGCGATGAAGGTCGCTCTGAGTCCCGCTCGCAGTCTCGCTCTACCCATCACCGCCGTGACACCGATACTGAGTTGCGCCGTCCCCACCGTGAGCTCTGGACCGGTGATCTAAGCAGTGTTATCGGTCTCCAGAAGCGCGGCTTGCGTGGTCTCATGGAGGGCCGTCGCATGCGCGAGCGTGGTTCGAAGCCCGCCAGCACTGGTAGTGGCTCGATATCCATGCCACCGTCGGCTGGCTCAGGCGAGCACATCCCTTTTCAAGGCGTCGCCACTTGATGGTTGCCTATAACTAATTTGTCTTGCTGTGACATCTGACTATACGATCTCTCTTTCTCCGCCTTATCCTTCTGGTACTTAGTTTTTTTTAGATGATCTCTTCCAGATACCGTGTTTGGATTATGTATATTTCTTTCTCCTTGCTTTTCACTCCAACAGGCTGGCAATGTGGGATGAATTCAGGAGAGGGCTTCCAAATCAGGATGCAGCTGGATGTTGTACCTTTGTTCTGTTTATGTTATTTGGGTTGGGTAGGTTGTTCTCGCCTACACAGCCATGGATATATACTGAGACTCTGGGTGTTTGGGTTTGCAATGAAAGCAATGAAAGCAATGAAACGCATTGAAACCAGATTCGTGATTTTTTTTTTCCCGTGGAAAGACTGCCTTGGAGATGAGAAGAGATAGATTTTATTAGGACTTCTTATTTACAGTTGGAAAGTCTCTCAAACACCACTCTGGTTTGGACCGGAGAATTCCACTTTCAGAGGAATAAAAAAGAAGGGCATTAGTCCTTCTTTACTTCATCTCCAAACCGCTTGGGACTCTTGCCAATATAGACTGGGAAACAAGTTAGCATAAGCCTGTATATACGATCAAAGACAATGAGATTGCCTGGGAATCAAAGAACTCACGTCGCTCATAAAGAATCCAAGATGTGTACATTACAATTGGTAGCCCGACAATAGTCGTTGTCCATCTAGAAAAAGGATTAGATTTCTCGTTGTCGCCATGTATTGTTCACCAAAAGCAAAGACAAAACATTCAAAAGAACAGAAAACAAAGAATGACACCTACCTCCGTGCAGCAGCCTTGTACTCCTTCGTCTGCCGGATATCATCCACCCCTTTGGGGAGCCGCGGAGAAGCGGGTTGCCGGACTGGGCGTGGAGGCCGGGATTTGGGGTCCACGGATCGGTATCTGTGTTGGTCTTTGAGGGAAGTCATTATTCTGGGCTTTTGTTAGATGGATTTGAATATAGAGCAAATTGTAGGGGCGTAGTTACATGTTTTGGTCGGTGTATTGGAGGTTATGAATTCTGTGAGGGAAGATTCGGGAGGTGTTGGCGCCTGAGGCATCACTGCAACTACTCATCTACAAGAAGAGTAACTTATAGAATAGATTATACTATAACCACTAACTGTGAGGTCGGTTGATAATGTGAATTATTTGGTAGCTGAGAGCAAAGCCCATCTTAAAATTACTGAGAATATAAGAAAGACCTTCTGATGTTCTGGGGTATAGAGTTCTACACAGTTCTGTTTACGAACAGTTTCATTTATCACATTTGATATACATGCTCTCAAGGTCACATATGCTAGGTGCCAATGCCATTGGTTGGCATATAGAAGTTTGAGCTTCTCAACTTAAGAAGAACAAGCCTGGTCTTTTTTTACTCCCACCTTTCAAGCTAGAACCCTAGGCTTCTTTTGCTCCATCAAATAGGCTTAGGTCAATTATACACTGAAAAGGTCCACGGGTATAGGCAAGCATAGTGATTAAGTATGCGGAGACCAATTATCTGTGAAGACAGAGTTGTTATCACATTTTGCTATAGTTATACCAATTTCCAAATAGACTACAAAGAATACAAGGAAGCTTTTTTACTATTGTTTTTGTGTGCCTTTTAGTGTTAGTGTAATAGAAGGATTGCATGATCATTGTACCTGACCTTGGCTCGTTACCAACGATCTTGCTGTCTAAAAGCGAACTTGATCAGCCGTCATCTATCACCCTTAGGTACCATACTCGAACTGTATGAGTTTTAAGTTGACGTACCATCTACGATCTTTTTAGCTCCACGTTTCGTCAGCTCTCTGTTTGGGGCTTTGCCAAAACAAGAGGCCATACAAATGGCATAGAGTGTCAGAATATTTTAAAATGAAAGTAAGTGATGAACCCTTCTTAGTTTTATAGGTTTAGTTGGCTAAATCTGAACTATCAAACTAATGTGATACCCTAGTCGCAAGTTATTTCTCAACCGATGTATATAGTAGCTATCACTTAGAACGTCACATAAAGTAAATGCATCTAGGATGTAAGGCAATAGTAATGGGAAAGTGAGTTGGATGTGAGTGAGATGTGAGGGCTATCTGCACTGTATTTCATATTTACCAGAGCTACATTTATAGAGACTACGAGGGTAAGAGATTACGAAGTAAAGCAATACGAGTGGACAACAAAGACAACTGAAAAATCTCACTATTCACCATGGTGAACTCCATGGTATGCTCCTGCGGTGCTAATCATACACGCTTGACGCCCGCTGGTAATCATACAAAAAAAAACTAAGAAACAGCGGCCGTATTCTGATAATCATCGCCCGGCCGTAGACGGGCGGAAAAACACTCATTCTGCCCTCACTGGGGCTTCACACCGCGACGGCGGCGGCGTTGCTTTTTGGTTAATGCGGGGGACGGCGCACGTGAGGGGGCGGGGGAGGAAGGGGACTGCACGGCGGGGGCATGCTTGGAAGCAGAGGCCTCATTCCCGGAGGTCTCAGTCTTTGCTTCCGGCTTCAAGGTCAACCGGAGCCGCTGCACCTTAGGTTTATCACCTTCGGTGGTAGCGGGGGTGACGGCGGCAGCCGGGGCTGAAGACTGGACCTTTGTCGCAGTAGTCGGAGGAGAAGTAAGAGAGGTGGAAGAAAGGGTAGGGGCAGGAGCGGTCTGGCGACGGCGACGCTGTGACTTGCGTGCACCAGTCTCGGGAGTGGCAACGGGATCAGCTGCAGTAGGCTGATCGGCGGCATCTGCAGCCGCGGTCTGACGGCGCTTTCGGCCACGGGTCTTCTTGGTGGCAGGGGCTGGCACAGGCATCCGAGCAAGAGCCATGGCCTTCTCTTCCTCCACGTTTTCAGTGACGAATGGGCTCGTCGCCTCGGAGGGGAGATTACGGTCTCCCATGAGTGGGGCGAAGCTGTGAGAGATATCGGCCTCGGCTTGCTGGGTAGTTCTGGCGCGCACCGGAGGGAAAGGAAGACCCCCGTACCCATAGGTATGAGGTGGGTAATAAGGGTGGCATTTTTCGGGGATCAGAGCAACCTCTTCGCCGCTGGAGTTGACATAGCCAGTCTGAATCCAGCCATCGCTGCTGACCTTGGTATCGGACTGCTTTTTGTAGCCCAGGATGCCTGGGGCGTTGGTGACTGCGGTAGGGGGAGTAGGAGAAGGGGCGATTTCAGGTGCTGGGGGTTCTTGGTTGATCATATCGACATCAACATCAACATCGCTCGGCGAGGTGGGCTTGGTGGTAGGAATCTCGGAGCCATATTTCTCTTCATCTTGGAGACGGAAGTATTCACTTCGCTGCTCCTCCCAGAACGCGGGGAAATCTAAAGGAAGGGTGAACTCAGGGCTTAGGGCCTTAACAGTCAAGTCATACAGTTTCTTGCCCGCCACTTTCGGGTCAATATCAAAACCGATCAGGATGGCGTTCTTTCGCATGTTCAAGTTGGTCATTCTCTTTGACTTTCGAGTTGTCTTCAGGTGTTTCTTCGAGACATTGTTCTTCACAACCTTGGTAGTCACGGGGGCAGGTGTTTCCACGGTCGGGGTAGACATATTCGTAT
Source organism: Penicillium griseofulvum (assembly GCF_001561935.1). NCBI lineage: Eukaryota > Fungi > Ascomycota > Eurotiomycetes > Eurotiales > Aspergillaceae > Penicillium > Penicillium griseofulvum. The sequence goes on from NW_024467473.1 coordinate 1,240,898, forward strand.
TCTTGCGTCGAGTTCTCTTCTTACTTGACTCAAAAGACTCAAGGGCCCTTATGGTGGGCTTGCGAACCCGAGATGAGTTCCGCATGTCGGAAGCACTGGTAGGGCTCGAGGGACCGTCAACAGTTCCTTCGGATTCAATGCTGCCCATATACTGGTCAATCGCCCAGTTGCCAGTACTATCTGGAAAATCGATATCCGAAACTGCTTGCTTCGGCGTCTCAAGTGCAGCTGTTCGTCTTGTCCGTCGACTCCCCGGGTTGGTAGCCGGGGCTTCTAGGGCTGGAGTATGAACAGTTGAAAGACGTGACGGACGAGCCTGGAAGGTTCGCCGGCGTGAAGATGGTGTTTCTGGAGATGTCCCACGTGAGGTAGGACTTGGAACAGATGGGGTTGGAGTGTGGGTTGGAGTGTAAGAACGAATATTGATAGAATTGTCTGGGGGAGAGGCGGATGTAAGGTTCAACGTTTTGGCGGGCTGAACGCTCCCATTTGTACTTTTTGACGGGGGAGCAACTCGGGGCGAGCGCCGAGAAGGTGTCAATGTAGGCGCCTTATTGATGCGCGCAGGCATCGACTTACGCTGGCCCTTTTTGGGAGGCATCGTGAATTAAAGCTAAATGTCCCGGAATATGTCAGTATAATCTATTCATGCAAATACAATAGGCGGTAAATAGAGCGACTGAATGTACAATGGAAGACTAGATAATACCCCCAATAACAGGCAACTAGAGTGTGGGAATAAGAATATATGGGGATCATCATGTGAAGGGCCGACGTCAGAAGACCGCAGTGCGCGGAAAGGGAGAAGTTGGGAATTAGGGCCCGGCGTATAGGCGCAGAACTCACGGAATTAGAGGTACACCCATCCGCAGTTATTTTCTAAAGGGTTCGTAAACAAGCTCGCAAGGACTAGGTGGGTGTTGGAGTTGTATCTGTGGCAGACGAGGCGAAACAAAGTGATGGAAGATGTTGAGGTCAAGCAGAAAAGAAATTAGGGCTACGGTTGATCGGTGCTTATCGGCTTCACTTGTCCGCCTTATTCTGCAACTCCTCTATCCTCACATCATCTCCCCCAGCTCTCTACAGCTGTTTCCTGTTCTGTTTTCTTTTAGTTATTTTTTTCACAATGCATATGTGGCAGGCCACCGTTCTATTCTGCCTATTGGCTGCGGCTGCCTTGCCCGGCGCCGCTGCCACAGCTTGGGGCTTTACTGATGCCACCGTGGCCGTTCAACCAAAAGGTGCTGGTGTCAATGGAGGTTTCAAGGAAAAGTATGTATTTTGACCCAAATAGAGGTACATGAATCTAATTGACATATTCAAAATAGATTTGTTTCATCGAAGCCGCTCTCCAAGCCCGTCTCCCTTGTCGGTACCGATACCCTACGCGTCATTTTGACAGCCCAGGAAGACAGCTCCCCAAAGCGGCCAGACCAGGCTTTCCTTCTGCTTAAGGATGCCCAGACTGGATTGGATATCTCTTACCCTTTTAATGTCAAGGATAATGGCAAGTCAAGGGTAGAATTGGTATGCAACCCCCCGAAAATGACTTCCGCCGCGCAGCTAACACATGCCCTCCAGACCCAGAAAGACCTGCCGATACAATTCCTTTCCCTCTCCGATCCTGTTGATGCGCATATTGTTATTGGTGGCTTCGGAAGCTCTGATGCCTACGACAGCTCTGTATTCAAGTTGTCGATTGATCGTAACCCCGACGAGCCCGTGCCGACCGTTGAAACTCAGCGATACGGCAAGAAGCCCGAGATACACCATATCTTCAAGGAGTCTCCATCTAGTCCTCCAATTGCCATTACCCTGGCCTTTGTCGCCATGGTTTGCGCTACTATTCCCGCTCTTGCTGTCTTGGTAAGTCGATCTACTTGCCGTGCCAGTGACGTTGCTTATATATTGTATCTAGTGGCTCTTCCTCGGCGCCAACGTCAACCACCTACCCACTGCATTCAAGTCTGCTCCTCTCTCCCACACCATCTTCCTCGGATCTTTAGTTGGATTTGAGGGGATCTTCTTCCTCTACTATACCTCGTGGAACTTGTTCCAGGTCCTCCCCGCGATGGCTGCTGTCGGCGTGGTCGCATTTGTTAGTGGAAGCCGTGCGCTGGGTGAAGTGCAGGGCCGGCGTCTTGCTGGTCTCCGGTGAAATTTCGGAACATCCCTAAATTTATCTGCCGTGGTTCTGGTGGTCCTCTCACGGTGCTCCCAAACTGCCGTGCGGTATTAGATTCCAGTGGCATTGTATCTTAGCTGTGGCTGTACCCAGTATTTCTTTGAAAAATTACAGATTTCCCACTGAAGCTATCCTAGGAGACTGGCTAATCTTCGGACGTAATAATCTACAAGACGTCTAGAAAACGTCTAGAACATGGTTAGGTTGGAGGTCTCTAGTTACGCAGCCGCACCAACATGTGCTCCCGGTCAAGCTCATTTCAGTATTTAGCATGACATTTTTAGCCATGTTAGACAAGTATGTGATACTCTATCTTAATTAATCTTGCTACATAATTGATATTCCCAAGGAAGATGTTTGTTGACTATGTACATATTCTTTTGACGTCACAAGGTAGGGCACGTTTCAGCAGCATGAACGGTCATCGCCACTTACCGCTTTATTTACCGCCTAGGGGGACCCCAGAGATCCCGTTGTCTTCTCAACCGACACTGTAGTTATATATGGAAAGAGGGCTTATTCAGTATCCTAGAGTATCTCTACAATTTTTGCTTCTTTTTGAGACCATAAAAATGTATTAGTTCGTATGACTCGTATACTTCGGTTTATAGATCAGCCAAGAATTATTGACCGTTCTGCTGGCAAAAGACCGGAACGTACGCGGGTCGCAAAAACACGCTGTACGATAAGATCGAACGCCAAGGCGACCTCGGGACCTCCGCGCAAAGCTCCGCAAAAAGCTGCAACGTCTTCTGTCCACACTTCCAACTCCACAGCCTATCATTCTTAATGGGTTCCGCTGCTTCAAAGCCCGCCAAGTCAGCGGCTGGCGCAGCCGCACGGCGCCAATACCCCAAGCAGTCCGCCCCTCCACCGAGGCCGCGCAAAGCTCCGAAAGAAACCAAAGCAGCGTCCGCACCTACGCCTACTCCATCCAAGCCCAAGGCCAACCCCTCGCCTCCTCGGGCACCTGCGCCTCCATCTCAAGGTCCAACATATCACTCAAAGGAGAAAGCATCCGGCGTGAAGTCTGAGGGTGAGTACACCCGCCATGATTCTTTCAAGTCTCTCAAATGCAGCAAATTCAAGATCAGCAAAGAAACACTTACTAATGACTTTCTAGCCATTGATATGGATGGCCGAGACCCCGACTTCGCCGCCTCCCTCCGGTCAATAGGCCCCGTCAACCCATCACCTACATTCTCAAACTCAAGCACCGTCAACCGCCCCGCCTCAATGCAAACTGTCTTTCCACAAGCCTCCAACCCGGCGCTGCTAGTTGTTACTGCTCGACAACGTCTTACGGAGGCCGCGGACAGAGAAGCTGAGCACTTCGGTCGTGCGGGTCACCCGGGGAGATCGTTCCTGGATGCCCTGACTATCCAACAGGTGTTGACTATGCGGGATAAGCAGGGTATGCGTCGTGGAGACATTGAACGGTTCCTTGGGCTGAAGAAGGGGATCCTGGACCGGTTAGGAAAGGATGAGGTTGTGTCGCGCATTACATGATCTTCGTTCCCTACCCGAGTGAGCTGTTTTTTGTTTAGCGGTCTTTCCCCTAAAATATCGTTTATTTTTGGTGCATTTAGATTATGTTGGCATTATTATTCTTGGTTTTATCGACACTTTGTATAGTAATGTGGTTCAGTCATCCCAACTCATGATAATATCAAATTCTTTAGTTAGACTGGCTAGAATTGGCCCTTTCCAACTTTCCCTGTTGTCTCTCCACGGGGCGCGCTGTATAAAATTATAACAATCTGCTTCCCCGCGGCTGCCCCAAGGCGTGGATGTTATCACGCTGGGGTCAATCGTCCATGACAACTGCTTCTCTTGTAGGCAGGTCCAGGGCCGCACCCTTGGATATTCTCGGAATGCAGGCAGCTCTTTATGGGTCTTGAGAAAGCAGCTTGACGAGTTTTGCCCTGACGTGTATCTGTCGCGCGGCATGGGGTAAACTCTAGCAAGCCTGGGCAAGGAGTTCGGATTGTAGATCCACGTTCAGGTCCTGTCAAAGCCCAATACCACATTCCGGTCTTTGGCAAGCATGGCGGAACATCTTTCCGTTGCCGCTAAAGTCGTGGCTGGCGAAAGGTTGTAATGTGTCTAGTAGTGTTCCATTAGGAGATTAATTGCCTTAAATTGAGCAGGTTATTGTTGATGAATAGCATGCACTAACCCCGCGATGAAATTTGCAAGGTTCTACTGACAGAACGGGTAATATTTTTGAGTTAAACCTTAAATTGTATATTTTATGTGACTCTTATAAAAAGTGGTGATGGTTCGGCGCCGACTACCAATTACACCACTCGGATATGCAATGACTCAATGTGGGATCCGATCTAAATTACTTACAGATGGCGATAAACTGCTACTTATATCGTGTCTTCGTTGTTTAGAGTACTTTGAAATCTATTGAACATATTCGCCTCTCAATCCTCTCCGCCTAAGAGTCACAGTTATGTATCTCCGCGCTGTCCACGCCGAGGGGCAACTCCCCGTCCTCCAGCAATTCATTCGCGACAACCCACTCGGAATCCTAACAACGGCGATTAAATCCCCGATTTACTCATTCATCCAATCAAGCCACATCCCCTTCGTCCTCGATGTACCCCCGACCAAAGACGATGACACAATCCCGACCGGCATTCTGCGCGGCCACATGGCCAAGCAGAATCCACAAGCAAAGGCCCTGATGGAAGCCCTCGCCGAGCAAAACGCAGCAGGGAATAATAAACTCGAACTCGCGGACGAAGTCCTTATCCTCTTCAACGGCCCGCACCACCACTATGTGACGCCCAAATTCTATACAGAAACCAAACCGGTCTCCGGCAAGGTCGTCCCGACGTGGAACTACTCCGCTGTGCAAGCGTATGGCAAGATCAGTGTGTACTGCAACTCCAAGGCAGAGGAGACAGGTGCATTTTTGCAGACACAGATTGAAGATCTGTCGCGACAGTCTGAGACAGGCATTATGGGGTATACCGGGGGTGATAAGAAGAGCCCGTGGAAGGTCTCTGATGCACCGGTCAATTATGTGCAACTTTTGAAGAAGAACATCATTGGCATTGAGATTCGGATTGAGAGGCTGCAGGGGAAGTTTAAGATGAGTCAGGAGATGGGTGAGGGTGATCGGGAGGGGGTTGTGAAGGGGTTCGAGGATTTGGGGTCGGAGGTTGGGAATGGTATTGCTGCTTGTGTTAGGGAGCGCGCTGCTTTGAAGGATCAGCAGAAGTTGTCGTAGGTGAGTTGTTACAGTATAGAGAAGATCTGTATATAATCTGGCAGGTTGCCATTGCACATATAGTTGATGTGATCATGAGGGATGAGAAGCATGAGAAGCATGTCTAGATGAATAGTAACATCCACGGAACAGTCTGCGTTTAATTCAAACTTTGAATGTCTAAGCTTTCCAGATGCATAAGCACGGAGTGCATAAATACAGATGTACAGTTCTAGTACGTTTCACTTAAGCTTTTTTAATTTCTGTACTAATCACCTTGATACTACATCAAAAAAAAGGGCATTGCACGCTATGTTTTGATTCGCGAAGCTCGAGACTAGGTATTAATGTAATTTTGTTAATATTAGGATACAAGTGCCAACATTGAAGATACAGGTCGTACAGGTCTTTCTACAAGTCTCCTGCAGGATGTATTGCCAAGCATTTTCAAGGCAAATCCTGCGGAATCTCCAACCTCACCCCTAGATAGCCGATACGGGTATTGTATATTGCAAACTATTTATGAAACCCTCCCCACAAGATCTGAGAGACACGGGATCTCAAGATCGGATCGTCATTTCCCGATACATAGTAGCAATATAAATGGAAGTGGGGAGAGAACGGGAATCGTAAATCACCGTTCCCCGGATTTTATGCAGAAGCTCTCGAACATGTTCCCCCTTTTTAAAAGTTTGGAACCAGGAACCTTCGGACCCTTGGAACTCATTAGAAAGTCCCGCTTGTAATTGAATTACCCCCTTTTTTTTAGAACTGTTGTAACTTATTGTATTATTAGTTCTCTGTTTCACCGAAAGAGCGAATCATTGTGGAATAGTGTAATGCAGGGTCCACTTGGTGGCTACACAATTAGAGGCATAATAATGTTGGAACCTGTACAGCCGCTTTATGTCTCTCATCAGGTCCACTTGTATCCAAAACAGGTTGAAATGGTGCCATTTTAATATGGAGAATGAGGTTCTAGCGTAATAAAAAGAATGATGTAAATTTCAAACGATTGGAAAAAAAAGGAAAGAAACCGGAAAATAAGCATTTGGGGTATTTCGGAGCCTCTTTTTCTGAGTCGCGTGCACAGTTTCCTATCGCCTAATTAGTCTTGTTCTGTTATTCTGTTCACTCTTCCTTTTACTCCTCTCACCTTCTTGTCTCTGTTTACCATTTCAACTCTCCTTAATTTCTTCTCCTTACCAACTGCGCAATTCCAGTGTACAAATGAAATGATTCCAATATGTCCATCTTTGCCCTCTTACCAGCTTTGTCGCCCTTCCTTTTCTCTGCTCTCGTCGTGAGTGGCCTCGCCTCCAAGGCTTTACATATTGCGCTACACTTTCAGTCATTACCGTTTCTCTATTTCGTCCTCTACTCGCCTACCCTTATTCTTCCGGATGTCTTAGTTATCATCTTCGTGCGAGTCTTGTTACGCTTTCATACGCCAGAAAGTCGATGGCAATGGCTCTCGACTGGATTGGGAGGGGCACTGTCGTATGTTTACCCTCGAATACCCGAAGACCAAAATGGAGGACAAGACGAAATCTGCACAACATGATCTAACACTAATACTCCAGCTTGATCACATGGGGTGCTTCTTCTATCCAGTTTGGGTTCTTTATGCAGACCGGTGCCGAGGTCGCCTGGGCAGCTGGTGGTAGCTTCCTAAGCGATCCGGCGGCGATGAAAATTCTCCTCAGCGGTATCTCAACTGTGTCCGCTGCGGCCACCGTTCTAGGATTGGTGGCCTGGATGGTTCATTCGCATTTGTACAACATCACCGGTCTAGGCTTGCAGGCGATCCGAGACCTGTGCGTGGGGGGATTCAAAGCGCGTTATACATTAATTACCGCCCCTAGCAAGTCGTGCATGGCCTCGGTGGACCTCCGGTCGTTCCGCCGCATTATTCCCGCAGTCGCCGTTTGTGTCTCGCTCATTTTCTTGGAAATAACTAGGCCCGCTATACCATATGATCATATCTCCGGAGCTCTACCATTGACACTGCTCGACGCTTTCCAGAAAAAGACAGCGACGGTGGAAGGATGTCGCGAGCCCACCAGGCCATTCCCTCTGATGATCACGGACGATAATGGGGTGTCGCGTCCTCAATTCCAACCGGACTCGACGTTTGTGGAACAATGGTCACGAGCTACATGGCTTCCCGAAAATCCGCCCCGAGGATTCAGCCGCTGGGACCTCAGCCCGAGTGACCGTGCAGAGAAGGACAATCATTATTCTTTTGTTTGCGCTAGTGATCAGGGATTCTACGACCCGAAAAATGATCCGCTAATGATCACAAATTTGGGTGGCGAAATTTATGAGCCCCTCCAAAAGGCTTTCAAAGAGCACTCCGTTGAGGTCAACCACATAGTGCTATTAACACTCGAAAGTGGCCGCAAGGAACTTTTCCCCACACAGCAGGGTACCCCGTTGTTCGATGGCCTAGTCGCGTCTCATAAGAAGGAGAAAATCAACGAGGCCATTGATCGTCTGGTCACAATGACCCCGGTGGCTCAACAGCTGACAGGCGAGTACGCAACCGATAGCAAGGGGAAGAAGGTCGACTTGAGCCACTCTCCGTGGCAGAACCCGCCACAAGAAGGTATGGGAGGACTTAATGTCCGTGGTGCCATGACAGGTAGCTCCTTAACTTTCAAAAGTGTTTTGGGAAGTCACTGTGGTGTGAACCCTCTGCCGGTGGATCTGCTAGAGGAGTCTCTGCTAGAAATTTATCAGCCATGCTTGCCACAGATATTCGATCTGTTCAATCAAGGCAAGTCGCAATCGGAGCAGCGCCGGGAGAACTCTTCGGAGAGTAATTCTGCGGCTCTAAAGAACCCCTGGAAGTCTGTCTTCATGCAATCAATTACGGATGACTACGACCGTCAGGACGTGCTGAATGAAAACATGGGCTTTAAGCACAAGGTCGTCAAGAGTGATCTAGTATCACCGCAAGCGAAATACAAAGCTAAGGGCGAAGAGATCAACTACTTTGGCTATGCGGAGACTGAACTGCGACCATACGTGTTAGATCTATTCGAGGAAGCTGCAAATAACAAAACCCGCATGTTCTTTTCACATGTGACTAGCACGACCCATCACCCTTGGAGTACGCCAGAAGATTTCGAGAAAGAGCCATACATGAGCGACCAGGGGAACATCAACCACGACCTGATGAACAACTACCTGAATGCCGCCCGCTTCGTGGACAATTGGCTTGGGGACATTATGACCATGCTGGATCAAACGGGGATCGCCAACGAGACTCTAGTCGTTGTCGTTGGAGACCACGGCCAAGCCTTCGGCGAAGATAACAAGGACATGACCGGCACGTATGAGAATGGCCATATTAGCAACTTCCGTGTACCCTTGGTCTTCCACCATCCGCATATGCCTCGAGTGGACATCACCGCCAACGCAACCGCCCTCACCATCGTCCCCACTATTCTGGATCTGCTCGTGCAGTCGAACTCCTTGGACGAGCGTGACTCCGAGATCGCCTCTTCACTCCTCCCAGAGTATCAAGGCCAGTCTCTCCTACGTCCCTTCCTCTCTTCTATGGAGGAACCACACCACCGCCGTGACTCCCATCACCATCCCCACCCCGATGAGCATCCGGAGCACGAGCGAGAAGACACCCGGCACGGACCCCGGTCCCACCCAGCAGCCCCAGCCAAACGTCTTGTTTGGAATATCGGTCTGATCAACGCTGGTGGCTCGATGCTCTCCATCATGGCAGCCGATGTCCCATACCGTCTCATCCTTCCGCTGAAGGATGGATTCGAGTATACATTCACCCACCTAGGCGACGACCCCGGTGAAACCCACTTCACCAAGGCATGGACTCTTGAGGAGCTTATCGAAGAGGTCGAGCCTAAATATGGCGCTGAGTCCGCTGAGTGGCTCACGAACGCCGAGCTAGTTGGCAAGTGGTGGGTGAGTGAACAAAAACGCATTTGGGGTTACCGTGAAGCATAGTCATATGCTACCTCTGGAGACTCATCAAACTCAAAAATCAAACACGAACCCGACTTTGGTGATTGTTCTGTTTCACCTAACATCGCATTTCGCATCTCCTCCCTTTTCTTCTGATTTTGTCCCCTTTCACATCTCACGATATCTACATTTTCCTTGGAACCGGCGTCAATATGGAGTTTTATGTTTTCATTTATGTGTGAATGCTTGAGCTATCTCATCTTTGAGACATTCTCCCATTGTGGCTGAACAGCCCTTTTTCTTTTATTCTTGTGTGAATCTGCATATTATGCGATATCACGTTTGTGCTTTTCTATTTTCAGTTTCCGTCTCTTAATGTTACTCAGAACTGGATCTTGGCAACTGTATTTGTATGGAAACAGCGAGGACAGAGCATTGTACATAGCACCGAAGAAAACTTCGGCATCTTGAGGTGATTTTTGTTGCGCAACCTAGTGCATTGGATGGTTGTGTATTGGTCAGGTATTCTGGCTAATATGTCTAATCTACATAATCCCATTCGACTTGACTTCAGTTTCCCCAGAACAGTGTTGAGAGTTGTCATCAAGAATAGATGTACTCTGTAAGAGCAAGCCAGTCATTGGTGAGACTAATTTGCTTTTCCTACTCATGAGGTTATGATCATCGCGATCTACCTTGTACCAGTGGACGCATGCAGATGCTTATCCTTAACTTAGACCCTATATGTAGGGCTCGGCAGGACCCCCGCTTGATCCACCAAGTTTCTCCTGGGTACAAATGTTCGCATGGGATATCATGTAAGGCTAAGGTCAAGCTTTGAAGTCAATTTAGTGCTAAGTTTTGGGTGATTCCAAGGGACTTGATCTAACTGTGTACCATAATTTGGGAACAAATTGTACCTAAGTTGTTGTTCCCATCCCACACAGCTCTACTAACTTGTTTTCAACGTATATAGATGATCATGCCCACAGTAATCTATAATTATTTGAAATGATAGATAAATTCTTTAGCCTGCAGTACTTGTTATAGTACGAAATCCTCATGTACTGTAGCAAGAAATGAAAAGCGAGGGGAACATAGGGTGCAAGACAACGCTACACAGATCATTTTATAATACTACATACATGTAGTTAGGTAGCAAATATCTACACAAGTACTTGACTATGTCAAAGCTCATAGCCAAGACCGAAAAAGAAAGGGTCCGGCGGCAATTGAGAAACCCCCAACTGATGGGAATTTCCTTTCTTAGCCGACCACTTTTACACCGACAACATCGACCCGTGCATATGTACGGAGTATCCCACGAACAGTTCCTGCGGGTTGAAGCCCCGAGCCACTCGGGGCAGGTCCGAGAAGTGCACGACAGGGGGAAGAACCGGCCAGACCAGATTCTGACAAACAAAGAAAAAAAAAAAAGTGAAAGCACCGACAAATTCACCGATTTCCCCTTGCCAGCGTTTACCCGGAATCCAGAGTGTGGGGGTTTCGTCAGCCGTTTCGGGTACAAATAAGGTGGAAACGCGGCTTGCACACCGATAGAGAGGCTAGATCCAGGGATGTTAGCAAGATATCACGAGAACAGAAAAAGTGGAAACTTCGGAATCTCCCCATTGAGTAAGGAGTTGAAGATTCTGATGGTCAGGTGTCCCTTATGCAGGGTTATACTAAGATAAGCTATATGACCTTAATTCTATAGAAGAGAGAGTCTGGACTCTCCAGGGCTTTGCATTTCAACTAATTTTAGTTTATGTATCCCCCGCATACAATTCGTACAGAGTACAGACTTTCAGAACTGTTCTGCATGATTCAATTGAACTTGTACCAATGATTTTCACTGACTATATCCTAATTGGAAATGTAAGATTGTAATTTTTAAATTTTATGAAAAATCTTCAGATCCTAATATAGCAATTGACCAATGATTCTCTCTTCGCCCGGGCCGCCACCTTGGAGCCGGGGCGATCGGACAGGAACGAGACAGGAACGGATATCACACGCCATATGTACTGATGTGATTGGTAGAGATTCAATTGATCTGCAAATAGCCACCTGACCCCGGATAGTACATTGAAGCTTGGAAGATTTCTAGAAGACTCGGAGTCTCGGCAGCGTAAGATGTACGTGTAGTTTTCTTTCCCAGGTCACCTGGATATTTTCCCCCAAAACCAAGAAAGAAAAAAATAATGAGGTCAAAATTATTAGAGTGGCGTTGGGGGGTTCCCCGGGTTCTCTGTCCCCAGACGGCTTTCCTAAAACAGAAATCCGGCCCCATCCATCCCTTAGGTTCCGAACTATCGTGAATTCCATGTCTGGTGACTATTACTCCTGTTGAACTATCTCTAAAATTCGACATAGTTATTCAATATTATTGCTAGAAGAACAAATTTTGACAATGACAAGAGACAATGAAAAGAGAACACAAAAGTGGCAAATTCATTTCCTTGATCAATTGATATACATCCTTGTTCTATACAACTTGAATTATCATTCTATGCGCTAATCGAGTCTGTTTGTAGGGTTGCGTATGCCTCGCCACAGCCGTTTAGCCCACATTCCAGGTCTGGACCCAATCCGCTTGGCCCATGTCTGGATTTCCTGTTTCGGCCGGCTTTCAGTTTCTTTCTGCTCACGAGACACGTCTGGGGCGCTTTGATCTTGGTCCGGTTTGAACTTGTCGGTCAAAAGATATTTAAAGGAAGTTGATTCTCTGGTCCATGGTACTTCATCAACTGAATCATATTCTTTCTTCTTTATCTGTACACAAAACAATCAGGCTAATCAGCTTTGACGTCTTATAATATCCCTTCTATTATTACTCCCATCTAATATCTACTATATATCGCAATGTCTGTCTCCATCGAAACCACCACAGCTCCCACTGCTCCTATGACCGCCCAACCCGTCGTGATGGGTCAGAAGTCCAGAATGCCCGAGTTCAGTCTGGCTGGAAAGGTGGTGCTTGTTTCAGGTGCTGCTCGGGGTCTAGGATTGGTCCAAGCAGAGGCACTTTTGGAAGCCGGAGCGAAAGTATACGCACTCGACCGTCTGGAAGAACCGGTAAGTTTCTACATCCCTCGATTCTGGTTCATACAATCACGAGGTCTTTCCTTCATATGTCAGCAATGAACTAACAATCAATCAATTACAGGCCCCCGAGTTCGAGCAGATCCAGCAACGCGCAAAGGAGCTTGGCACCGAGTTGCACTACCGTCGTATTGACGTGCGTGACACAGAACTTCTGAACAGTGTCATCGAGACCATCGCCAATGATGAGGGCCGTATGGATGGCCTCGTCGCCGCAGCAGGTATCCAGCAGGAGACCCCAGCGCTCGAATACTCAGCCAAGGACAGCAACACCATGTTCGAGGTCAACGTCACGGGAGTGTTCATGACCTCCCAGGCTGTTGCTAAGCAAATGATTCGCTTTGGAAATGGAGGTAGCATCGCTATGATCGCCTCTATGAGCGGTACTGTCGCCAATCGAGTACGTTCCCACTCCCCTCCTTCGTCTTACCCTTCACCTTTTCCATCCCATTTCGCTTTCAAGTTGTCGGTATAGGCCTAGTGCCTCCCTGCCCAGACTGGAATTCTTTTATGGATTATTTCCCCCGCTTAATGCCACATCCCATTCTTCTACTTGGTCAACAATCTAACATATTTTCCCTACAGGGTCTTATTTGCCCCGCATATAACGCTAGCAAGGCTGCTGTCATCCAGCTCGCCCGCAACCTCGCTGCCGAATGGGGCGCTTACAACATCCGTGTCAACACCATTTCCCCTGGCTACATTGTCACCGCTATGGTTGAGAAGCTGTTCATCGAGTACCCCGAGCGCCGCACCCAGTGGCCCAAAGAGAACATGCTCGGCCGTCTCTCCCGACCGGAAGAGTACCGTGGCGCCGCCGTCTTCCTGCTCAGCGATGCTAGCAGCTTCATGACTGGAAGCGACCTGCGCATGGATGGAGGCCACGCCGCATGGTAGATTGATGGCTGTTGTTTAATTTTGCCTTTTCAATCAGTGCGCATGACCATCTTATTTGGTCTCTCATTGCATGGCGTTCTGCGTCTTCTTCTTTTGGGTCATGGGCCGGAAATAGCGTGTTTGGTTTTTTTGTTTGATTTTCATTGATAGCGATTCGCTTTGCGGATTTAAGATCCAAAGTTGGATGTGATGACGTTAGACTACAAATCGCTCGAATAATAATTGTTTCAACTCAACTGTTTCATCTCTGTAGAGTTTAGCTGCATGTAAATCTTAACCCACTTTGTTGAGATCGGCATTCAAATCTCATGGTCGAACGCAATGACATATATTTATTGTCATAGGTAGCCTTGTAGAGATTACCCGGCACCAAGAACCCGAATCTCGAAAACTTCCACGCAGAAATAACCGCGTACAGCCATCCAGTCGGAGCGTACCACATATTCAAAGCGAGGGAATTCACCACCTGACCTCCCGACAAGGGTGATCAACGAACTTAAGGTTCAATCCGAAGATGAAGTGTTAAGGATACTGTTGAAAAAACAATGCTAAATCTAGTAACCCGAAAATCAAGTATCGGTGATAAACTACGTGGCCATTGTAATCGTCATCAACACATCCAAGAAAAATCCAGATCTATTCAGCCGCCATGGAAACCAATCGACTGACATCAAGTCTGGGGAAGATGCGGAGAACTGGAACCAATCAGAGTTGATCGTGCTGGATGTTGATTGTTTGGTATCCAATGGGAATAGAGTTGGCAACCAATCATCTCGCGGTTGGTCATAGGGTGAATATTCCAAGGCTGGGCTTCTATAAGGGTAACTAATAACTAGTCATGCTCTTTGGTGATATTCTATACATAGTATCGTACATGGTATCTTGCATGCGCTGGTATGTTCGCTTGCTGGGATGCCTTAATTACCCGTTGGGTACCCAAACACCCCGGACTTATGCCCGTGTACTTGCAGCAAGGAGTCACCTGTGCTGACATATTTTGGACTTCTTGGAGCATGGGTGAAATACGGGTAGGTGCTGGGTGTTGACTCTCTAATTTGTCTAATGGCGATAGCTTAGCCTAAATAGGTAAGTGATCTCAAAGGCGCTTGCTTGGCCAAGTACTAGAGCAGGAAGAACTTGTTTTACAGTGAATATTGTGTGGACTTGAGCTGTTAGATCTATACATACCATAGGCCAAGGCAGGGCTGAGAAGATGAGCACGTCTCTGTGGCAAGTATTGCCATCTTGACTTGGCGTTCTAGCTCTGTTCTTCGGGGATTCTTTGCTGAAAATTTAGATATCTCATTGGTTGGTTGGTATCACATGCATAGTCTCGTTGGCTCTTTCAGGGTTCTCTCCCTTGCTGTGCGCTGTTATAATTTGCACCCCCTAAAGTCCGTGCCCTTTTTCGAGGAGCGCTCGAAGGGTCAGACGGTGAAAGTCACCGGGTGACTACAGTCTAATATTGGCGAGTAAAATCCGAGAACACTTTGGGTATAGTAGAGTATTCAGTATTCACCCTGCAACCTCCAAGCCCTATTTTTAACATCGTAGAACTTGCTAGGTGGGAAATATTAGATATCATATTGTCTCTAGTATAATTTGTGGCATACTAAACCACCTGATAGCTTTTATCTTGCAACTATGCGGCTCAGCCCTCCCTTCTTGTTCCAATTACAATGGTGTTACTTGAAAAGCGGTCACCCGTGGACACCTGCATGAAGAACGTATTATGGAATAATATTAGAGCAGACGAATTGAGGTGAATGGCATTGCTCTAACTCAATCTCAGAGAATGGTATCATAGAAGGCTATGCCAAAGACACATCGGAAGCAGGTATCAAGCTTTCTTACAAGCTTTACACTAATACGCCAGCTGAGGTCTATGCAATTGCTAACTATTACACTTCCTTAACTTCAATCTTGTTAAACCTCAGTTGACTCTCAATTGGATTCTCAATTGAATCTCACTTTCATCTCAATTGCCCAAAAGAGGTCTATGCTTGACCAAACCCCGATGTCTTACACCTTACTACAGTATCGGGGTCAATTTGAGCTCAGGAAAGTGTTGTGCAGAATACAATGCTTGCTCCATTGACTTCAGCCTTACATTTCCTTCTCTATATTGAGAAAGGGAGCATTCGGAGCTATTCTGTGACAAGGCTACAATAGCACCACAGGTTATACGGCACATGTTGCATCTATGGCAAGCCTTGATTTACTATTTTTTGTTCATTGATTAACCTGACATTGAGATATATCGCCTTGGTCATGGCTAGTGTTGTCTTGCTGTGAGGGCATCAAAGTGAGGGGAGATACATGGGTGCTATTAAAGCCATTGATTTTCTATAGGTAATTGAAGCGAGACAGGAGGTGGCCCCTTTGAGTCAGTCTCCAACATGTGAATCTCTGCCTCGCCTGTTTACTTCTGTCTCCTCTTCCGCTCGCGTCTTTACCATTGTTTTTTTTTTTTTCTCTTACCCATTATCTTCCCCATCACCTTTCCCATCATCTTTTTCTTCCATATCTTGCACTGGTCCCTATTCCATCAAAGACGGCAGCTGAGGCCAACGGCCAGGAATTGGACACTCTCGCTGTCCATGATGTCGAGCCAGCCAACCCCAGTTGCCAAGGTGAGCCAGTTTCCAATAAGAATTCCAGAGAAGCATTATCTCCGGGTCATTCAACCTTGATGCTGGTGATGAGGATCCAACCGCTGATGAACTTCATGCCCTAGCGCCTTGCGTCGGGTCTCAGCTCCGATTCCCGGATGACCTTAGATAGTGTTCCTTCGAAACGATGTTGTGAAAAATTTTGATCCCTTTGCGCTGCTCGTATCCGTCCCGATCTACGACACATTCCTGTGTTCCGGGCTGCGCAAAATGGGCATTAAATTCACCGCTATCAGGAAGATTACCCTTTCTGGCTGGCGTCGCTCTCTATGTGCTGGGCTGCCGTCATCCAGTACTACATCTACAATACTTCGCCCTGCGGATTACCAAGCCAACAACTGCTACACTGAGGATGGCAGCGTCAACCCGACTAGACAGGTTCCTACGTTCTGATTGCTTTGTCGGAGATCTTTGCCATAATTACCTCAATGGAGTATGTCTACTCCAAGGGGCCTCGCAATATGCGTTCCCTCATTCAAGCTGTCAGTATTTTCACCAACACAATCTCTGCTACTATCTCTGAGACATTGGTACCGCTTTACCAGGATCCTTCGCTCTTGACCTTTGTCGGTGGAACCATTCTCATTCTCCAGTTCTGGGGCCAAGATAGAGATGAGGATATGTTAAACAACTTGCCCGAAGGTGATGTGCAGGCTAGCGACCACCGGAAGGGCCAGGCACAGGCACAGTTGGAGATTGCCGAGGTTAGCCCCGGTCGTGGCTGAGATGGAGGTTGGCTTGGTTCTCCATGTCCGTGTTGGGTGATGTCTTCAAGCCCAACAGCTTGAAGATATCACCCAACACTTTTATCGAATAATTCAATGGAACAGTTCGATTAGTTCTTCTCCATCCAATCGTATATTATACATCCATTAGACCCTAATGCCTAAGTTATACGCTACAAGCGCTTTGAATACAACACTGTACCTGAAACTGTAGAATGTAATTGGATTGTGCATAATTTTGATTTAATCCAATGAGAGTCTCGATGAATCTTTTATGCCATATCCACCTCGGACCCTAAGTTATCCCCGTGTTATCATGGATCCTTCGACCGTTGGAGTAATTTGAAATCCACTTTTAGGCATTTCTGAAATGAAACTCCAATAATGATTACTGAAATGCAGATGCCTAGTAATAAGTTTATAATCCATGGATGTAAGTAAGCACAGTGATATCACATGACGACCCTCGGATCAGCCCCGTTGCAGCCCTTTGCAGCCCTACGGGTTATCTGCTATCTAGGAGGAGCTGAAGTCTGCGCCTCAAAGAGCAAATAAGATTTTTTTTACATATGCGTAGTGGGTAAATCGGAGACTCCGGCATATTCTACATCACTCTACTCCACTCGGCAGCAATGATTCGTGATTCCCGTATGAACATACCTACGGTACGAAGTGAACTACTCGGGTGCCTTGGCTGACCTTCCGGCGGGCCCGACACATAAGTATTCCCCCCTGGGTGCATAAGTATCTCCCCCTAGGGTATGAGAAATCATTCCTTTCTCTTCACTTAGCGATCTGTCGCAATTGTGGTTTGATCGCCATGAAGACTTTTGCGCTGATCTCGATTGCTCTGGGCTTGCCCGGTAAGTGATTCTCGCCTTAATTTTTCTTTTTTTACTTTTCATGGGGTTACCATTCTTGGCTTAATCGGACCTGTACACGCGCGAAACAATACGTATTGTTCCACACTAATCACCATCTTCCCGCAGGCGCAATCGCTGTTCCTGGTGGGCTTAATTCCGATGATATCACATTCGCGGGCGTGCAACGAGCTCTCCCCAATGCGCCCGACGGGTACGTGCCGACATCCGTCAGCTGCCCAGCAAACCGACCGACAATTCGCAGCGCAGAGAAGCTGTCCTCGAACGAGACATCATGGCTAAAGGTTCGCCGCGGCAAGACCCTGGCGGCGATGAAGGATTTCTTCGGTCATGTGAAAGTCGGTGATTATGACGTTGCTGGCTACCTCGATAAACACTCCGGGAACTCGTCAAACCTCCCAAATATCGGTATTGCCGTTTCGGGCGGTGGATGGCGTGCGCTGATGAACGGTGCCGGTGCGGTCAAGGCTTTCGATAGTCGGACGTACAATTCGTCGGCCACTGGGCATTTGGGTGGTCTACTGCAGTCTGCGACCTATATCTCTGGTCTGAGTGGAGGCAGTTGGTTGCTGGGTTCAATTTACATCAATAACTTTACTACCATCGATCAGCTGCAGACGCACAAGGATGGTTCCATCTGGCAGTTTGGAAACTCGATCCTCGAGGGTCCTGATACCGGTGGTATCCAGCTTTTGGATTCTGCCAATTACTACAAGGAACTTGTTGACGCTACTGAGGCGAAGAAGAAGGCTGGCTTTGAGACTTCTCTCACTGATATTTGGTATGTTATCCCTGTTTACGGGGATACATGTACGTGTTTATTAACTTGAGCAGGGGCCGCGCACTCTCCTATCAAATGTTCAACTCTACCAACGGTGGAGTCAGCTATACCTGGTCTTCCATTGCCGACACCCCTGCGTTCCAGGATGGAGACTACCCCATGCCGTTTGTTGTTGCAGATGGTCGTAACCCCAACGAGCTGGTCGTTGGCGGCAACGCGACCGTCTATGAGTTCAACCCCTGGGAGTTCGGCACCTTTGATCCTACGATCTTTGGTTTCGCTCCTCTCAAGTACCTGGGCTCTAAATTCGAGGGCGGCTTGCTTCCGAAAAATGAGAGCTGCATCAGTGGTTTCGACAATGCTGGTTTCGTGATCGGAACCTCCTCCACCCTCTTCAACCAGTTCCTTCTCCGGATTAACACCACTTCGCTCCCCAGCTTCATAAAGGATGTGTTCACCGACATCTTGCACGGGTTGGACAAGGATCAAAACGACATCGCTGCTTACGACCCCAACCCCTTCTATAAATACAACGAGCACTCCTCGCCGTATGCTGCGCAAAAAATGTTGGACGTCGTTGATGGCGGAGAGGATGGACAGAACGTCCCTCTGCATCCTCTTATCCAGCCTGAGCGCCATGTCGATGTCATTTTCGCCGTCGACTCCTCGGCCGATACCGACTATTTCTGGCCAAACGGTACATCCCTCGTTGCAACCTACGCGCGCAGTCTGAACAGCAGCGGTATTGGCAACGGCACCGCCTTCCCTGCGGTTCCAGACCAGAACACCTTCGTCAACCTGGGCCTCAACACCCGCCCCTCTTTCTTTGGCTGTGATAGTGCCAACCAGACCGGACCGACACCTCTCATCGTGTACATCCCCAATGCCCCTTACTCCTTCCATTCCAATATCTCAACCTTCCAATTGAGCACCGACAACACTGAGCGTGACAACATCATTCTCAATGGCTACGAGGTTGCCACTATGGGCAACAGCACCCTTGACAAGGACTGGTCAACCTGTGTTGGCTGTGCGATCCTCAGCCGCTCGTTCGAGCGCACGGGTACCAAACTCCCGGATATTTGCAACCAGTGCTTCAATCGGTACTGCTGGAACGGCACTGTGAACTCCACCACGCCTACATCTTATAATCCAGCCTATTATCTGTCTGAGAGTATGGCCTCGGTTAATTTGCCTACTCTGCTGTCCACAGTTGTCGCAGCCGGCCTGGCCATGTTCGTCCTGGTGTAACAGGTCGTTATGAATTCTTCTTCTCTCTGCCATCTTGCAGCTATTCACATTCTAAACATGGTTTTTGCCGTTTGATACACTTTCTTTAACTATGGGCGATGTGCCATCGTGACATCCTCGTGTTGTTTTCTTCTTGATATTTTCCTAAATTTTTTCGGATCTCATGAGATCCAATTCGGTAGTAATGCACATATTTTCCCATTTAAGAAACATCTTTGCACATATTACAGCATTATCCCTCCCTACTCTTCGATCGTAAATAAACCGTTGGAAAACTACGTCCCTCGAATAAACATGCCCTGCTCCTCTGGAACTTAAAATTTGTGCTATGTTGGATGGAGATAAGGGCAAAGTATCTAAAGCTAGTCCAGATCATTGATTAATTCATCGTATATGCTAAAGAAACAACATTGAGTTATAGAGGGTTTGAAAAACCAGCAAGAATTAGACGATGTAGTAGAAATATATATTGAATGGCGTACATATTATGGCCCAGGTTTCGACTTTGATTTGTCTATAGCATCTACGAATAAATCAAGGTTAGTCTTACTACTTTCTCATAACTTTCATATTTCATCTGTCCTTAAATCTGATGTAGCATCCTTGTTGATATGTTTTCCGAATGAGGCGTAGATCATATCACGTGCTCATGTTGCTATGGGAAACGCCACAACAAGCAACCTCGGATCGACCGCCACCTCCACAGTGGGTTATTTGCTTTGCCTTGCTTCCCTTTTTCATGCACCTAATCCGACTAACCTAAGACCTTACGAGATCGGGCCGATATCATATTTGACCGCCCAAACCCGCCATGAGCGCGTGCCAATACTAACAGCGACCATCAACAACATCAGGCAATATCAACATGGCGCGTGCTGCAGTAATCCCACAATCTCCTACAAAACGGGTACGAAGTTCGACCAAGTCGACAGCTGCTGCCGATGCAAAGAAGAAAGCCCCTCGCAAAGCAACACCAGCACCACGGACTGCGGCCCCGGCTGTCGAAGTTGAGTCCGATGATGAGCTAGGATGTATCACAAGTAAACCTGCGAAACCCAGTGGACGTCCTGCTGGCCGCCCAGCTACCAAACCAAAAGTGACTACAACTGCGACTGCACGAGGAATGAAGGCTACCGAGACTCTCGCCGACAAGTCAAAACCCCAAAATAACGCCGGCGAAGATGGACCAGAACAACAAATCGAGGCACCAAAGAAGCGTGTTGGAAGACCGAGAAAAAACCCGTTCCCCGCAGAAGCGGTAGCGACCAAGCCCGAGGCAACACCTAAAACCAGAGGACGACCAAGGGCGGGAACAACAGCGAAGGCCCCTCAGATTCGTGAAACAGCGGCGACGAGCAGGCGCACACGAGCGGTAGTTGATACAGCGAATGAAACGAAACCGAACCAAATTAGGATTGCGACCAACTCGACAACCATGCGCTCAAACCTTCTGCGTGGGCCCGCAAAGAAGAAGACGGTGAAATTCCAGGATGTCTCAGATTCCGAAGCTGAGGAATTTGAGCCGGAGGTTCCTGCTGTCGGTCGTCGTCGAGTAGCAACAAAGGGCGCGGGGGTTGGCAAGACCGGCCTCGGAGCGGCCGCGGTTCGTAAGCCTGTGACAACCGGTACTCGCGGAAGGAAGCCAGCTGCAGCAAAGAAGGATGCGACTCAGCCATTGTCTCCCAAGAAGGCCAAGCAGGTGGCCAAATCTCTATCGACATACGTAAGCTCGGATGGAGAAGACGACGAATTGAACACCATTAAAGACGACATCAATGATCCACTCAGACTTGTTGTTCACTCGCCTGTTAAGCATGGGCTGGAGAATACTGGACTGAGCTCTCCTGTACGGAGGATCAACTTTACACCCAAGAAGGCGTCCAGCTTTGTGGACGAGAATGGCGAACCGAAACTACCAACACCAAAACACGGATCAGACGGCATCGGTCTTAACTCCCCAGTCAGGAAAATCAACTTTGCACCGAATCGCAGCCAGAATACAATCGCAGATAATGGGCACCTCGCTCTTCCACCCGGCAACGCAGTTGAATTTAGTGATTCTATGTTCATGTCTAGTCCAGCGAGACGACCAGCGCCATCCTCCCCCTTCCAGTTCTCCATGAGAGAGACCCCGAATCGTGGGGGTTCCCTCTTCCGGGACAGTGTGAATCCGATTTCCGCGCCTGATTTCACACCTGGACGAACATCTCCATTGAAAATGTCACCTAAGAAGGGCTTTTTGGGTGCTTCTTTCTTACAATCCCCGTCAAAGGCTTCTACATCAGCACCCCCTGCTCGAAACCCCTTGTTTCAAAGTCCCGCAAAGAGAATAGCCTCTCCATTCAAAAACTCGATATTCTCCGCTCGTGCATCTGTGGACACCTGCAAACCCGCGGAAAATGATGGAACCCCTTCCAAGGTAGTTGAACTCACAAAATCCAACACCCCCAAATCCTCACCAAGGGGAGGCCAATCCGACGATATGGCTTTTGAGAGGGAATCTGAAATGGTCGAGGATGTGGCTCGAGACATCTTTGGGATTGAGCTATCTTCTGATAGAAAGGCGTCATCGGCTTCTCCTATCCAGAAAGATATTGCCTCGGAAGTAGCTCAAGACCCACTAGATGATGGAAACACCGACTCCCTGCCCGCAGATATGGAGCTCGAGGGAGAATCAGACCCGGAAGAAGACGAAACTGAACATGATGAAGATAAGGCCCAGGCCGAGTACGAAGAGCCTGAAACGATTTGCTTCGACACAATGGAAGAGGCTATGGCAACGGAGGACTATTATGACCAAGAGCCGGAGGAAGACTCAGGCCCCGGAACTACCGAGCAGCTTGAAGACCAGGCGCAATTTGACCGCGAAGAAGCTGATACGATTTGCTTCGACGCCATGGAGGAGGCCAATATGGCAGCGCATGATATCCATGACCAACAAATTCAGGAAGAATCAGACCTAGAAGAGGGTCAAGATCACCAAGACGAGAGTGAATTCGAGTACGAGGAGCTTGATACAATTTGCTTTGACGCTATGGAAGACGCCCAATTGACAGAACATGATCTGCAACAACGTCAAGTGCAGGAGGACTCAGACATGGAAGAGGGCGAAGAACTCCACGATGACAATGAATCTGACTACGAGGAGCTTGAAACTATCTGCTTCGACGCCATGGAAGATGCACACGCAGAAAATGACCTGCATGATGACAATGGTCGAATGGCAGACTTGGCCATGGAGGACACCGATTATCCCGAAGAAGAGCTCGCGGAGCTGGAGAGGGAAGTCGAGGAGGAAGAGGAAGAACATCAGACTTTCGATACCGGCTTCCAGCCCCAAGAATCGACCCCAGAACCCTCGCAACCTACGGAGATGGAAGAACTAGACATCGAAGAGCAGCCGAATGAAGTTCCTATGCCCTCCAGGTCACCATTGGACTTAATCAATGGTGATGAAACCCGGCCAACTGCTGACATGGAATATCCCTTGGAAAGTGAACATGAATGGCAAGAGGAAGAAGAAGCCATTCACCATACCGAGGAAGAGGAACAAGTGATGGGCGAGGAGAGCGAGGTGGAAGACGCCGAACCTATTATGGCTGCGTCTGAGTTTGTTACAACCTCGCCAAAGCCTGCTTTGTCACATGAGAGCAACCATCCTGAGGATGCTGCAACACCGCTTCAACAGACTCAATCGTTTACCTCACGACACCCGAGCCCTACAGCCAGTGAATCTACTCCCTTGCCCTTGAATCGCCCAGACAACTCAGAGAATGATCATGGCTCCACCCTCGATGCTAAGAATGCCAATAATGTGAACATTGACTCGCCCCTGCATGAAGAAAATAGCTGGACTCCAAACACCCAGGTTGACAGCCCTGCGTTAATGGCACCAAGTCTCTTCAATACACCAAGCGTTGCAGATCAGCGACAATCCCCTGCCGAGGTTACCTTGGGTTTTACCCCATTGGCACAAAAGTTTGGCCGTTGGGAACAAAATACCCCTTCCCAAGCTAGATCACTCCGACCACGTCGCCGTGGAGTCTTTTCGTTAGTAGGCCCCTTGGACCGCACAACCACGGAAACTCCGACAAATCCTGATACTGTGTCGTATCCTACTTTGCCAAAGAGCCCTTTGGCACAAACCCCCTCTTTGTTTGCCGAATTGCCACTTCAGCCTCAAAGCGATGTTACTTGTATGAGCCCTGAGAATGAACAAACTCCACGGCCATCTTCCATCTATGAAGACCAAATAATCGACCCTCCAAGGACAACCACGGATATCTTCGAGGATCTTGACTTGGAAATCAGTGAACCGGAGCATACTTCTGCCGCCGGGGTCTCACAAAATCACGGCCAAGAGTTCGATCTACTCGAGGACAAAGAGAACTGTGGTCCTTTGAATTTCCCGTCAACGCCCATGAAGGCTCAAGTTCAACCCGACGAGTTACGCACTATTCATACAGTGTCCAAAGTGCCTTTGAAAGCTGAAGGCGACGTATCACCTCTCAAGCTGTCCCGCAAGAGAGGTCTATCCCTCTCGAGCACATCCCCCACTCGATCTTCCCCGCGTGTCCGCAAGCAAACCTTTATGGCACTCAATGACAATGCACCGATTCTGTCTCCCTCGCGGAAATCTTCACGAGTGAGCAGAAGCCCGACACAGAAACGCCGTTCTATTGTTGGTAGACGCAGCAGTGTAAAGGTACCAGTGATGGATGCACCCAGTACTCCTACCGCAACCGCCAGTCCTTCCAAGAAGCCGCGTCATAGCATCGGCACTGAACAAAAGGCTCTGCATGGGGCAGTCGTGCATGTGGATGTTCATACCACCGAGGGCGAGGATGCCTCTGGTATATTTGTGGAACTTTTGCAGCAAATGGGCGCCCGCTGTGTGAAGTCCTGGTCCTGGAACCCTCGTACCAGTCTCTCGCCAGTTGATGATCCAGAGCCCAAGGACTTGAGAGTTGGAATTACCCATGTTGTGTACAAGGATGGTGGCCTGCGGACTCTGGAGAAAGTCAAGAAGGCAGCGGGTCTTGTCAAGTGTGTTGGAGTCGGCTGGGTCCTCGAGTAAGTTTGTCTTTTGTGTACCTTTCTTTGCTCGGCTTTTCTGACTGTTATCTCAAGTTGTGAACGTGAAAACCAATGGCTCGATGAAACCCCGTACGCGGTTGATAGCTCTATCATCCCACGCGGAGGTGCCAAGCGCCGCAAGAGTATGGAGCCTCGTGCATTAAGCAATGTGAATGGAACACTCGTCCGCATTTCCGAATCTCCCGCGCCATCTCCCGGCGGACGTCGCAGTGGTGTCAACCCGGGTGCCGTTGAGGGTTTCCGCAAAATCACACCCCCAACCCACCAGAAAATGCCCTCCACGCCCCCACAACAATCTTCTGCTGATAGCTACCAATTCCCTGCCACTCCGGGATACAACTTTGCCAACCTTGATGCCATTGGCATGTCACCCGCTACACCAGGATTCCTTGGAAACCGCTCTAAACTAGTCCAGCAATCTTGCCCACCAAAGCAGAGCAACCGAGGTCTGTTCCCGAGTGCTAAGCCTTCCAGTCTCCTGCTGGATGAGGGACAAGATGAGGAATCTAGGAGACAGCGCCGCTTCCGCATGGAGGCTGCCAGGCGCAAGAGCCTTGTTTACAAACCTGCTGTCGGTAGCCCTCTTGTTCGTTGATTTTATTCATTGCATGTCCACCTTTCGTGGACTCATACCCAGTCACTGTAAATATGGGGACTCTCTTTCCCTTTGGCGTTTTTCTATTTTGCCCCGCGGCGGCGACGGATAGGTTTGGCTGTTTTGGTGCGAGGTTGAAGGTCATTACTTTTTGTTCAAATCTCAGTTAAATCAATTCAATCCCAGATGATTTAAATCCCACTTATGCCCGTAGTAAGTTTGCAAAACATGACTTTTGATTTAGAAATTTGATGATAAAACCCGGAATAATTTCGCTGCCCAGTTTACCAAAATGATGATGTATGATATCACTCCTGAGACTCCTCGCGATAGAATCCAGCAACCAAGAAAGCGAGTTCCAAAGCCTGCTTCTCATTCAAGCGTGGATCACAGAATGTCGTATAGCGCTCTCCAAGTCCATCCGCCGTCAGCCCAGCAGCACCACCCACACACTCAGTGACAGCCTCTCCAGTAAGTTCAAGATGCATACCGCCAAGGAATGAGCCCGCAGCGCGATGAATTTCCAACGCCTGCTTCAACTCGGACAAAATATCCGTGAAGTGGCGAGTCTTCACACCCAATGATGTGCTCTGCGTATTGCCGTGCATGGGATCACACTGCCAGACGGGGATATGTCCCGACGCCTGCACAGCGGCAATATGGCCCGGAAGGAACTCCGCGATTTTGGATGCGCCGTACCGTGAAATTAGAGTCACCTTACCGATCTCACGATGCGGGTTGACGACATCCAGCAGTTGCACCAGCTCATCTGCCGCCATGCTAGGTCCGATCTTGATTCCGATGGGGTTAGCGATGCCGCGGAAGAACTCGACATGTGCACCGCCGAGTTGGCGTGTCCGATCGCCGATCCAGATGAAGTGGCCGGATGTTGCATAGTAGCCTGTTTCGTGGGTTGTGGTACTTCCTGGGTACGCTGGGTGGCGAAGGAGTCGGGTTAGACTCTGTTCGTATTCCAGGGAGAGGCCTTCGTGACTTGTGAAGATGTCGGCTGTCTCGACGCCGCGGTCTTTGTCGATTCCTACTGTGTGCATAAAGCGTAGGGCGTCCTTTACCGCGCCTACGGTTTTGGCGTATTGCTCTTTGATCGAGGGCGTAATTACATGGCCCAGGCCCCAGTCTAGGGGGGAGTGCAGGTCTGCCAGGCCTGAGGAGAGGGAGGCTCGGAGGTAATTCAGAGTTGCTGCGGAGTGGAAGTAGGCTGAAACTAGACGGGATGGGTCTGGCTGGCGGGATTTGAGGTCTGCTGGGAAACCATTGATGTTGTCACCGCGGAATGAGGGCATTTCTACTCCTTTGATGACCTCTGTTGGACTTGAGCGTGGCCTAATTTGTTGTTAATTTTGTGATTATGAATTGATATGAGGGACTTACTTGGCAAACTGGCCTGCAATGCGAGCAATACGAATGACGGGCTTATTGGCTCCTATTGGTTGGGTTAGTTGGTATTTTATTAGCTTTTTGTGGGGGTTTCACATACCCCAGATGAGAACCAGACTCATTTGCAATAAGAGCTTCACCTTGGCTTCGATCATCTCTTGCGTGCAGTAGTCGAAAAGCTCCGCACAGTCACCTAGACAAAATGGTTAGCTATATTTTGCGGATATTTTCCTGTGCAACTGACCACCCTGTAGAACGAATGCTTTGCCCAAAGCGACATTTCGTAGGTTTTTCTTGAGATTGTTGATCTGCGGACTAGGTCAATATAATAGCTAATATGTAGTCTAAAGACAAGACATACTTCTTGTGTGGTCACAAGTGGAGGAAGCTTTTGTAATTTCTGCAGTGACTCTTTCAACCCATCAAGATCTTCGTAGATGACATCTTGCTTGATGGGCTTTTGTGTCCAAGCTAGACATAGTTAGTGGTAGACCAAAAAGGTTTTATAGATTTTAGTTCTTACAACTAGGGCTCCATTCGGCCATGGTGCGGGCAATTGATCCCGAAGGTGGGGGGAAGATATGAGTTAAATGTCTTTTGAACAGTAACCAACAGTTGCAACCAAAAAATGGGTAAGCAGAATAGTGAGTATCGACAAAGGGCTGAGCGCAAAGATATTTAAGGGCACTAAACAAAAGAAAACATTGTGGTGGACGTGATACGCCACTTATCTCCCGAGGCCATGACTCGGATGACTCACTTTAGTGCCTGATATATCAGGCAAAATGTTTCATCCCACATTCCTCAATCTGACTGCAGCTTCCATACAGCCATTTTCAAAACCAGACAGTGTTCATTGACTGGAAAGCAGAGGGATTGTATTGCTCTCTCAGTAACCTCGTAACCCGTGGCCTTCATTCCTGCATTCCTAAGGCCACAGAGCAACAATGATCTCCAATCGAATCTAAACATGAAAGGTTGTGAATTTGGGAAACGGACTGTTTCATGATGTGTATGAATGCCTAATCTAGAGATTAGTCTATATGATGCATCGAGGAATGAAGTTTGCCTCATCGCAAACAGCAGCGCGAATTTCTCACAGCTGACTCAATAACCATGCGAGATAGGGCTGGCTGAGGGTAGCGTCTCATAGCATCTCATAGGTGGTATCTTCTGAATGTCTTGATATGTCTGATAGTTTCACAGATCTATTCATTTGATGAACCCCGAACCTTAAAAATGGTCTGCTGAGCTAGGCCCTTTTTATTCAGCTCAGCACCACAAACATTCTGTACACATGTGGGATGGTGTGATATATCATATCTGCAGCATGTAAGTAAGATTACCGATTTTAAAAACAGAGTTGCCCATGGCTGCAACGAGGCTAGTGTAACAACACAAAACAATGAAATGTTTTTCAAGATCTTGATTTTGGGTGAAATATAAAACCGCCTTGGTGTCTTATTGGCTATAAGATCGGCAGTAAGATGGCCCCTGGGAATTGATAAATGTAACGACAAAACTGTTATATGGAGTATTTAATAAACTAATAATATTTGGAGGCATAGAACTTGTCATATTTGTACTCCGTATACTTACCCTGCAGAGTAATGTATTCCTACCCCAGGCTTGGCATAAAAAGCTCTTCAGCTAAATTCGGCAACGGACCACGGAATCAATGAATAGGGGCAAAAAGGATCACAATGGAGTCATGCGGGAATTAATTGCCGTGGCGTTTTAATTCTAATAATATAAGTCTAGACAACTTCCAGGTTTTCTTATCGAGAACGGCCTTAACGTAGAGGGAATTTGGTCTAATCGAGCCGACCAAAAGGGACGTGCTGACTGTGATTGGTCAGGTCTCGGGGACTAGCCATATCTAACGACTCGGCTTTTACTTGTTTTGGAACTAGTGTGGCCCTAACAAGAGTGTACTCCATAAAATGTGGGACTCTCCAAGGCAGAAGAGCCCCAAAAGGCTGGATTTTTCGCCTAGCTCTGAGAGTATTTAAGCCTCTGTTCTTCTTTCTAATCCATGTCTGTACACTCCCACATTCTCTTTATCATGCAGTATACGACCCTTGCCACTCTTTTCCTCGCCGCCACGGCCCTGGCCGCCCCTGCGGATACTGCTGCAACTCCAAGCATCGAGACTGCCGACAGCAATTTCGACATCGAGGATGTGCCCAGCTCCATTCTCGCTGTTCTAGCAACAGCCATCCCGGACTCATGGTACAGCGACATCATGGACCCGGCCTCGCTCTCCGCGATGGCGAGCGCCGCTGAAGCTGGCACCTACCCAGCTTGGTACAACGCATTGCCTAACAGCGTTAAGTCCTGGGCCACAGAATTTGGTGGCGACCTCGATGGTGATGCCTCGGCAACTGCTGATAGCAGCGCCACTCCGACTGAGCCTGCTGGTAGCAGCGCCATCGAGACTGGTTCCAGCGCCGTGGTCGTTGGCGCTAGCACCACTGCCAGCCGGACCTCCTCCAACGCTGCTGAGACCACTCCAGCTTCCTCTACCTCGGCTTCTACCTCTGGCTCCGGTTCTGACTCCAGCTCCAGCTCTGCATCATCTTCTCCCTCTTCTACACACTCTACTGGTGGCGCTCCTGCTCCTACCGGGGGTGTTGCCATGGGTGTTGCTGGTGCAGCTGGTATTTTGGCTCTGGCTCTTGCCCTGTAGAGTATTGCTGAATAGTTATTTGCCTGCTCGCAAGTTTATAATGAACTACATAACCCCCTGTGCAAAAGAAATCTGTGTTCATAACAACCTTTCATAATACATGTACCTACTTAATTTCACCATAGATACAGGATCGGATAAAAATATAGCCTACATACTCTCTAACTGTTGCATAATGTAAACGGCCATGTTATTTGTCTATTGTCCAAAAATTACGCATCTAATACGACTCTCACCTCCAAGGGCCACCGAGATCCTGAAAACATAAGCAAGATGTGGTCAGTTGCTCCTGTTGGTCGTTCGGTTCGGCGGGATGTGCATAATATTTGATGTCAGCTTGTTCACAGTCAACACAGAGGGTCATACGGTCTAAAGAATCAAACCATCTGGCCACCAAATCAGATTGCAACCACTTGAGATACAAACCCGCAACGTCATAACAAGGGTCTGGTAAGCCGCTCATTTCCTCAAGCTTCCATGATAGAATGTTCAAAATCAATCCCGATACATAGCAGTGAAACTTGACAAACCAAACCATTAGTCCGGCACCCGATCTTTGATAGAGTTCAGCAACCCGAGAAGACGATTGTACACTGTCCTGTCACTCATCGGATGATTCAAGAGTCTCCATTCCAACATATGCAGCTTGAACTCTAGCTCAAGACAGTCCCGGATGAAACCAGTGACGAAGTAAGTAATAGCTTTGTCTCGTACAGTCTGACAGCCGGGAGAATGCTCAAACATGGCCTGTCCCGTGCTTCGAATATTGTCCACCTCAATCGGAAGTCGGCCTAGCTTGTAAATGGTCGTTTGGTGATACTCGGGAGATTGATTGTACCATCGTAGCCTGTCAAGTACCTCTATGATGCGGGTTTGGAAGTCGCGCCACGCGTTGTGATAGGCTTGTTCCCAAATCGACACGGCGTCACGAATGGGGTTCCTCTGGCAGGAGGCATTGTGAGGGGCCATGCTCATGGTAAACGGGAGGCGAGGGATGTGACTGTACGTAACCTAAGGCTATGCTCCAAAATCTACTAAGTGAGCAGAGGCCAAGGATATAACCAATCAGCTGATTGATGTACCAGACAAGAGATGAATGGAGACGGTACCTCGAGGTGATGGTGGTTTGGATGAAGCTTTTTAAACCTTTGTAATTGGCACAGAGCTGATAAAATAAGTAAAGAGGTAACAATGGGGGTTATGAATGTGATTGTGCGTATTATTATTATCTCATATTGGGAAAGGGCAGGGATACAACAATGACTTTATCGTCCGAAGCAGCACCGATATGATCCAAGGTCAAATTAATAAAGACTTACAAAGGCATTGTTGAAATTATTTGTCCCTATAGCTATTCATCCCAACCAGAACAAGTTGGAAGTATCTCGATGAAGGATTTACACTAATAAGCAAGTTAAGGTGTACTTGTTATTCTGTTCAAGTTATGCGCAAGCGATCGGCGCGTGGGAAACATACGTCGTAGATTCTCTTCTCTAGGATACTGTTGGCGATATCCACTAGATAGGCCACTAAGGCTATCTCTGGCGAACGTTCGTACAAAGCGTCGCCCGGAGGGTCATATTCTAGGTGCTCCACGCTGATCACTACGTATATGTTCTAGGATACTCATAGTTATACCCGGACCTGGAAAAGGTAGGACCGCGACCTTCCTTGGTTATGAGGGAAGCTGACTCAAACGTCGATGCATCAATTCCTTTTTCTGCCTTTGTTGTGTCTGTTTTCGGGTTCATTAGTTTTAGCTCTCATCAAACGTACCTTCATTCTGCTTTCTCTACCGGATTTGGATGAAACAAGGGCAGCCCTCGCATACGTGACCATGTCCTGTATAATTTCAAAAGGTCTTTTCGGTGGTCTTCTTAGATATCCTTTGGTTAGATCATAAATAATATCTTTCCACCTTGCTCAGCTTCATTAGCTGGACAGAGGAAGAAGGCTAAAAAACATGCAAAATGTGCAGAGAACTATGTATAACCAGGGACTTTATTGTTTTTTTGGCCTTGCGGTTAACTCGGCAACATCTCCATCGTATCGACCCCACGCAAATGTGGAGTGAAATGGTGTCATAGCTCATTTTCCCACTCCAATTTTCCCCTCTCTAACAAGAGTCACTGGTATCCGGATATAAATCTGTGCCAAGCTAAAGTCGTACGGCCGTGTCGTACATTCCGGTATAAACCCCAGCCGAAGTCGCGTGGCTTCCCGAGCCGGTGCCGTTGATGGGGTCTTCCCCGCAAACTCGGAACTCTGGCCAAGACCGCCAGCAACAAGATGTTAATTTTGGCTCCCAAGACCCTTCTGACTTGATCAGTCATACGGAATTGTCAAGTACTGAAAGCGACACGGATTTCGAGAGCGATGACACCGCGATCTTCGAAAGCAGCTCCCAGCGGACGAGGATATTGGAGTCCGCACCGCTAATAACCACTCACCGACGATTGACCTCCGCCGACCAAGGCGATGACGATCATGACGGCGTGCTCGGGCCCGTCGAGGTCGAGGAGAAACCAGTGACTTGGAGCTCGCTACCGAAAAAGGGCCAGTTAGCAATCTTGACCTTAGCGCGACTTTCAGAGCCCTTGACGCAGACTTCTCTGCAGGCATACATGTTTTATCAACTCAAATCGTTTGATCCATCTTTACCAGACTCGAAGATTTCCGTGCAGGCGGGTATCCTCCAGGGTAGCTTTACAGCCGCGCAATTTATCACCGCTGTCTGGTGGGGCCGTCTTGCTGATGCTGAATGGATGGGACGGAAGAGAGTGCTGTTGATCGGATTGATGGGCACTTGTCTGTCTTGTGTAGGCTTTGGATTCTCTCGATCTTTTGCGACTGCCATGGTGTTTCGCACACTGGGCGGGATCCTGAACAGCAATGTGGGAGTGATGCGAACGCTCATTGCAGAGATTATTTCTGAGAAGAAGTAAGTTGATATGCTCACACATTGTGTCGACTTGCCTTAGGCTAACCGCTTAGATATCAATCCCGAGCGTTTTTGCTCCTACCGATGTGCTTCAATGTCGGTGTAATCATAGGTCCAATCCTGGGAGGATCCTTGGCCGACCCCATCAATAGCTTTCCGCAAATATTCGGTCCGGGGTCTACCCTTGGAGGCAAAGAAGGTGTCTGGTGGATGAAGCATTGGCCCTATGCATTGCCAAACCTATTGAGCGCAGTCTTCATATTTGCATCATTTCTCGCAGTATTTCTCGGGCTCGATGAGGTGAGGTCATCCCCGTCCGAACTCATGTCGTTACTAACAACGAGCCGGCTTAGACCCATGAAATTGCACGATATCGAAGGGACTGGGGTCGTAAACTGGGGAAGCGGCTCACAAGAGCTTGGAACCGACGAACCCGGCACTATCGTCCACTAACACGCTCCAGAGATAATGAATCCATTTACACAGACGATAGCGTCGGAACTTGGTCTACGCCATCAAGTCCCGCCCGCTCTCGCGCGCCTCCACGGCCACATAAAAAAATAGGGTTCCGCCAGATATGGACACGCAACGTTGTGTTGACTTTGGTGACTCAGTTCCTGCTCGCCTTCCATACAAGTGCCTTCAACTCCATGGCGTTTGTGTTCTTGCCCGCACCGCGTGCCCCAGAGAACTCCCGGCAAGGGTTTTTCCACTTCGGGGGTGGTCTTGGGCTTCCATCATCCCGAGTTGGGCTTGCTACAGCTATTATTGGTTTCATCGGTCTGCCACTCCAGATCTTCGTTTATCCACGGGTACAGACAAAGCTCGGCACGCTCACATCGTTTCGAACTTTCCTTCCATTTTCGCCTATTGCATACGTGCTGATGCCGTTCCTTGTGATTCTTCCACGCGTACCATGGATCGTTTGGCCTTCTTTCACGTTTGTGGTAACCTTGCAGGTTATCTCAAGGACATTCATCCTGCCCGCTTCTATTATCTTGGTAAACAACTGTGTCACGGATTCGTCTATCCTAGGTACAGTCCATGGAGTGTCGCAGAGTGTCTCCAGTGGAGCTCGGACCTTGGGCCCATTTTTAGGTGGCTGGGGGCTCGGATTGGGTCTTGAGAATAACATGGTTGGGGCTGTGTGGTGGGCATTGGCGGTTGAGTCTTTGCTTGGTTGGCTTATGCTGTGGAGGATTTCTGAGGGCAAGGGAATCGAACAAAAGAAAGATGCGCCAGAGGATGAGGAATAATCTTTTTATCTTGAACAAGTCGCTGCCTACAATCCTTAAACGTGAGCAGAGTCTTGATATAGAGGAATGAAGGACATGAAGTTATGTTCATATCTGGTTCATCGGGAAATCAATTAACTAAATCATGAAAAACAAAGCAGAAAATAGTTCAGGTAGCCAAGCCTGAATAAACGGGGTTAATGAATGCCTTCATCGCCTGGATGACATCCCCATCATGAGCCTTGAGCAACTCCGTGGCCTTGATCTTATTTAAATCCAGCTGGTCAACCTAGCGTTACGTTAATAAAGCCGCACAAATACAACAAAATCATAAATATGGCAGACATACCAGCAGTGCCACATCAGCTGGAGCAACCTTAACGATCTGCTTTTTCACAACCGCATCAGTCTTAGGTCCCTCAGCTGCCTTGTTGCCCGAATCTTGTCCAGCAGCTATCTCAAGGCGACTCATGGCCCTTCCCAGGGCCTCCTGGCTTGCAGTAAGCGGTGCTCCAATGGAGGGTCCCTCTGTTGCAATCTCATTTGTGTTGAGCGAAGAGAGAGCAGCAGCGGCTTTGCGGTCTTCGGCGTTTGAGGGGATGGGCGTTTCGATGCTGTTTGGGTCAGCAGCTGCAGAGGGAATTGAATCAGACATATTTTCTTTGTTCGAAGGGCGTTGAGAGTTGATATTGGTCTTGACTTGAGCTGTCAACAGGTGTTTTGGACAACACGACGTCACTGATAAGCTCTGGGTTCAGATAAGTGCTGACATAATTGTTCGTTTGGGCGCTGCCCAGGTGACTAGGTGGGTAGGTTGGGAACACAAGTTGGGAGTTCCCGATTTATTTCAAGATTATGATCTTCACATGGTCAACTTAGAAGATCCTATGTTTCTAATTTGCCTATGGGTACGGAGTACTCTGTACTCCGTATAGCTACCTATCCTTTTCGGGCTGGCTCCACAGCTTGTAATCTCCACTTTGAGGCTCCGCTTTTGAATACTACGAACTATCAGAAAAAGTGATCAATACCGCTCCTATAACCTTGGTATAATGTACATAATTGTCTGAATTGGTAGCTGTCTCAATTCCCCCTAATTAGTCTGTGCTAGATGATTGATGACCTGTGTGAGTATGTAGCCGCTTGGGCTGGCCACGGGATAGGGACTAAGCGTAATTCACCTCTGACTCAAGTTCCTACCAACACGATACTAGCAGGCAGCTGAGGTAGTTAGCAAACTAATCAGGCAAACTGCTAGAAGCACGGTAAGACTTAGAGGGACTGGTTAACGTGAGGGGGTGAGCAATCAGTGAGTAGATTACCCTGTGATCACAAGAAGTGGTATGGTACCCTTAACACTGCATTGATATTATCAGATTTCTGCTCATACCTAGGTACCTAGTCCCCACAATCCGAAAAAAAGAGATTTACCCCGGATCTACAGGTCAACCATGGTTTGCGCTGATCCTGATGTGGTTGAAATGAATCTGGTGAATTTCACATTTACAAGTTATTATACCAAAGGAAGCACCGATAGTCTAGAGGTAGGACATTGCTTTCCCACCTAAAATGGAAATAATTTCCATTGTGTCAAGCAACAGCCCGGGTTCGAACCCCGGTCGGTGCATTTATTTCTTTTTTGTTTTCATGAATCTCCTCCAGCATTTCTCTCTCTACCATACTATTTTTTGGTCTTTCTATATATATATACATATATTTCAAATCTATCGCTCTTTCCATTTTGCTCGGGGAATTTACGCCCCCGGGCCTAGTAATGCATAAGCTATGATACAACCTAGCAAATTTACAAATCTACATCCTAAAATGAGTTCAAAAATATCTAAAAATAAAAGATATCCATTCTAAATGACTCTATAAGAGACTACCAAAAGAACTACGAAAAAGACTGCCAAATCCCGGCTATAAAAGATAGTAAGAATTACCAATTGTCTAAAAATGTACAAGCTAACAGCAAGTTCAAACATATAGGAATATTTCGATATCAAGGCGAGCGTTTATGCTGCATTTGGTCCAATTGAGCATCACTTTGTTTCTCAAATGAGTTGATTGAGCCTCGACGTATCGAATTCTCAGTTTCAAGATCATCCTTTTTGGTCCAGACCTCAAGCGGAACAGCTTCGACACGATTCATATCATCGAAGAACTCAGTATTGGACCCATTGATTGGTTCAGCACTCGAGCGCTTGGTGGCGCTGTGCTTGCCAGGCGTTGTGCCTTTGTTTCGACGATAAGATGGCTTCCATGAGCGAGGTAATGTGAATGAAGGACGAGATTGTGAGTTATCGGAGTTGTCAGAGTTTCCAAGTCGCTGGCCTCGGTTGCTGTTGTACTTGAATGCCTTGACGCCAAACAACTTGCGCAGTAGTGGCCACCAGCACATGAGGTTGGCGACATAGATTGACGTGCTGGCTTCACGTATGTACCAGATCTGGTAGATGGTTGTGAGAGGGGAGGCGAAATTGAAAAACTTGTTTAGGATAGCAGCAATGATGGTGAACAAGCCCAGACTCATGACACCGATGAGAACGACCTTTCTGCGCATTTTGAGTTGAGCTCTGATGAGGAGGGGAATCGGGACGGCGAACATGGCGGCGTCGGAAGAAATATTGAAGACAGCTTGAGTTATCGAGTAGTATTGGTATGTTGCACACTGCATGTTCTCCACGGGCATGGCCCAGTATTGTGAGAATGGGCGACAATAAACTGCATAATAGGTGACCATTATGACGACAAATCCGACGGCAACGTAAATCGAAAGGATCTTGATATAGAGGTTCGATTTCAGATTCTGTGTCATTCGCCAATAAAGCATTAACATGCATGTCTTCACACCCCAGGTTGAGACCAACATGCATTGCTCTAGTCCAATGACAATTTTGCTTCCATAGATTCGATCGCTGACTTGCTTGGGATCTGCTAGAACCGTGGGGTAGTCCTTCGGGTCCATCAGGTTCGTTGCATAGCGGGCAGAGATTTGAATCAGTATTAACATCGTCGTATATATTGCCTTTTGAAGAGCCGTCGGGTCAGCGGAACGAAGTGATCTGATTGTCGATGGTAAGCACTTACGAAGGTTGCCGTCATCACATAGTCGTCCACTAGAGATATAGTCATTAGCAGAACTAAAAGAAATAAGAACATAGAAGTCTTACGAAGCAGCCGTTTGGATCCTTGTCCATTGCCAATTAAACGAGCCAGGCTTTTGTT
Source organism: Penicillium griseofulvum (assembly GCF_001561935.1). Taxonomy (NCBI): domain Eukaryota; kingdom Fungi; phylum Ascomycota; class Eurotiomycetes; order Eurotiales; family Aspergillaceae; genus Penicillium; species Penicillium griseofulvum. The sequence goes on from NW_024467473.1 coordinate 1,277,743, forward strand.
GCAAGTTAGCATTGTCCGAGTTCTGTAGTTGTATCTCATACTTACATTCTCCCAACAAAAATAATAAGCGCTATACACCAGAAGACCATAGCTTCGGTAAAAAGTTCACGTGGGGTGGGAGACACATCCCCCATTTTGACGTATACAGCGATTTTCGCCCTGAAGCGAACCTCAAAATGCCAAGACCTTATAGAACGAGCCTACCATATATGAGAGATGGCAATTATCGAAGCGTTCTGATGAGGAGCTTCAATGAGAAGTTTGAATTCGTGTCATTGCTTGTTTACCGACAGCCCGGATAATCTAGAAATGAGGTATTAGGAACAGGCTCCTGAGTCGAGCAGAGCGATGCGGTGAAGTGGCTAAGCTAGGTCCCGGGGATGGATTTTAAAGCTACCAACCGAGGAGAGGACGGTTGCATTATGCGTATTGGCCCGTGAGATGTCAGTGCTGGAGTAAAGTTGGCTGACAAGCAAGGAAAAATGGGGCGCAAACGCAAGGGATTGCTTCCCTCGAAGCACCAATCCGGTGGATGGCAGGCGGGTTTGGAATGTGCAAGGTAGACACGGAGTATGGAATACACATGGAGAGGAAGTCTTTACGGATCACATTCCTCATTTTTGTGCCTTCGAGTCCTTCTGCTAGCAAGACCAAGAGGCTGATAAAAGCAGCTTGTCACACCGAGTCTTCCAATAAATGTCCCCATGTTGTGCAAACTGCGCAGCTGTGCGCGATATCTGTGATAGGGATAGTTTGGCGAGATTGGTGTAACCCAATATTAAAAGTCGTTTTGATCGACATTCAATTGGGATTCTTATTTTCGGGCATAAGATTCCCCTTATGCACATTGCCGGTAACTTTGGAGTACAAGCAAACGCTTGACAGGTCATATTCCATAGTGGATGTGAAGGAGCCGAGCGGCTGATATTATTGGGGAGTTAGGAACATTTGTCTGCATAGTGATGCAATATTCAGCACTTCTGGCCATCGTGATTGATAAACATAGACTTGCGCGATATCCGAGTTAAAGAAAGGGTTAATAATAGCTGACATGGTTTGTGCCCGAAGATCATACCCAATATAAATATTGAACCTTGTACGTTTCATCCCTAGGGAACCTTATAATTATTCTTAAGTTTTGTACGGAGTAGCTTATTGTTATTTCGGAAGCCGAAAATCCCTGGTGCATATATTTGAGCTTATATCCTTAAAAGCTGACAATTTAGCTCTTTATTTGGATAATCTATCCAAAGTAGAAGATCACTCGGTTATAGGGGATATCTAAGTAGCCTCAAGGGATCTTTTAGCTTGGCTAAAGGTTATCCGGCGTTATGCTAAGAAAGGGGGCTGCATTTCCTAAAGTTCTAATCCCTAGTTCGAGATGTAGAGTACTCTGTAGACTAAAACTAGATACGATGATCAGGAGTAAGAAAGCCAACATTGAGGCCTTGCCCTTAAACGGTAGGGCTCCCCCTGAAGAAATGAGCTGCAGCAATTGCAGCGCGGGATATGGTCCTTTCCAGGCCTGTGCCCAGGTCCCGCTATTGCTAGGCAAAAATCTACAACCTCTGCTGTCTCTGCGACTGAGTCTTGTTCCTCTCGTACTGGAATCAGACATGCAGGTCGCTTTCGCGGTGTTTAATCCAAAATGGAAATCTCGAACGCTACAATGACTTCCGACCTAATGTTTTGAGGTAGAAGCTCCCTTAGAACTGTGGTCCGTGGTTGAGGATGGGTGTGTCTTATTTGATGCATTGGGTTCCTCCTTGTTAAGGCTCGGGAGAGTGCAGAACTTTTGCACACTAGCCAAAGAGCGTAGTTGTGGCGTGACAATCCATACACTGCATTGTTTGCCTTAGCCGCCGAGGTGACAGTTGGCATATTCAATGACGCACTCAATGGCGCCGGTCTCAGACGCAGGTGATTTTGTGGTTTATTTGTCATTGACGGACTGGAGATACTAAGCCTGCGGTTTAGACGTGTGACTATTGGTGTTGCCGCCACTGGTGTTATGGAGAGCTATAGTGGCACAATATCTTGGAACAGAGCATGGAATATCCGACCTATACGACGCAAAAGTAACCATGCAATTGTTGTCTAAGAGAAGGGTTGAGCTCCCTGCAGATACAGCCATAGTTAATAATCAAACCTTTGAAGCACTCGTCGTATTGCTTATTGATTGGAGGGAGTCGCCTTGGATCTACCAGCTCAGCTGATGGAGCGGGCCACCTTTGATTAAACTAGATACTTCTCATTGAAAAGTCTTTATGGATGTCACAGCTACAGCTGTAGTTATACCCGATCAGTATCAGACGTATGATACGAAACAAAAGCGAGAAATCAAGCGAACTATACCCCCTTGTCCCGGCCCTAGAGGTAATCTCGCATCGAATGCCCAAAACTGCGGAACGCTGCAGTATTGAGATTGTTGATAAAGTTGAAACTGGCCATTTTCTGTTCAGTATTAAACATACGCATAAATCACTGAAAAGGGGTGTGGTTGGTGGAACAATGATCCCAGGGTATCTACCTAGAGGCTGTCGGTGGCGTCGATTCTTAGCATCATATTAGCCAAAAGACCATAGACTAGTTACTCAAACTGGACTAGTTTCATGATACGAAGGCTCATGTAGTTCAAAAGGATGCAGGTAGAACTGTCCGTTCGCATACTACCCCCTCGCGTTGCATTGATTGCCTTTCGAGGGCGTTTAGGTGATATTCAATATTGCTTCCCTGTTATTCGACTCTCTCAGGGGAAAATTGACATAATTGACATATTTCAAACATCTTAAGGCAACATCTTGCACCAGCTGCAAAATGGATTCTCCTAGAGATGAAGAATTAGGAATCTATTTTGATCGTTCAAACAGCGAAGCAAGGAGAACTATGGAGCAAATATACTATTTATCTACTCCGTACTCCGCCTTCACGGAGTATTAATAATGTAACCGATCGATCATACTAGGCCATGTGGGCGCCTCATCAAGGGAATCGCGATTGTGTGCATGGCGCAGACCAATTGAATGTTGCGCAGCAGACCCCTGACAATGCTGGAATGTAGGTAGTCGATATGTACCGGAGTACTCCGAACTCCACATTCAAGAGACAGACAACTGAAACTTGAGACGCCTCAAAAGCATAACCCTACAATATTACAAGGGCTACCCTAGTAATTGAATGGAATACGCTCTATGCTACGGAGTACGGGAACCTAGCTATGCACTCCGTACTCCGTAAACCTGTTATATGTGGTTATCCCCATTGGATCGACGCCGTAAATGCCGTATTCGCCACGAACCCCCCTTGCTTGGGTTGGGATCTGTCAACTCGGGTCCGATCTGGGAAGGTCACAAGAGACAGGATTTGTGCAAGTCCATTTAAAAGAAATGCATACATCTGGGATATTGAAACATATAGTTCGTAGATGCGCATAGTGTTCTTTTTCTACATACTTTGTTAAAAAAAGTATTTAATGATAATATTGCCAATAACGGGTCTCCATATTTCATCCAGGGCAACAAAGAGATAAATATAAACCAATAATCCTTGCATGAATGCTTGGACGTTTCGAAATACATGTGGCAGCCATGAGGGCATTGGCCCTCGCATCTTACATTCCTATTGCGACAGACCCGGTTCCTGTGAACCCTATACGCTCCGTCAAACCTAGAGGACATAATGTACCTCTTTTCCTCTTTTCTCGTCCTGTCGCTGTCATTTGTTGAATTTCGCTCTACTGCTGCATGACGCACGACAAAATGATGGCATTCTCAAGACAATCATCTCAGGACACCGACATGTCCGCGAAAGTCCACACCGGAATTGACGAAGTACGGCTAGAATCCACACTTGGGCATAAGCAAGAGCTGTCGCGGAACTTTGGACTGTGGAGTTTGACCAGCTTGGGGATTGTCATTGCAAAGTAAGGCTCTTGTGAATTGGAAATTATAACCCATCAAACTTCGATGGACTAACCCGACACAGCTCTTGGGCTTCATCAGGGGGTACAATCGTCGCAGCGCTCCAAAATGGCGGTCCGATGGCTGTTCTCTACGGGCTGATTATTGTCAGCATATTTTACACGCTCATCTCGGCTTCTCTGGCTGAACTTGCCTCCTCCATGCCTTCTGCCGGTGGAGTATACTACTGGGCATCAGTCTTGAGCCGGAGTCGAGGCCGCACAACAGGGTTCTTTACTGGGTATTTGAATGCTTGCGCGTGGTTGTTGTCAGCTTCATCGATGAGCTCCATGTTGGGGAATGAGGGTGTGGCGATGTATCTACTTCGATACCCGACTGTGAAGTGGCAACCCTGGCAAGTATTTATCGGCTTCCAGATTGTCAATTGGATGTGTTGTGCCATTGTATGTTTGGGTAATCGGTTCATTCCTCTTATCAACCGAATCGCCCTTACTCTTTCGATGTGTGGCCTCATTACAACCGTGGTGGTTCTCACGGTGATGCCGAAAAAGCATGCTAGCAATGCCCAGGTGTGGACTGAGTATCATAACAACACGGGTGGATGGTCGGACGGAATCTGTTTCATGACTGGTCTGTTGAATGCTGCATTTGCAGTTGGAGTCCCAGACTGTATTAGCCATTTATCAGAAGAAGGTACGTTAGAAACAAGAAAACAGAACACCTCCAACTAACATGGTTTAGTCCCTAAACCCGAGATCAAGGTCCCGCAAGGCATAATGCTGCAAATGCTCACGGCCTTTGTCACATCCTTTGTGTACTTGATCGCCCTCTTCTACTCCATACAAGATCTAGACGCCGTCTTTGCAAGCAACATTGGCTTTTTCCCAACCGCCGAAATCTACAGACAAGCGACAGGCTCTAACGCAGGCGCCGTCGGTCTGATTGCGGTGCTATTTCTCGCAACCTTCCCGACTCTAATCGGGACATTCGTGACAGGCGGTCGAATGTGGTGGAGTCTAGCACGCGATAATGCAACTCCTTTCTCGAAATATTTCGCCCAAGTGCACCCGACACTAAACTGCCCCGTGCGTGCCACAGTTGCTATGAGCGCGCTCGTCACTTGTTTAGGGTGTATATACATCGGCAGCACGACAGCATTCCAAGCACTGATCTCATCGTTTATTGTACTCAGCTCACTGTCCTACTTCGGAGCCATTCTTCCTCATGTTTTGTCTGGTCGTGGAAACATGGTCCCTGGGCCGTTTTATATGGGGCAGAAACTTGGGATGGCGGTTAATATTGTTTCTTTATTGTATATTGCGGTTACTGTTGTTTTCTTCTGTTTCCCCTTGGTGTTGCCGGCCACAGTTCAAAACATGAACTATACCAGTGTGATCGTTGTGGGCTCTCTGGCTCTCACTTCCTTCTGGTGGATGTTCCGTGGAAGACGTCAATACAGTGGCCCACAATATAGCTTTGAGGCTGCTGAGCAATTGGCTGGTTTCCAAGAGGGCAAGAAGGGTCGTCGATCTTTTATTCACCTTGTGGGGGTTTCGGCTGTTGGACCGAGTGAGCATGGGAATGCTTCCTGATAACGAGAAGTGGACACCCGAAAACAATGAATATGGGCGGGTATCTTGACTATTGTTGCTTGTTAATGGCCCTGAACCTTGTCAAAGCATGTATATTCTGAACTAGTGTTGGCTGGATATAATAAGCATTGTGTATAAAACCGATGTGGTCAAACAAGGCGAGGCTAGAGATCGAACATAGTTGCACAATTAGCGAACCTTGAATTTGGAATTGGGAATAGACATCTTAAGATCATAACTATCATGCACAGAGATCACTAGTAGGAGACAAGTTATCCTCTCATCTTCATAGTCGCGACTTAATGCTCTGCCCACCCTCCCAGGCTTCTCCAGCTTCAAGTGTTTGCCAACCGGACACCGACCCAGCTTCCACACAAATCATGTTCTTGTAAGCCTCATCAGGGCCGAAATCGGCCATGCCCTTGGCCTTTTCAATCCAAGGGTTCCAAACCACAACATCAGTCAAAGCTTCCCGAGTGATAGAGAACAATGGTTGGTCATCCTTCGCAGAGGCAACAACAACTGGAACGGCAGGGTCAAGTTGTTGGTAAACGCGATCGGTTTCTTGGGTAATCGCCAATGCGGGGGACGATTCAGTGTGAGCAGTCCCCTGGAGGGTCTTATCGAGGTAGGTCGCGGATTCGAGGCCTTTAACACGGATATCGGAGATGTCCTATTCATCAAATTGAAAATTAGCGGGAAATTGGAGGAAATAACTCTGGAGTGTGGTATCGTACCGCAATGTTCAAATACGTGTGCATCAGCACCTGGAACTCGAAGTTCTGCTGGCCCTCATTGCGAACTTGCAATGAGGTCTCCAGTGAGTCCGTAGTGAGGGTAACACTGTACACCAGACCGAACTCATATGGCCAAGCTTGACGGAACTCATCGGTCAGCATAGAGTGCGACAGCCCGAAATCCAACTTCACAGTGAGATCGGTCTGGTCGCTATCTCTTCCGGGCGCTTCCGAAGAGGACTTTCCCAAGAACTCCCAGTTGGAGTTGCGGGCGAAGCCATGTTGTGGTAGGGGTGAGGTAACGTGGTTCTGGGGCGGAGGACCGAAGACCTGGAAAATAAGCAGGGCGGTTAGCTGTAGCTCTCAGGAAGATCGTAGAGCTCACATACCGGGAACACCAGCGGAATGCCACCACGGATAGGCTTGGAGCCATCGAGATGAGCCTTCTCACTGACGAACAGCTGCTCCTGGCCGCGGGTCTTCCACGAGGTCACAGTAGCGCCGTACAGGTTCACAGTCACTGACTGGCCAGTGGGCAACGAAGCTTCAATGATGTTGTCCCTGATGGAGAGGGTTGGTTGCGGAAGGGAAGCTCCCAATCCAATTGCCGAGGGTTTGTTTGATCGGTCCATAGTTTTAGATATTTTGAAAAATAGAATTGGGTGTGTTGAGAAGGAGAATAGAGCTGGATGTTTCACGTTGGAGCGCGGGGGGAAGAAGGGGATCTTATCGGCCCCGCCTGTTTTGTGACTGGGGCCACCTCCAGCGCTTAACATATACACTTATGCAACTTGAGCACATCAAGTTAATATATTCTAACTAGGTACTTTTCTTAGGCCGATACAGTTCCAGCTGTTTCTCCGACCTGGTAAACAAAGTGCCATTTTCCCCCCTTGGCACCTCTGCTTACCCATGTCAAGCACTAGAACGCTTTCAATCGACGACCACGCCCCTGGACAAAAAGGCGCACGGACAAATGCCTGGACCTTCAAAAGCTCACCAGAAATTGGAATGGCGAGTGCCTATATCTTTGGCACCGTCGAATGTTTAGTATCTATCATGTCAGAATTCTTCCGGGTCGAAAACGACAATGGCATGCCAGACTCTAACTCAAACATCTCGACGTCCGGCACGCCCTGTTCTTTGGACTGATTGGCAGTCGTCACTTCGGTGCCCTCGGCTCTTCGATGAGGTGGAATAAAAATATTGTAGTATCGTGGAAACACCAAACCGAGCAGAACCAAGAGTAAACAAAAATGGGCCAAAATAAACCCGGCGATCATCATTGGGTCATATCGCAAGGAATAGAATTCAGGATACGCAAAGCTGAACACAATGGCCAGAATAGGTGCGCTGACATACCGGAGTAAAAGAGGCCAGAAACGAGGGATGTTCCAGTTTCCATTACCACCAACGACGCCGTTCAGGTCGCGTCTTAATTGATTACCCTGAGCATGTTAGTTTCTTTGGCACAAGATTGGTTGGGAATGGGAGACATACAGAGTAGAATGCTAAATACCAAAATCGACTGAGCAGAGGGTTGCGTCCCCAGAAGCTGGCAGCCTTGATACCCGGGGTCGTGGCGATGAAGATAGAAAGCACCGAGCAGACGATATACAACCCAAACCCAGTGCCGGCACCAGCTGATGGATTCGATGCACCGTGTGCGACGGCAACTCCGACAATCTGGCCACCAAAGTATCCAAAATTATACACAACAAAAGCAGGCAGGCCTGTCTGGCTTACCACGTCGTGCCAGCGATAAACAGTGGTTGCACCGACGAGCTCCGACCACACAACAAAGATCAAAGCCACATTGTTAATCCATCGGTCGATTCCATCCAGTAGGTAGAATCCAAATTCGGTGCAGTATGGCAAGCTCATGAGGAATGATATTATTGTGAGGCTAGTCACAATCATCGGTCGAGACATTTTCATGCCAGAATCCACGGCCAACGTAGCCACTGCGTCGAGCATCACAAAGGCCGAGCTAAATCCGAGAACCACCAATGTAAAGAATAAGAGGATAGCCCACCAATTCGCGCCAGGCATGTGAAGCACAGCCTCAGGGAGTGTCAGGAAACCGACCACGAATGCACCCAATCTCTCGCCATCCTGTGGCCAACGTCGGAGGTAGCCTACAACACCAAACACGGCAAAGGCAGCAACGTTTTCGAACAGGACGTTACTTCCGCAAATGAGAATTGCGTCCATGACAGCATTCGAATGTTTGGAATTATAGGAAGCATAGGAAGTGAAATAACCGAAACCAATGCCGGTAGAAAAGAAGACTTGTCCGACAGCAGTTTGCCAGACAGTGCCTGAGGCTAGTTGATCACTCCTCCATGTTGCCCATAAGAGTCGGATACCCTCGCTCGCATTTTCCAGTGAACAAGAGCGACCGACGATAATGATGGTGGTGACAATCGGCAGACCCATCGTCCAGTAGACGACACGACCTGTCAGGCCTACTCCACGGAAGATGGAAATCCATATCAGAAACCAGATGAAGGCGCTCCAGCCGACCGTCTCGCCGATAAGGGCAACGCCAGGGTACACGGTGTAGCGGGCAACGGCACCATTGCCAGCAGTGAGATTGCCAATCACCGGGTTGATATTAGCAACAACATTGCCCATGTAGAATTCCTCGATTCTGCCCTCCCATGGTAGTGGGCTACGGAAGGAGTTGCGGAAATAGTTCATGATCCATGCCAAGTTGACTGTGAAGTATTGCACGACGACAAAACTGACCAAAATCGGGCCCATGCCAACGCCTTTCAGCCGATGGTTGATATTATTGAATGCAATCACTGTCCCACCACGATAGGCTTGTCCAATCGCAATCTCGAGAATAAGTGCCGGAATGGCGATTACAAACACAGCTAACAGGTAGGGGATGAACCACTGTAGTCCGTAGTTATTGTAGACCACCGAGGGATATCGTAGCAGATTTCCCTGACCGGCGCAGCCTCCCATGGCGGCTAGCAGGAAAGCTGCTCGGGAGGGCCATTGATCACGTCCATCTTCGGACTTTTGCGGAGGAGGAGCGATCCAACCCACGACCTTCTTTAGATACTGGGCAAGTACCATGATGGTACTGATCAGAGGAAGATTTCAGCGGTTGAGTTGAGACCTTTGTAACTTCATGTGGCGAGTACAAGACGATTTTGCAAGATATGAACGGTCAAAACAGGCTAACAGCAAAAGGGCTGTCCAGAACCCTCCGTAGCAGATCATGGACGCTTTCGTGTGACATCCGAGTGATGCCAAGCAGCATGCCAACCATCTCATCCTGCCGTCCCCGTCATATTGGACCGATGCCAAGAAACTTGGAAAGGTATTCTCATCCCGGGTCCTTAGATTCGTGGATTGTGCGGTGCGATAGCCATGCCAAGAGTCTTGGAAGCATACCACTGTGGTAGTGGTGCGCGATGTCGCAATATTCTTGGCCATATTAGCAGTCCAAGCTTACGGGAAAACATTAGCTAGCCCGGCTGGGTCATGTGAGGTCACATGTAGGCATCTATGGTCATAAAGAGGGGATGCCAGGCTCGGATTATGACCGAATGAGCGGAAATGTCAGTCAAATCGGCCTCAGCTGCCAAGAGCGCTATTCTTGGCATTGAGCCGCGCAATTTTATCTGATTGCTATATATCCATGGCCATTTATGCAAGGATGGGGGACATAGACACTGCGAAAGCCCAATATGGGGATGAGACACTGACCAGAATAGGAAATTCGAAGGTCCTTGTTTTAGATGAGGTTCCGTCAACTTGAAGTCGCAAACGATCGCTTTGGGGGCCAGAAACAGCTGTCTTTCCAACCGTAACTTCTCGCTTCTTCTTCGGAGAAATTCTACTCTGTCCACTAGACAGGTAAGCAACTGGATCCCTTCAAAACGAGTGTACTGTGCTAGGACGAATAGGAACACTATCCACTATCGATCAAGACAACTAAGAGTACCTAGCCCTAAAAGTACTTAGGTGGTCATAGAGGCTTAAGTAGAAGAGCTTCCCAGCTCTATAGAATCTGTATATTAGTCACATGGAAACTTATAGATCTCATTGATGGCTAGAATGAATCACCCTAAGAGCAGGGACACTATGATGCATTGCGGCTGGGAAGACTAAAGCCCTCAATATACTTGCTCAACCTTAGACACCTTGTCATCTGTTGCATTTGCTACAGATGTACAGTCGTGGACCAGTCATATGTTGAGCCGACGCGGTGATCGATGAGTACACACTTATTTTAGCACACCTCTCACTCTAGGCATCCACAATATAAGAGTAAGAGCCCTTCTATCGATTGGATTCTAAAGACATAACTGCGGGGTAGAAGCAAGCCACAGTATTCGCATTAAGGGACAGTCACTCGAGATTGCTCTGTAATCGACTATAACTTGTTGCCTCATTCTTTCGATTGGCCTCCCGATTTATGACATTTCCCAAGATGTCAGCTCCTGCAGCAAGTATCTTGATATCCTAAGGATTTAGGGCCCCTCTGATTGGCAAGTTAAGGGGAGCCAACGAGAGCGACTATAGCGACCGGAGTGACCGGAGTGCGAAGCACGGCCATTCAAAGAGTATATATATAGTAGGGGAAATTTTGTGCCTGCACAGGTTATTGTGTTTGGTTCTCATCCGAACATCTGCTCCTATCGTCCCGGCTGTCAAACCAATTCGGAAATATCATCAGTCTGAAGTCCCAGGTGCAATCATGTTTGTCTCCCCTAGAGCAATTTGTTCAAGCTAGGCGAGGTTTGATACTAAAGCTAACTTGGGTTATAATATAGGTGCATCTATAAATTGAATACCACCTCAAAGGGCATTATTTATCTTGACACCAACACCGAGAGTTGGCCAGACGATGCTCTTGACGAAGGCGCTGAGAGGTATTCGGATTGTAACCTCGCAGACTGCTCATTCTCTGATAACAGGGGAGGTTGATGAGAACATCAGTTGAATGAACTGGGATTTCCGTGGATATAGTGAATACAAGTGACTGTTCTGGGTCTATATACCTCGGGTTACACTGTACACTTTTGTCACTATCTATTACCTACCCATGCTGCATAAAGGAAGACCTAGTACCCTGTAGACTGACTGATTCAATCTCTCTCATCTCTTCTTCTGTCAGCCGCCATCCAAGCGCTTGCATATCCTGTTCCGCTTGACCAGCATCCCGCACTCCAACCAGTGGCAGAACGCCCTTATTGATAGAATAATTTAAGGCAACCGCAGGTACAGGCACACCCCGCTCCTGGGCGATAATCCTTAAGACCTTGATAGTAGGTCCCAGTATACGCATGGGATAACTACTGAAGCGGCGGCTCCGCGGGGGCTCATTGAAGCGTGAATATTTACCGGAAAGGCGTCCCTCGGCCAATGATGCAAAGCCCTGGAAGCAGATATTCCGCTTTTTGCATTCTCGGATCAAGCCGCTGACTTCAGGTAAGCGACGGACGATTGAGTATTCGCACTGGCAGACAGAGAGCGGGACGTTGTGCTTGGACAGCTCATCTGCCATCTTGATCATTTCCTTTGTGTCATAGTTAGCCACTCCAACAGCACGTGCCATCCCGGATTTCACACAGTCGGCCATGCCCGTGGCAACAGTGGATATCTTGCTGGGATGGATAGGTCCGTGAACGAGATAGATGTCGACGTAGTCCAGTTGGACACGCACAAGGGAATTTTTAAGCTTAGACTTAGGCCCACCAGCCTGCATGAGTGTATTTGTCATGTCTGGCGTTGATAGCCACTTGGTTTGTATCACGAACGAGTCACGGGGCATGTCCTGGAACAGGGTTCCGCATATCCTCTCGCTCTCGCCGTCGCCATAGGACTGCGCTGTGTCCACGAAGGTCAACCCAACAGACTTGAGCTTGGCCCATGCTTCGTGGATGCGCGGTAAGTCCCGTGTTGGGTTGTAGTTAAAGGTTGCTTTGTCGCCCCATGACCATGCGCCGATACTGAGGTATGGAACAAGTACGTCCCTACCGTCCACACCACGTAGGGCGATTCGGCTTTTCGAGTCGGGTGTTAGGTCGGGTGGAAGCATGTTGACCGGATCGCTGAGATGTGGGTCCACCAGCTTGGGGTACGGGGAGTGCATGCCCTGTGTGCCTGACATCCCGGCTGCAAGACCGGCTTGCATCATATACTGAGTGCCTGGGGTGGCCATTGTTCGGACAAGTAAAATCCAGCAAGTATGTACATATAACTGAAGCTTTAAATAGAATCTGCGTTGTCAGATTGATCAAGACCTTCTAGACCGAACCCGGTTTGATATACTATTTAGGAAGGAGTGGCGATCGGCGTCATCATGACATTCAAGTAAACTGTGCCTGAGCACCTTCGGGTCAAATGCCAACTGGCCAATATAGAATCTCGTTGTCATTAGTGGTGGCGACGACAGACGATTGACGGAAAACGCATAGCAAGTGGGTGAATTAGAGATCTACGCAGCAGTATGCGACAAAATCCCCTTTTTAGTGGTCTCTTTAATGGTCCCCTCAGATATCATTCTGTTTAGATAGGCCAGTTTTATAGGTCGACGGCAACAAAAAGGAGGAAAAAGGCTTTGTGTATACATAACCTTCGATTGTACAGGTATAAAAGAAAGTCGAAAATTCTATGGTTGATAGGCTAGCCCTGGAGGCATCAATATTGCTTGAAAAGGGCGTTTTGTCGCATGGCCCCTATACCGTTGCGTAGACACGTTCGGCTTTCTTTGCTTGGTTTCTCACTTTTTCTCAGATACAATTGTCATAATGTTCAATATTTGGATTCTATTATACCCGCAGAAAGCCGAAACCATAACGTACAAGAAAAAAGGATTTGGGACCAAGCATGCCAAGCAATAAAATAGGCGCTGTGCTTCATATTTATGAAGACATATAGGATGCAGGTGGGGAATAATGATGAGACGGGGTCCAATATAAAAAAATCATATCCAACAGGTTTCGCTGTAAACGCCATTCGCTATGCTGAAGTATTGTGTCGCGTTGATGCATTTTGTGCTTCGCAACGGAGTTTGAAGAGAAGATCATCGACCTCGCGGAAGGCGCTCGAGGTCAAGGTCGTTGCTTTCATTTCATCCAAAAGGATATTCAAGGATTGGACGATGCCTTGTTCGCTGATGTCGGATTTGGCGGGGGGTGATTGTTGGGTTTGGATACCCATGGTGATAGCACTTGTAGTTTGCTCGGCCATTCCATCGGGTTGCTGAACTGCATCCATATCGATGTCAATCTCGGTGTCTGGTTTCACCGGGGGCTCAGTAGACTGTTTTATTTCAGAGACTTGAGTGGCAGTTGCCTCTTCGGTAGAAACAAGAGGTATGCTCTGCTCCGCTTGGTTTTCTGTAATGAGGTCCTCGGGGACTATTTTATGGTCGATTTGAGGTGGCAAGCGGTCGGTATCGCCATGTTCCTCGGAGGGGTTGCTTGATACTTCAGGCTGAGACGCTTCAAATGCATGTTGCTGAGATCGTGTTTTGCGGGAACGGGTATCTCGAGGAGCACTTTTAGGAGTGCTATCGAGAACAGACTGGTCAAGACGAACGGATTTACGAGACCTTTTAGATGGTCGCGGGATATCGGCATCTTGTGTTGGTCCTTGTACCACGGAATCTTGGGTTAGAGGGACTGAGTCCGCAAGGGCGTCATCATCATCTTTTCGTTGTGAACTGCGGGTGGATCGGCGAGTCGCAGTTGGCGACAATGATTTAGATGTAGAGGCCGCCCGAGGAATGACAGGGTGCGATGGTGAATTATCAGGCTGCAATGACTCGACGCCGACTACGTCTTTAACAGTGGACAGCCGCGTTGACCGGCGCCTGTCGGTCTTCGTAGATGGAGAAGGCTCCTCTAAACCCCGCTTTCTCTTCCTCGCGGATGGCTCATTGGGGATATTGACTCGTTCTGGATGGTTCCTATCGTCCATATCCACAGCAAGTTCCAAATCCTGTCCAAGCTGTGATGCGATTTGTGTGTCCGTCTCCTCACTCGAGTCTATCAAAGTATCTGGAATATCGGGAGGCATGTCCGTGGCTTCCTGGGGTTGATCATCCGCAGGCTGAGATTGAGCTTGCTTCCGTTTCTTCTTGGAGCTCGAGCTTGGTTTACTCCTGGGAGGAGGCTGGACAGGTGTTTTATCAGATTCAACCAGTGGCTCCGGTGAAGGCTCTGTTATCTCTGAGTCCTTACACAGCGCAGATCGAAGCTGACGACTGGGATTTATTTCATTTGCTTGAGGTGTAGCGTCGGCACCTTCATTGTCATGGTCATGAGCATCACTCATAGATGTGTCTATGCTCTCCGTTGCAAGGCGAGAAGTAGCCGGACTGTTGACTGTTGAGTGTGTTCCGGATGTACCAGCAAGAGCCTTTCTTGCTTTTGCAGCCCTTCGCCGCGCCCTTTTTGTGCGATTCTTCCGAGGGCTTGGGCTCCGAGATTGCATCTCGGGAGGAGATGATGGAGGGTCTACGCCCAAATCTACAGGCACCTGACTCGATCTCAGTGCGTCGGAGTTCATTGCAGGTGTCGGGTCTCTGGTCCCAGGTGTCGGAGAGGAGCCGATGAATCCTTCTTCATTCTCAGTAGGAGCGAGAGTGGGCGTCAGAGGAAGTTCGGTCAGTGCTCCCCCATCTAGTTTGCGCAGATTGGGAGGAGTATCGTAACCCAATTTCCGTGGAGTACTGGCTGGTGACGAGGATTGAAGGGATTCAATCATCGAAAACATTTCACGACGGCTTTTGCGCTTGGTTGAAACTGAAATGCCATCAACAATTTGCGCATCTGTGGGCTGCTGGAAGTTACTTGGCAGCTGGGGTTCACGGAAATGGAGAGTCGGCTTGAGGACCAGGGAGGAGTCTTCGGTCCGTATTACGGGTGACGAAAGCTGGGTGTTCTGAGACAGCTCATGCAATGACCGATCTATGCTGTCTTGCGGAGGAGGTGGAGGTAACATCTCGGTATCCTGGTTACCGTTTTGCAGAGGCAAGGTTGCTGTCTGGACCCTGGACCCAGCAGTTTGTACGGCTTGCAAAATGGTGGTTGGAGTGACAAGGGACTGCGAACCAAAGGTCGAGCCCCAAAGTTCGACGTATCTCTTGGCTGTTGAAATGTGCGAAGACTCCAAGCCGGCACAAAGAATAGGCTCAAAGTTTTTCAATGAAGGTAGATCATGAGAAACTGACGTTTGCAAAATGTTGATAGTAGCCGACGAGAGAGCACGGCACGCTGTCAGGATTCTGCTGTCAACACCGCGGTCAACATGGATTTTGTAAGATTCGTCCTTCAACCAAATGCTAAGTGATGACTGGAGAGATTGAAGAAGTTGGCATTGGAACTGCGGAACACCGGTCCCTAGAAAAGAAGTCAATGCCTCGATGAAGTCGGCAACACCGTGGGATTTTGATGCGCTGAAATTGTGATATGCACCGTGTAATGTCTGGGAAATCGACTCGAGAAGTTTATGAGGAAAGATAGCATGACCAGCTGCCTGGATGCCGCTGCGATCGATCCCTAGTCCGGTTCCTTGCATGAAAGGGATAGACAAGGAATGGCCAAGCAGCGAAGTTGAGGGTAGGTAGGTATCTCTCGCGGAAAGATGCATGAGGCGTTCGGCCATAGGTTCTACAATCATCGTGGCAACCGCTTGGTTCCCTTTCTCTGTTCGAACCACGCGAACAAATGCTTCAAGCAAATGAGACCACCCTTGAAAAGCTGATGGAAACGAGAGACCGAATGAGAGAATCTTGATGACATTTTCGTAGTCACGGGACACAGAGCCATCGCGCCCGCGAGCGGATTCCATAGGGAAAGACTGCAAAGCATTTGCAGCGGCCTGGGCAGTGGCATTCCAAACCACCTCCGACAGCTGCGCCGCACGGGGAATAGCACTGGTCGTCATGGTGCTTAATTCTGCACATTGTTGAAGAAGTTCGAGGCGAGATCCACGGGAGAATCTGCCGTTGCATGCGGCTTCAATGCTACCCAAGACAAGGCGTGCGTAAGATTGGCTCGGCGCTATTGTTCCTGTGGTGCTGCTGATTATTCGAAGGAGATGAAGAATAGCACTTTCTTGGGCCGTATTTGGATGTAAATGAGTAGGAGTGCTGTCGGCTTCATCCGCGTTTCTTAAAAGAAGCTTTTCGGTAAACGGGATGCCCCCAATAGAAACAATCATGGTTGTAGACAAGAATCTGAATCTTTCGAAGAAAACATCCGTGGTCTGTGCATTCAATGAGGGTGGGCCTGTAGTCCAAAGGCGGTGCAGTAGACCCCAAACGCTAGCAACAGCTTGCATCGATTCCCCTGAAGGGGTGATTTCTTTGCTGGACGCAAGCGATAGAGAACTGGACAGACTATTCCAGGCCAATGCCACGTGAGACTGGCCAACTGCATCATCAATCCAAACTGAGGCTTTGAACACGTGCTCAAAAACCTTCAGAATTGAAGTAATTCTTGATCGAACCCATCTGCTGTCGGCTGCGGGAAGTTCCTCCGCTTCCATTTTGGTAGTGTCATAGATTCGATTCTCTGTCCATATCTTAGCCTGTGTGCTCCACAACAGACTTGTCAATACGCGCGAAAGACAGTCGCTAAGAACCGGGACGGATGAGAAGATGCCGGAAGACGGAATGGCTACGTAATCCTCCCATATAATATCAAGGTATTGATAGGAAGCTGATGGACGGAAAGTGTAGTATAGCAGATTATAGTAGCTGGTCAGAGCAAGCTGAGTGGGCGGTGCTCCTGACTTGTCGGTCTTCTTGCGGTCGAATTGAGTAAGTACGGGTTTGCTCAGCATTTTGATGAGAGATCGGCTTGTCGATTCAGTGGGGTTGACAGCGAAGACAAATCGATTCCAACCAACAATAGCCTGCGCTTTGATCAAAGGCTCGCTGCAATTGAAGCACTTTTGGAGTACCAGAACCCATTCCTTGAAATGATCCCATTGCTCTAAGTTCCATCTTTTGCTCCGAAGTAGAAGGATAATGATGCTCCAAATCTGAGGAACATGCTCACCACTCTCGACCGTTGGCATCATCCGAGCCATGCGCTCACGAACCTCTGTTACAAGTTTCCGGTCGTGCTCTAATGGCCTGTCGAAGAGATCCCGAATGTTTTTCGATAGTATAGGATTTGGACCGGCTTCTGCGGCCACCTGGAAGCCAAGTGCAATTGCTTTTGACCTGGTATCCTTCAAATGATGAAGCAGCCCGAATATCAAGTGTTCGATCCATAGGTTCGCTTGGGAGATGAAAGTAGACTTGGCTTGGCCTAGCAGCCGTTGGTAGATGTTCAATCGATGGGAAACAATTGCGTTGCCACTGATATTCTTTGTTATTTCTTGTAGCACCGTCAAAAGCCGGGCTACACGTGCACCTGTCATAATTTTTGGGCCAAAGTTTTGAGTAGACAAGATGGACATATAGTGCGTTAAAACGGACTTTGGAGCCTTGGCCTCATGGAGGCAAGTGATGGAGTGATCGACTAGAAATATTTTGAACTCCTCCGAGAGCTGTGTTGAGATTTCTGGATGCCAAACGAATGCGGCTGACAATTTCAAAGCCTGATTGGCAAGGTTTGTGTCAAGAGGGCCACTGTTCGTAAGGTCCCGATTCACGTCTCGCTGAATAAACTCGGTGATGAGATTTAATTTTTCGGCAATCTTCTGACCCGCCGGAAGACCATCATATGTTCGCAGTGCACCAAAGAATTGCATGTAGGCATCGAGTCGGGAGCTCATTGACTCGCCTGCCAGTTGTTGGATGACCGATTCGAGCAGCATGGCAAGCGATTCGGCGGTGAATGTATCGACATTGGGTGACCAAACAGGTATTGGTGACTGAGTTGCTTTCAGGATCGACTTTGTAGGCTTGGAGTCCGTGGAGGGAGGGATTTTGAAGTTGGGAGCCGATTTCATAGCACTAGCAAATGTTGGTGGTTTGATGTACTTCGGCCATGGTGAGAAGTTCACTTTCTTCGAACTGCGGCTGGACGGGCCAGTTCCCACCGATCCCAGCGTGGAAAAAGTTGACTCCTTTGGTGTTTGAACGGCTATTGGTGAATCGGTGTTCTCAACGATGCGCGAAACGGTCCTTGGGGGTGTAGGCGGACGAGCAGAGAGCATCTCCACCATGATTTGATTCAGACAAAAAGTGTGAAAAATAAAAAGAAGCAATAGTCAATGATCATTGCTGAATGAGATGCTGTTCAGGCCCTGTCCATGATCTGTTTGAGATTGAAGAATCAAGAAGCCACATCAAGTCGAGAAAACTAAGTTCAACTTTCCGACGCGCCGCGATGCGCGTAAAGTGTCACCGCCTGAGGCGACGAGGCATCAATACACGGACTTTTTTATGCAAGTTGTCGATAGCTTCAATGATCATTGGGGTGTGTTCTAGTGCGTATATAACGATCTACAACAATAAAACCAGTGGAACCTTCAATATATCTAGCATTTAACAAAATTCTCACTTATCGTCACATTATTCAGGCAAACAGTGGAGTTCACCAAAGTTCACGTTTCAAAGATATAGACTGGATTTGCATAGGGTAGGACTTTTTTTTCATAATTATATACTAAATATGTAATATTATTGCTGTAAGAATTCTGGAGCAAATGTTCTTAAGGAAAAGTAGCTTATGTGGGGGACTCCAAATAATTTATGACGATTTGCCTGACTTCCCCGCGTGGCTCCCACTCCTATTTTTTTGTTTCCTCGTCAGTAGCTACCTGCTCAAGCTATTGATCTGTTCTCAATATTATACTGTGCAGGGGATTTTAATTCAACACAAAACGTCAGTGAAAGTGACACCAGTCCTACATCCTCCTCCTATTGGAACGCTCGACTCAGTCCGAGCTCAGATCAGTATGGCGTTTCTTCAAATGCAAGGAACAGGTATTTTATGGATATTGAAAAGCTCTACTCTGGAATCAGGTCAGCTGACTTGATACTGCGCATACAGCGAAGCTACAACAAGTGACACAGCTTCTGAAGTCTCTTGAGAAAGACCTACAAGAGAACAACCTGTCATCAGGAGGTAAGTCGGATGCAATAGCCATTATATATGCCTAATACTAATCCCTTCCACTACTAGACCGAGTGCAAACCCTCCTACAGCTCCGTCAACACGGCACAAACCCTACGAATGCAGAACCGATCTATTCACAGAATGTATGAGCACAACGGAGCTGCCCGTCGAGAGTTACAACTGGTTCTGATATTTTCCAGGGCATTAATACCTTGGTGCGGTATGGCGTTGAGGGGGAGACCCCTGACATACGTCGAGCAGCATTGCGATGTGTTGCAAATGCGCTATTACTTGACCCCAAAATGCGCCAGGCTTTCGTAGACACGGGATACAGTGGAAGGCTAGCAAAAAACCTCAAGGTAGGCTCGCAGCAGATACAATGCCGGTACCAAAGCTGATATTTAGTAGACTGAAGAATCGGAAGATGAGATGGTTACAAGTCGGATATTGTTCTACGCAACCTATAACACCACACTGGACTTTAAAGACTTGATCAAGAGTCATGCATTGGGAGATAATATCAACTATGTGAGTTGGATTGTTAAACTTGAAACTTGTTGGATGTGCTATGCTGACCAGTATAGCAATTGAGCCGTCATGCGAAGCAGTTCCCCAAGTTGGGCAGAAAGCCATTGTCACAAATGGACGAACTGGCATTGTCAGACACACTCAAGTTGATATACAACATCTCCAAGATATTTCCAGATCTTGCTACGGAGTTCTCCCCTGCTCTCCCTCATATTTTGAAGATTATATGTCGCGTTGATATTCCAGCAAAGCCCCTAGATGGTTTACTCGGCGGCTTGTTAAATACATTGTCTATCCTTGACTTGGAGGAAAAGAAAGGCAAATTTTTCGAGAGCAGCCCCCTTTTCCCGACATTCGACCCCAACTGCAACGTGGATAAGTTGATCAGCATCTTGGATCAGGCCGTATCTACATACAGCCCCAACGAGCTAGAGGCAAATGCAGTCCCATTGCTATATTCACTCATTGCTATCCACGAAGTGGCTCCCGACGGACCTCGCAAGTATATGCAGTCACTTCTTCTGCCCGAGGATACTGACCGAAGCTTGCCAATTGGACAATCTGAAACACTTTCTTCAAGACTTCTAAAGCTCTCGACAACCCACTTTGCCAATCTGAAAGTTACAATTTCCGAGCTCATGTTTGTTCTGTCGGGCAAGGATGCTGAGCAGCTCACTAAGAATATTGGCTACGGGTTTGCTGCTGGGTTCTTGGCCGCTCGAGGCATTGAGATGCCACAGAGTGCAGGTGAAGCATCATCCAAAGATGACCCCGAATCCGCACGCAATCCGATCACTGGACAACGGTGGGCTGCCGAGCCACAAGATTCCGGTCCGCCTATGACCATGGAGGAAAAGGAGCGCGAAGCTGAAAGGCTATTTGTGTTATTTGAGAGGTATGTTCGGCGTGATAAAGCTATATAGTGCACTTGCTAACAATTATCACAGGGCCAAAGCAAATGGTCTCCTCAATGTCGAGAACCCCGTGACTCAAGCTCTCCACGAGGGAAGATTCGAAGAACTGCCGGATGATACTGATAGTGACTGAGCATCATCTTTGACGTAGTTCTTCAGTCTCGCAATGTCAGCTTTCACTTCGATTTTATACAGCTGCATGCACGGTCTATGACATAGATCATACCCTCTTTAGTAGGTCTGTAGCGATGATGCTGGCGTCAATTCAGAGTCTATTTAAGAAGTTTACCTTTCGGCTCAATGCACTAAAGAGGGAATTTGGAATCAATGCAATAGCAAATTCAATATAGTTGACTTGGATCTATACCTGTCTACTGGTCCACGGGTTGCTGGCGGAATGACGTTATGCAAGGCGAGGGCGCTCTCCGCCCGTCAAAAAAATTATGCGCGGGGCACCGAACACCTCCCACTTCGTTTCCTCCACACTTATTATATCACTGCTTTCTTGTGTTTATATTTCAAAGTACTTACTTTACACCTAACCGTCAAAATGTCGAAGCCATTCAACCCCGAGGAGGCGGAGAACCTGGAGGATGTACGGCCCCGCGTCCATATGGTCTAACTAACATTGATTGCTGACAACACAACAGATGGAGAAGCAGTTCGCCGTCAAAGGTCAGTCACGCATCGATTTACATCCCAGTCACACCTTCGGACAAGATCATAATATTGATATTCTCTCGCATTGCAGCGGTTGAACATCTCATGACGTACTGGTCTATTCTGGAGAAAGTCAAGGGCTCGCAGCTTCGCTTGACCAAGCAGGACGATGATATCTACAACTCATTCATGGAGGCATTCCCGGATTTTGATCCCGCCGCCCCTCTCATTGAGGACGAGATGAAGAGCAAGGCCGGCAAGGAGAAGTGGCGCAACTGGATGATGCAGTGGGATAAGATCGACGACTTCAACTTTGGCACCATGATCCGTACCCGTGCAGATGCCGAGTATGACCAGGATACCACTATTTTCGGTGTGCGCATGCAGTTCTACGCTGTTGAGATTGCTAGGTAAGCACTGAGCTGAGTTGCGTTAGTCACGTATCGAAACTAATGGAGTGTTCTAGAAACCGCGCCGGTCTGAACGATTGGATCTACGAGAAGGCCCAGAAGGCCAGCTCTTGATTACAAACCGTGTCTCATTGCTGCTGTTCTTGAAATCGAGGACAGTTCCACACCCAGGCTGATCTGGCCGACGGCATTTGCTTGTTTCCCTGCAGTGCAAATGAGGAATGGTCTCGAGTCTGTGATATTGACTACAAGATCTCGCAGTATCATGGCTTGAGGTTAATTGGTTACGATAGAAGCGCGATCATACCCCATAGATACGTGGTTCTGATTTAGCATTGATCCGTTAATCGCGACTCAAATGTAGATTGCCTGTCCACCAGAACTTGGACAGTCTTTCAACATTGGGTCGAAATATACCCTGAATAAAATGTCATTTCCACTGGTCCTTTGTCTATCTCGATCGCTATTGTCTATGCGGACAGGGCCTTCATTGCGGATGATTGCGGCCATCCCGCATCAAACATTGAGTAAGTCCACCCTCTAGCCTTAGGTTTGTTCGACTGTTAGAAATCATCCATCGACAGTCAATACTCTGAGTGCTGTGTCAAGGGTGGGGCCGATGAATGGCACATTCATCCCAAGTGCCTTTCAACAATGTCGGAGCATGGGTGTCTTTGTTCTGCACCCCTCTTCAATGTTACCCCATTGGGGACTTTCTTCGTATTGTTCTTTTGTGTTGATAATATTCGTGAAACGAACATTTAAATACCCCATGATGATTATTTCATGTCGATCTTTATCATCTTCCCTCTTGCCTTACTACTATGCCGTGGCAAGAAAATTCTCCACAGACCATCTTAATCCCCTAATGTGACATTCGGGCCTTTCTCCAAAATGTGGCTCAAACGCAAGAGTTCCACTCAGAACAGCTCCAACAAAGAAAATAGTCCCGAGGGCAATCCGGGTTGGAAATCGCTATTCGGATTCACGACTCGAAGACACCTACCAACTCTCATATTAGGGTCTATCTTTGCCCTGGTTGCAAGCCTTGTTACGCCGGCACTTGCAATTTTCCTCGGCAATTTGTTCGACTCTTTTAACTCTTTCGGCGCTGATAAGACTGATGCCAAAGGGCTTCGTGGGCAGGTAATCACAAATTGCCTAGGGATGATTGGACTGGGAGTAGGCGGTTGGTTTCTGAACGGTGCATACTATGCTCTTTTCGTCGCATTCGGGGAAATGCAGGCCTCCGTTATTCGCAGCGAAGTGTTTCTAGAATTACTAAAACGCGACGTTGAGTGGTTCGAGGCCAAAAGCGAAGGCTCCGGGGCTTTGTTGTCTGGAATTCAAGCGTGAGTTTTCCCGTATACTTGCCGAATCTTATATCTAACGTAGCATTATTCTCAGACACATCCATGAAATGCAGATGGCAACATCGCAGCCACTCGGACTTGTACTGCAATATTCATGTCGTTCACTGGCTTCATTGGGGCTGGGCTTCTACACATCATGGAGCCTCTCTCTGGTAACTCTTGCAGGCATCCCCATATTCTCGACAATCATCGGATACCTTTCTTCCAAAATGAGATTTAGCATTACAGCACAGCAGGCTGAGCTTACCGAGGCTTCTAAGGTTGCCAACAATGCCATTTCCAATATCGATACAGTCAAATGCCTCAATGGTCAGGCCTTCGAGCATCGGAACTTTTCTCAGCGCATTGAGAGGTCTGCTACGCACTACCTTCGACAGGCTAGGCTGAATTCTCTACAAATTGCTGTCATTCGATGGATGATGTTCGGGATGTTTGTTCAGGGATTCTGGTATGGCAGCTCGCTAGCGCGCGCTGGGAAACTCACATCCGGAGAAGTTCTCAGAACATTCTGGGCCTGCCTGACCGCAGCTCAGTCTATCGAGCAGGTCTTGCCACAGGTGATTGTGATGGAGAAAGGAAAGGTCGCTAGTGCCGCCTTGAAATCGATCATACAGGCCCGAAGAGAAGACAAAATTGTGAGCGAGCTAAACGGGACTCGGTATCCGGAACACTGTGAAGGTGATATCGAAGTTAAAAACGTAAGTTTAAATCTTTCTTTGAGTTTCATGGAGACAAACTAACATCCATGAAGGTATCATTTTCATATCCTAGCCAGCCTGATCAATGTGTTCTTCAGCGATTAAGCTTTTTCTTCCCCGCTGGAGAAACGACGTTTGTTATAGGGAAAAGCGGCTCTGGTAAAAGTACCCTTAGCCAACTGTTGATGCGGTTCTATTTGCCAACCTCCGGTAAAATCCTGATTGACGGCAATCCAATGCAAGATCTCGATATCAACTGGATCCGCAACAACATTACTCTTTTAGAGCAAAAAAGCGTTCTCTTCAATGAGACTGTGCTCACGAATATCGCCTTCGGTCGTCAGGATCACGAAAATGTCACGAAGCAAGATGTCAAAGGTCCTATTGGGTTGGCCCTGCTTGAGAATACAATCGATGGTCTCCCCAAAGGAATCCACACTTGCGTTGGGCCAGGTGGAAGCTTTTTGAGCGGTGGCCAAAGGCAGCGAGTTGCAATTGCCAGAGCGAAATTACGTGACACCCCGATTCTGATCTTGGATGAACCCACTAGCGCTCTTGACCACACCAACCGAGTTGCAGTAATGAAAGCAATCCGTGAGTGGCGAAAAGGGAAGACCACCATCATTATCACTCACGATATGTCACAAATCATGGAACATGATTTCTTGTACATCCTTGAACAGGGTTCCATTGTGAAATCGGGCTACAGATATGCCGTCGAGTCCACTCCGGGAAGCGAAAAGTATTTCCATGCGAAAGTCGACAGTTCTCTGGGAACCAAGTTCCAGAACAATAAGGCCCTAGATGGTATCGACATTCCGTGGGAGAGCTCATCGTCGGAGAGCTTGGACACCCCGAGACCTCAAACAGCTTTCCTCGGGCATCGTCGGGCCAGAGGATCCTGGGCCCAAGGCCACATCCCTTTAAACGTTCACTCTGGCTCGTTGGACTTGATGGCGAGACGGAATTCGGAATATGTGGTCAGGAATGGGGAGTTCCCCGGGTCTTCTTTGCAAGTTCAAAACCGACGTATCTCCTTTATGGCAGAACAGCGAGATTCGAAAGAAACAACTATCCAACTTCCCGTGGAAGAAGTCGAAATGGTTCATATTGATGATCATGTCTTGAAGTCGGATCCATGGCCCAATGAACACACCGCGAAAAATCTATCAAAGAAGCATAGCCGGAGATCACATGGCCGTCGCAAGAAATCAAAACAGCAGCCCACAGCGAAAGAACGAATGACACCGCTCTCTCAAATTATGGGCACCATTCTGTCGACTTTGACACTCAAACAGCGAATCATCCTCTTCCTAGGATTCGCCGCAGCACTGGCCCATGCAAGCGCAACTCCGATATTTTCATATTGCCTGTCACAGCTGTTCGGAACCTTCTATGCTGGAACCAACAGTGAACACCTGACAATGACATGGTCACTCGCTGTACTAGGAGTGTCTTTCGGAGATGGCCTTGCGTCTTTTTTCATGCATTATTTCCTAGAAATTTGCGGCGAGGCTTGGATGGATTCCTTTAGGAAGAATGCCTTCCAACGCATTCTTGACCAACCACGGGCCTGGTTTGAGAAAGACGGTAACGGATCTCTTAGACTCACATCCTCTCTCGATCAGAATGGAGAAGATATGCGAAACCTACTGGGCCGTTTCGCCGGTTTTGTGGTTGTTGCTGCCGCAATTACCGTCATGGCAATCATCTGGAGCTTGATTGTTTGCTGGAAGTTGACACTCGTTGCTCTTTCCTGTGGGCCGGTTATCTATATCATCACTCGAGGCTTCGAGGGAACAAATGGACTATGGGAAATACGGTGCAATCATGCGAACGGTATCTCCGCCGATGTCTTTACTGAGACCTTTTCAGAGATCCGTACTGTACGGACATTGACATTGGAAGGCCACTTCCACCGCAAACAAGCCAATGCGATCGCGCACTGCTTGTTGCTGGGATTGAAACGTGCCATCTATACAGGCATGCTTTTCGGTATGGTAGAATCGATAGTCATATTTTCTACCGGTAAGCTCGCTAATCCTTTGGTTTTTTGCTATTGTTCTGACGCCTTTGAACAGCTTTGATCTTCTATTATGGAGCGGAGCTCGCAGCATCTCGCGAGTTCAATGTTAACGACGTGATGATGGTATTCTCGATGCTACTTTTCAGCATTGGATACGCTGCTCAGATTCTCTCATGGAGTCAGTAAGCCCTGAACCACTCCGAAATACTCTACTCACTCTTTGATAGTTCCCCAAATCAACACCTCCCGCGAGATAGCGACGCAGCTTATTCGCCTCGCCAAGCTCCCACAAGATGGATCCCACGAGCACGTCGGTAGTTTAACGGTTTCAAATCTCACCCCAATCAAGCTCACGAACGTGAATTTCCGATATCCCTCTCGACCAAACACACTGGTGTTGAAGAATGTCTCGATTTCCATCCCACGCAACTCCTGTACAGCACTTGTAGGACGATCCGGGTCGGGAAAATCCACGATCGCGTCGCTGCTATTATCGCTCTACGAAGCTCCAGCTTCCCAAACTGGACAGCCCACAGTGACACTCGGCGGTGCAGACATCCTTCGGCTGCATGTTCCAACCCTCCGCTCACAGATCTCTATCGTATCGCAACAACCAACGATTTTCCCAGGCACCATTCATGAAAATATCAGTTATGGGCTAGATCAGCACTTGCCTCTAGCTTCATCTCATAGTGTCCGCACTGCCGCTCAAGGAGCAGGGATTGATGATTTCATCTCCTCTCTCCCTCGTGGATACAATACTGTGATCGGGGATGGCGGAGTCGGTCTTTCCGGTGGCCAGAAACAGCGCGTGGTCATTGCACGGGCTCTTTTGCGTCAACCTCAAATCCTGATTCTTGATGAAGCCACGTCTAGCTTGGATCCCGCGGGTGCGGAGATCGTGCGGCAGACAGTGCAGCAGCTGGTGGCTGTGCGTCGGGGGCTTACTGTAATCATCATCACGCACTCAAAGGAAATGATCGAGATCGCGAATCATGTCGTTGTCCTTGACCAGGGGGTTGTCGTAGAGGATGGAACGTACCAGGATCTGGCCAACATGAATGGCGGCAAGTTGCATGCCTTGCTCAGTGACCCTGAGGAAGTGGGTGCTTAGGTTGTTTTCATGGTTTTTCCGACATTAGTCGTGAGATGTACATTTTCGTTTTCTTCTCGCCCAGGTGGTTTCTGTACTTATTGACCAATTATCATCGCGATTCGGCGTTACAACGCTCTCAATATATCCAAGTAAATCTACAACAACACGTAAAAACATCACTGCTATTGGCGAAATCAGCAGAGTAATAGAACAATAATGTGGATAACATCTTACTTCAGATAGGGAGAAAAGCGGTAAAATTAAATCGACCAAACTGAAGTCACGCGTCGATCTCATACCCCCTGCAACCTATCAGCCTAACAAGTTTATATTGTACAGAGCAAGCGCCCTCATCCAATTCACATAGCTTCCCCATCAACTGGGTTGACAATGTCAAAGCCAACTCTGATTTTCGCGGCGGGCGCGTGGTACCCGCCCACCATTTTCAACCCAATCATCAAAGAACTCGCCGACTATACCTGCCACAGTGTCGCATTTCCCTCAATCCAGCAAGCCAGCTCGGTCACCGATCTTCAACCAGATATCGATGCCGTGAGGTCTATCGCTCAACAGGAGGCAGATGCCGGCCATGACATCGTCATCATCGCGCACAGTTGGGCCGGTTTACCAGTAAGCAGCGCGCTGGATGGACTGAGCAAGTCAGAGCGCGAAGCCGCCGGTCAAAAAGGCGGCGTCGTGAAACTCATCTTCATCGCCGCTTTCCTACCGAGCATGGGCGAGGGTTTGATCGGCGCGTTCGGTGGGATGCCCCCGCCGTGGTATGTGCGCGATGTAAGTTCGCCGATCTGTATTTGCAACTTGCAAAAAGTCCATGTGACTGACATTCATTCCAGGAAGAGAACGGAACTGTAACTGCGAGTGATCCGCTCGTGTTGTTTTTCCATGATGTTCCCGATGGCGCGGAGTGGGTTAAGCTTCTCAAGCCACATTCTTGGGCGACGCAAAATGCCCCCGCTACCGGTGTCGCGTACATGAACATTCCATCTGTGTATCTCTTGACTGAGGAGGACCGCGCGACTCCGTTGCCGGTTCAGCAGGTGCTGGTGGAGCGCGCGCGACGGAGGGGGGCGCAGATTGAAACTGAAAAAATTAAAACGGGGCATACGCCTTGGTTGGCTATGCCGGGTCAAGTGGTAGATTACATCAAGAAGCATGCTAGGGAGTGATCGGAGGGAACTGACTCTTCGCAATGATGCAGGTCATCATTCAGCTTGCACCTGAGGTACCTTAGTCTCTTGTATGGTGCAAGGAATAGAGAAGTAACACAAAATCATATTGGCCTATTTCTAACGAATTCAAAAGTGATAAATACGACTAAGGACGACGTATATACAGTAGCATTTACAATATACGACAACAAGACCAAATAGCACGGAGACAAACCTATGTTTCTCAAGGGTTGCTCTTCCTGCGCGACAGCTTATCCACGAACCTCCTCAGGCCGTGGAAGCGGCTTGGCTTGCTTTCGTTATCCTTGCTCTGTCCATTCTCCACGGGTCGCTGGGATCCATTCTCCAGAGGCTGCTGGACTGGCGTAGCCTCCTCAACGGTAGACATCTTGGCAGAAGTACTAGAGCTGCTGCCAATGGTGACTGTCAAGAGCTGTGGGTTACCATCATAAACACTGCCAGATTGATCGGGGCCGTTGTTAGGCGCAACGTCATCATAGGGGAATGCATAGCCCCGAGTATCGAGGCTGACCTCATGGCAAATGCGCGAGTAGTGGTTTGTTACAGGGTGCTTGTAATAGTTTGAGACCGACTCCCCGTTCGGCTGGTTGACATTTATCAACAGGGTTGAGCGATTGAACGCAGCCGCGAGACGAGCCGTAATAGCGTCTTTGGTTGCATTCCCAGAAACTGCAAAGGAGCCAGAACTGTTGCTGAAGATGTCTCCAGTAGACGGCTTGGTGTAGGAGATACCTGGAACGGAGAAGGACAAGAGATCGGAGGAAACCTTGGCTGTGACATCACCGGCGCTAGCTTGCGTATTGACTGTCAGAGTATTGTTGGTGTTGTTTGCGTAGTAAGACCAGACTTCATTCACGTAACCTTCGTAGTAGTTATTGAACAAAGAACTATTGAGGGTCCTTCCTGTGTTTGGAGAAACGGCCCGTAAGTTGACCCCGTTTTTCTGGATTATGAGCTTGTCCCAGCCAGCATTATCCTTGCTGTTCTGGGCCTTGAGAGCGTTGCAGACTTGATCGAGACCATTAGCTGGCAAACCCTTGACGGTCTGGGTTGCACCAGCTTTGTTGGTTAGGGTCATCGCTATTGGCATGGACACGAAGTCGACGTAGCTGAGATTCGCATAAAGCTGGAAGTCATTCCAGGTGAATTCGCAGAAGGCCCAGGTGAGATTATAGTTAGGATCTGCTGGGTTGGATACCGAAGGCTCAACAAGGGCAGGGCCAGGATTCAGATAGAATGTCAATTTCTTGTCTTGGGCGAACCACAGCCGTGCGCCTGCCAGGTGCGGAATAGTGATCGTCTTAGTACTGCCAGGTGCGCCCAACGGAATTGCACAATCCGCACCCAGGTCGCTCATAGTGGACGATGGTGAGGTTGGGTAGTAGGCTGTCTTGCCATCAGATCGCAAGAGGAAAAGCGCATTGTGATTATCAAGCGCCTGGCCTGTAATGTAGGCCCAGACCGTGCCGGACCCGGTGTTGTTTTTCAAAGCGAAGTTCAATGTAGCCATTTTGCGTGATATTAGTGGCTTCAGGGGTTGTGGAAGAATTCAGGTAGACTTGAGGTCTTGAAATGATTGGCGCAGAAGCCCAATAAGAAAGCCGTATCAAGATCCACAAGGCTGCCGAGGATTTGAAACTGGTATCGACATTTTAGTCCGCAATAGGGACCATAATATATACTATCGCCCAGAGTATTATGTTGAATTCGTACCAAACTCATGGTCTTGGGTAGGGCAGGGTGACAAGACCCTGTGATTCAACGCGGCGATGACCTCAGGTTTCTCGGAGATGATGGCTTAGACCCTATTGGACCGGCGACCTGATTTAAACGGAGATGTCGATCATAGTTCACAAAAGGCTGCGTATCCATATCAGCAATAGTATATACCGATGTCGATCCCAGCCACCGCGGAACGGCACGATCATGCCGTGTCTCCAGGTGATCGAATTTCAACTTGTCGATCTTGGCCTCTTTGTGCGGGGGCAACCGTAAGCTGAGCATTATGTAAAACCACGGGGGAATCGACAGCTGAATACTTGAGTGTCGAGAAAAACTCGCGATATCCTCGTTCTATCAAGTGGATGCGTCCATAGCTGAGCCTTGGCTATTGGGAGGTCATCCACGCCTTTTATTGGCTAATACAACCATTTGATATCACTATGCCGCCACGAGACGATTACTGGGATTTTTCTTAACTTTAAAAAGTATATTCTATTTCTTTTCATAAATCATCTGATAATAATCGTGGGCTTTTTCCCAATCCCTGGGGCTGAAGAGCCTCGCGATGCACAACAGGTGCCCCTCCGCGTAGTTTGAACATCGTTTGCGCATATAATGTTCTGTTCTGATGACTTCAATAGGAGCATATTCTTGAAAACGAAAATGGTCCCTTGTCATAGGAAAGAAATATTATCACGCCAAGAATATTAACAACAAAAGAGGACTATATACTAGCAACTCCTGCTGTCTATCATCTCTTGTTCAAGTCAAATATCTAACCCCGAAGACTTCTATCTCCATGTGAAGTACTTGGCCTCGCTTGTTTTTGAAACCCTTTCTACTGCATTTGGGTGTTCAGGCAGAGGTTACGATATAACAAAGGTCCCATATACTACCAATGAAGCTCACATGTCGTTGTCTAGCAATATCCAAAAGCAGGAAATGAGAAAAACTATCATCCACGTGTTTTATCTCACGCCTCGAAACAAGTCCGACCAAAACATTACATTCATCCGGGTGTGGCACATTCCTTACCAAAAAAAAGTGTATGTTGATCTCAATCCATATATATCTGAATAGGCGAGATTAACGCACCATCCAAGTTTGCCTTTTAAAGGGGATGCCTAGAATGCTCGCCAAGATGTATAAGTGGCGGTCTATCAAAGTTGATGTCTGTACAACAATGATCAAGGGCCAAGTCAGGAATCATCATCACACTTCGATTTGGTCGTAATTGCTCCGAGAATTTAGTTTGTTAGAAACTCCGGCTTTTACTTCCGACTACTCCAGTGCCATTTGTTTGCAAACACCACTGAGAAATGCACACTTTGTTCGGTTTGGTGAGCCCGCGGTAAACATTGTCAACTCTACTGGAACAGCATGACGATTATATGCAGATTATATGCGGGAGCCTAGCACATATGCATGGGAGTATATCTGGCAGGAATACCTTCAATTATACTTGACGAAGGGTCGTCAGCATCAACATTGGGCTCCCCATTCTACACATACAAAGTATACGAAGTCAAAGTCCCTAGGCAAGGGGACATGGGACGAAAACATACTTCCGACCTGACACGCAGAGACTTTCTCAGCCCGTATGATGTTCAATTTATCTATGTTCCTAGCAGACATAGTATGGCCCTATAATTCCAGTTTGCCTAACGGCAGGAGGGAACGAGGCAAGCTGTCATCGGCATCTTGCTGCTTTGTCCAATTAATGAAAGAGCTGCCCTACCCTCAATCATATCATAATTTGGTCTAGCCCTAAGTGAGGCACACCGCGAAGAAACGCTAATTCATAGTATAGTTCATGTCCCACGTTTCATAAGCGATGAGTTTTATAGGCACATGGAATCGAAGTTCCTGGTAGGCTGAGCTGTTCGCGGGATTTACCGAGGTGTCTGTGCGAGAAATCCAGGACGCCCATTTCACAACAATAAAGAAGTGAAACTTGAGGCTTAAGCCGGGCGCTTTTGGGCGAGGATTCGCCACCAAGACAACGTGGCTTCTCAGCCTATCAGCCATTCTTCGCCTATCGTCCATCTACTGCGTCTCACTAGTCACTGCAAGACATGCATTCAGAAATGTTGGGACAAATACGATGATGATCCAATGAGTGACGAGAAGCTCTTTCGATGGAAACATTACAACTTTCCCGAGCAATGTCCGAACAGTGTGGTTCTATTATTATGTACTTTATGCTGGTGTAGACCTCGGCAGCTAGTGCTTTTTCAGACTTTTAGTACTCCGTATCGCCCCACGGTTTGAACTAAACGATACAAATCAAGTTTGAGGACGTGGTCAAAACATGAGAATTTGCTCAAGCGCATATGTTTTCATAACTTCTTTGTGTGGCTCGGATACTAATAGAAATGGGCCTCGAGGGGACAAAGTCGATAAACGAGATAGCACACCGAAACGAGCATCCGCTGTCATCCGTGCTTGGATTCCCGAGATACTCCGTAGATGTGGGATGAGATAGATCCACAGGTCAAGGGGAGCTTGTTTGCCGGATAACCGCCGAGAAAAGTCGGTGGAGCCGACCTGCAAAGAAGGGGTGTTTCAGAGATGGTAAGGAGGTTTGAAAGGGAGCAACATTTCGATATTGAGATTCCACCGAATTTATATCTCACGATTTGGACTGAAGTTAGTGATTCTCATATCACAAACGGACCCTAATGAGCCCTAACGGTACCCAAGTGGAGATTTGACAATTCTTGATTTCAATTGATCAGATGTCTCACCACGATCTCACACTGGACCCGGAACGCAAGGGCGGACCTATTTTTGTTTTAAGGTGTCTTCCAACAAAGTGAACTCGTGCAGTTTATCAGTGGAAAGTCAATTGTGTTAATTTTTGAGATTTTGAGAATTTCGAAGTTGGAAGGGTTCAAACGGCTAGGGATCTCCCAAACGATCGCCATGGGAATTCCAAAGGGGATGTGATTGGTAGAGAATTGCAGATTGCAGAGATCGACAATTGTGAAATTACAAATAAAAGCGCATTTGATTGAAGGAGGAAGCCCAAACTGAGCCTCCACCCGGGGCCACGCCAGCGTTTCAGTTGCTTGGCGTATAATAATAGCAGTAGAAGGCTGGGCTCTTTCAAAGGCTGACGCGCTTTGTCCTCCTTTCACATTCCTCGACTCTTTCTGAAATCCGGGGATTTTATTCCATGCCTTCCATTAAAGATTTTTAGGGCAACATGTCCATTATGTACATTCCACAGAAACGTCAAAATGAAAGCAACAAGAATAATATCTTTATTATTGTATGCATTTCCGATCATTCCGACTTTCCCCCTATACTGACCCCGATTTAGTGTGCCGTGAGCATCATATTTGCGGTTGCAGTCGGTGTGGCCGCCTACTTCCTGTCCCGACAACTACGACAACGAAACTACGAACCGAAATACCTTCCGGGGAAATTCCTCAAGCGAAAATGGAAACAATGGGGCACAGGGAGTGCTTCATACGGCGAGGTTCCAAATCAAAGTGGTCAAGATACCTCTTATCGTGGAGCTACCGCAACACCAGAGATGCAGACCAATGATGGCGTCCGCCGCGATACCTCAATCCGTTCTATTATGACCCTACCCCCCTATTCCCTCAGCCCAAAGCCGACCGAACAAGTTATCGCCCGGGAGGGTGAACGCGGTGGGATGGATATGGTCCTGGAATACCCCGAGACCGCAGAAGAAGAGGAGACTCGCCGTGAGGAACAAATGGACTCGTTGTATCAGATCCGCCTGCAGCGCCGTCAACAACTAGCCGATCGCGAGGCACGCCGTCGGGAACGAAGAGAAGCCCAGGCACGTGGGGATGCCGCTCGTCTTGAACAGCTGAATGCTGAAACTCGCGCTCGGACGCAACGTCGCCGTGCAGGAACCAACAGCGCTATCGATGTAAACGCAGTGCTAGCCGAGCATCAAGCGAGAGAGCGGGAGCGACGCATCGCTAGTGTTAGCTATGCTGAAATTGGACGTGTTCGCCATGATGGATCACGGCTTCGAGCCGACTCGCACACTTCTTACTCGCATGATTCAGATCGACGACCGCTGTTGCAAAGTGACGCTTCTAGCTCCAACGCGCCATCCTTCGAACTATCCAACGTCAACTCTCGGGGCCACTCCTTCGCTTCGTCGATTACGAGCGATTCAAATCTTGCTACCGAACTTGATCCACTATCTTTAACCCCAAGCACGACACACGGCTCGAGCCGACCAGTATCACAAACCGATGACGGAGACCTGGGGATGCTCAACATGCCTCCACCTCCCGATTACGAGCACCTGGACTGGGGTGATGCCCCTGCGTACCAAAGTCCTATTACGGAGCAGAATGAACAGGCGCGACAGCTCCCAACTATCAATCGTTTGCCTTCGATCCACGTCAATTTACCCAGCCCCATGACTGTGTCTCCCGTGACTCCGACTCAGTCACAATTCCAGAGTACCAATAATGATGAACCCCCAACCCCGACAGATCCGACGTCGAGGATACGAATGGTGTCAGCGGAATCGGCAACTACCACACGCGGTTCAGAACCCAGCCTCAATGAGACAACCTCCACCTCTGAGAGCAACCATTGAGTGAACCCTACTAGGAAAAGCTCCTCATAATATATCACTCAGCAAGAGCACGATTCACGACCTGTATTAGCATTAGTTCTGGGAGCTTTAGTCTTCTCTTTCACTCGTTGGGAGCCTTTGATTTTGTCCTTTTCCCCAGCGCCTTTTCCCTTTTGTGTCATTTACTCGGCTAGCAAGGCGTTTTGAGTTTAGGTGGCGAGCGAAGAACTGCGCATAAAGATACATCACGGGTTACTTGCTATCAATGTATCTACGGCATCCAATATATATAGGAAATGGAAAGCAAGAACACTTGACTTATATTTGCCAGTTCCCACTGCTATACAGTCCGCGCCACATTTTTCTCACCCGTGTTACATACCCTCTACACAACCCAACCATCAAGTTATGCAAATATTCTCGTTAGCCCAAGGTGAGTGCTTTGTCTGCCTAGTCTCTTTAAGTACAGAGTAATAGCAAAATATAACTGAAGAGAAGAGAGTCACATTATATTCTTGGATACACCCAAACCCCAGCTCATAGCGATGTTTGGTTCACTGCGCAACCAAAACGAGAACAGCGGTATAAGTTGAAGCAACATAAGTATGAATCTGTTCCACACGCAAACCCGCACTTTCCGCAAGCGACTCCCATTGATGTTTCGTCCGCTCTTTACCAGCAAAGGTCATCATGGCAAGATCAGCCATGGCCGATTGCCAGTTAGCGCCAGTATCCGGCAGCACGGCGTCATCGATCAAGATCCGCGAGTCAGGGCCCATGGCGGCGCGAACGTTGCGGAGAATTGTTGCGGCTTTGTCGTCGGGCCAATCATGCATGATTCTGCGGAGATAATAGAACTTGGCGCCTTAATAAATGAAATCTCAGTCAGTCTTTAATGTCTTTCATTCATAGGATATTTGGAGACAAACCAATGATAGGCTGTGTTTGGAAAAAGTCATACGCCTCAATCTTCACACCATCAATGGGAGCGAGATTTTCCACTGCCTCTGGCAAATCTTGGAGAACGAGGTGACCTAGGAGATTGGGATACTTCTTTCCAAGCTCGATGCATTGATGACCGTGGCCGCCACCGACGTCGACGAAGAAGGGTTTCTCCGGGGCAGCGGATGAAACCTTGAACGGAACATTGCGGGCTTCTTCGTTGAAAAGATTGAAGCCCTCGATCCACTCTGATCCTTGAAGAGCGGTCATAATCTTTTGCAGGTTTCCGAAGTGCTTTGGATGCTGCACAAGCCACTCGAATGAGGTGAGTTTGGTATTGTGACCTTTCTGGAATGGGGTGTTGGTGTTGACTGTGACATCTTGATACTTGTTTTCAGCGAAGTAGGCGGGCATTGCTTGTACGACAGGTCCATATGTGTCGAACCTAAGGTGTTATCAAGAAGCTAGGTAAGCAGGGATGTTTTCCAGATGAATGGCTAGGTCAATGGACCTTACCCGTGGTATATCATGGCCTCGCCCTTGGAGCTGGCCAAAGCATGAGTGATGCTATTTGCGGTATACTCGTTGACTCCGGTCTCCTTTACCATATCTAGCGCTGCCAGGTAACGAAGAATCCTCTCTAGTAGAACAGGTTTAGAATTCGAAGTAGATACGGCCGTCTCAGAGGTGGTTACCTAGGAATGGAGGAGACGCCCCCGTTAGCTCCGCAACTTGCGTGATACTCAAGGATACATCGCTTCTCGTGAGAGAGCGAAGTAGTCCTAGATCTGCACTAATTCGGAGCATCGCATTCGTTAGGCCCTACAACTGTCAGCTTTAAGTAAACTTGAGTTGTTGTATGTTAGCACAAACCGGTACTGCAAGCTCCATTAATGTATCTTTCGGAGACTGAAGCTCATTTCTCACTCGTTTGAGAGACTGAATGATGTTCAGCCGTCCAGCTTCGTCGGTATCTTGGGCGAGAGCTTGGATTTGAGCAATGATGGAGTCCATATTCACAGAAATGAGACAAAAATATTGTTGGATTCTAGAAAAAAGAGAAGGAGGAAGTCAAATTGATGGGCCATTCTAAATTTCCTAGTCAAAAGAGGTTCTTATATACCTTTTGTCCTTCTGGTTCTCATAGTTCGACTCCACGGAGGCCGCGGAACTTCCACGGATTCGCCGGCCTTTGATTGGTCAATTCTACCAACTCCCATTTTATCCACTGACAAACGCCCAGAGCTACACGCACACTGCTTCAAATAATATCCAAGGCTAGAGATGCATCGAGTTGAGAAAAAGCGTGTTCGGTCTTCACGCTCGCGGCCTGTATCTTGCCACTTTTGTCGATCGAGGAAGCTGAAGTGTAGTCGGCAATTCCCTTGCTCCAACTGTACTAGTCGGGGCATGACTTGTCAGCTTTATCCTCCTACGACATTGCCCGATAGTCCTCGATACCAGGTGGATGAACTGTCTGGAAATGATGACACAGATGTTCTGGCCCGGCTGCGCAGGCTGGAAGAGATAGTGCTCACCAACGCACCAGCGTCTAGTCTCCTAGGACAAACTTCTACCCAGGCTTCGTCGCTTCCATCTCCTCCTGCCCGACAATCAAATCAGGCGGACATTATTCATGAAGTACAGTTATCTGCAGAGGCTGCAACTTTGCTGGAAAGCGAGATCACATCATCGGGCTCAAAGGTTGGCCTACCTTCTTAAATCAAATTATGGGAAATCGACCGCTCACAAAAATGGACAGGATAATCTTTTGAAACATGAAATTGAATTTAGGACTTGCCCCATTCGTAGTGCGGTGGGATCTGAACAAATGGCGCATCAATCCAACTCCGCGAAAAGATGTATCTGGCTGCCACTCCATGACGAAACGAAAATACTAGTGGAAAAGTATATCACAGAGATCACCTTCCTCCAGCATGTGGTTCACATCCCCTCAGTGCGTACAATGGTAGATGAACTCTATTGTGACCTGAGGGAACGCAAGCCGGTCAAAATTGGCTACGTTTCATTGCTCCTCAGCATTCTCGCCAGTACTACCTCCTTCTGGACTGAACGCGATATGTGCAATCCTATCTTTTCGACTGTTGAAGAAGCAGTTGCACAGTCTCCACAGTGGATGAGACTTGCGATGGATGTGCTTGATTACTCGCGTTACAAACACTTCGAGTCAATAGAAGATATCCAGGCGATGGTCATTGTCACATTTGTGACTACTAACATCGTTGGGATTACATCCCACGCCCGGCATTTTCTTTCTACTGCCATTTCAGTTGGGAGAGAACTCTCGCTGCATCGAATCGATCATCCGTATAATTCTAACCTAGATGTGCCTTCGCCGTCATCTGCGAAGGCAGAGATATGTAGAAGACTGTGGTGGTATCTCGTGGCAACTGATTGGTAAATTTCCTCATCCTCCTCCTCCTCCTCCTCCTCCTCCTCCTCCTTCCTTCCTTCCTTCCTTCTCCTAATAATGTGTTTTCTCAATAACAGGCACATGTCGCAACTATCTGGCCCACAGAAGGGCACCTATTCAATTGACCCACGCCACATGATGACCAACAAACCTTGTAATGCGAACGACGAAGACCTTGTAGACGGGATGGTTGGAGTTGGAAAGCCACTCACTCACCCTACATCGATGTCGTACTGTCTTCAGCGGATTAGATTGGGTGAATTTTGCCGCGAAATCACAGATTGTGCTCCATTTGGAATATCTGATCCAGGAAGCCCGGACTATGAGCACACGAAACAGATGGACGCCAAGATCTGTGAATTCTCTGAGAGTCTACCCTCGTTCTTTTCGTTGGAATATAGGTCGGACGAGCTGCCAGAATCTGACCCTTCGAAGTCTCCCGGAATAATTATCCAGCGATATATCCTCAATTTTCTGCTTCATTCCCAAAGGTGCAGGCTTCACCTGCCTTACTTGTCGCGAGCGTCAAATGATGCTGCGTATGATTACTCACGAAAAGCGTGCCTGGAAGGAGCTCGAATGGTGATCCGAACCGAACGCCAACTGTCGCTAGAGAAGATCCCCTTCTTGTCAGCGCGACTGAGATTCTCAGGTTTATTACATTGCGTCTGTGTGGCGATCATTGTTCTCCTCATAGACTATTGTGGGAGTGGGCCTCCGCGGGAAAAGGACCTAACGGAGATTGTGCAAGCATTTTCAATCCTAGAAACGGCTAAAGAGGAATCCCCTTTAGCAGGAAGGTTGCTTGAAACCTTAAAGACGGCTCTTCGCCGACACAGTGCTTCGGGCTCAGCTATTGAAGAAACTATAACAACGCAATCCACCTCTCAAGACCCCAAGGCTTCGGGTCTTGCCCGCAGCTCTACGACACCTACACGCATGTTATATCCGGCAGACGGGAACATCGATGACTTCATGATGGATCCCACATTGCCTACTTTCGATGACCTCTGGCAGGTATTCGGTGACAATGTGGACTCGGGAACAGTGGACTGGGAGAGCCTTTTTGCTGAATCGGATACTGCGTTCTTGTCTATGTAGTAGTTATATTAGCAGTAATTAAATAAGCGGTCTCGGCATGGGCTGGGGTTTGAAATCAACGACATTATGACGCACGATATATCAGTTGGTCGAGTTGCACGGAGGATAATAAGGTCGCCTAGTTCCTGGGCACATTCTTACTTTGCCCTTGCACATGCCCGCCACTCTGTGTAAGCTCCTCCAGGAACCTCTACCGTATCATATCATCAATCTACGGACTACATTATGCAACATATGTTATACCATATCTATATTCATATAACAGGATCTGCGGTCTAGAATCTCCGATGTCCTATTTGGGGGTTCTATCATTGTACACACGGTAATCCTTTAGATCAGATGCTCCAATATAGATACGCATCGCCGTGGACTGTTATGCATATCCACTGTAGAGTGAACTTGTATATCCTACTTTGTATAGCAAGATGTATAGTTTATATAGCATGACGCGGGTAATAATTCCATGAGATTATGTAAATGTGGCCATTGAGCGATATAAAAATAGTTGGAGTTGGCCGGTTCGGGTTCCACTTCCACGAACACATCCATTGTACAATGATGATTTATTGTCGGCTTCGCATGATCCGATCCAATCTCTTTGTTTCTTTTCTTCTTCTCTCATCATATTTGTGGAATGTTGTGCTCTACAACATATGTGTCTCTGTCGGCATTTGTTACACAAGTCCACGTTATACAATATATCATTCTTTATATGTTTCACTAATCTACCTCAACCCTGTAACTCCACTGGAGGCTACAATGCACGATGTACGTTATATATACAGTCTATAACAGACTTTAGTTGTAGGTTCTGTTGTAGTTGATTACGGTGGCATTTAGCCTTATCAAATTACGTTTATTTCTTATCTCTCATACTATATACTGTACTCAATATGGTATGATAGCACATATCCGGGGTTCGTAGCTATATGAGGTAGGCATGCAAAGTACCCAGAATCATACAATTCGTTGTGTAATGGTTGTTTACATGTACATATGTAGCTGGATTAGGAACCAGCATATCAGTTCAATGTTACTACCCTCCGTATACTCTCGACTGCCTGGTAACAACAATGGAGCTTTGTCCGCATCACCCACCATCGAATAATCTGGGCCTCTCGGAGCACCCAAGGAGGTAGTGTTCCATGGGAGAATGTATGTTGCCACCTTTAATCGGTTGCTCAAACCGTGGACATTAAGTCCGCATCCTTCTCATAATGAGTCAGTGGCCGTTGTCTATTCGTCAGATCCTGATTTCAGACGGAGAAAGAAGCATACTGTCATACTCCATTCTACTCCACATCCCAATGAATTAGAGCTCCGTTCAAGATGACGTTGTGCATGTTGCTACGCATCTCCGTCCGGCTGGTTCGGACCTACCATTGTCTACTCTCCGAGACTAGGATAGTTGGTCCATCGGAGGTCTCACCCACGCTTAGCGGCATGAATGACTGACAGCATGCAGTGTCCATACATCTCGGGGGCTTTTGCCGATATGTGCCTGTTATTATATTGCTCCATGATTCGTTTGGAGCACTAACCCACCGCTTCTTATAAAGATTCACACTCCCACCAACTTTGCTCCTTCAACTAAACCCTCATCTGCCACAGCTATACAGGTAGATATCAGATCATTCAGTTGTTCACGATCTTCTTAAAAGAGGGCGCCGTGTTCATTCGCTACCTGATAACACATCAGCGTTTGCTGAACAGCAACAATGAGGAAATTCGCCGCCCTCGCTGCCTTTGCTGCCGGCTCCAATGCCCTCGTCGGCCGCACTGATAGCTGCTGCTTCCACCTAAGTTCGTCCGGTGGTGCCTCCGGTAAACTCGGCCAGCTAGGTGATGGCCAGAACCGCATTGGCGACGATAGTCTGCAACCCGCGCAGTACTGCATCGACTCCAATGGCGCTATCACCGACTCTAATGGCCGTGGATGTATCCTTACCCGTAAGTAAACTGATCAAGTCTCTATATACCAATACGAGTGTATATCTAACTGTGTGACAGCTCCGACGACTCAGCTACAGTGTGACGAGGGTGTGCCTCCTACACCCGGTTTCTCTGTCAACTCACAGGGTCAACTCCAGTACCAAAGCAGCCCGGACTTTGTTGCCTGTGCTACCGGCCAAAATGGTGGCCTGAATATCTACACTACCCCTAATAAGATGGATGTCACTGGCTGCGTGAATGTGCAGTTGTCTGCCGACGCTTGCTCGAGCTCGGGCGCTGGTGGAGGTGGCGGCGCACCTGCCCCAGCTCCTCAACCTAGCCCTGCTGGCCCTGGTCCTGGTCCCGCTGGCCCTGGCGGCGGCGGTGGTGGACCTGGCCCTGGCCCCGGAGGACCTGGTGCTGGAGGTGGAGGTGGCGGACCTGGACCCGGACCCGCTGGCCCTGGCGGCGGCGGTGGTGGACCTGGACCTGGTGCTGGAGGTGGAGGTGGTGGCCCTGGGCCTGGTCCCGCTCCCGCTCCATCTTGCCCTCCCGCCCCCAGCGCCCCTCAGACTGTTACCGTTACTGTCACTGACTGCAGCTGTCCTACCTCCGGTGCCCCTGGTGGTGGTGGTGGTGGTGTTGTGCCGCAGCCCTCAGCTAGTATGCCTGGCCCATCTGGCGGCGCTGGTATCAAGCCTTCTGGTACACAACCTGCTCCAGAAGGTGGCGGTGGTGGTGCTTCACAACCTGGTCCTTCACCTAGCGCGCCTGGTCCTGGAGGCGGCGGTGCTTCCCAGCCCGGTCCTTCACCCAGCGCGCCTGCTCCAGGCGGCGGCGGTGCTACGCAGCCTGGTGCCTCACCTAGCACATCTGCCCCATCTGGCGCTGTTACCAAGCCTTCAGTCACACAACCTACTCCCGGAGGCGGCGGTGCTTCGCAGCCAGGTACCTCTCATAGTGTTTCTGCTACCGGCGGCGGCGGTACTTCGCAGCTAGGTACCTCTCATAGTGTGCCGGCTACCTCCGGCGGTGGAGGAGGAGGTGGTATCTCTGTCAGTGTGCCTCCCATCTCTATCAGTGCCTCCCACCCCACCGGCTCTGCCAGCGCATCCGTCCCTGCTACCTCCTCTTCTGCCCAGCCCTCAAAGACTGGAACCACTGGCGGTGCTTGTCCCACTGATCTCTCGGGTCCCTATGAGATCCCTCACCTTATTGTCAATGTCGATTCCTCTTCGCCCGGCACTACCGCAGGAACTGGGTTTAACGGTACTGTGAGCTCGACGATGTCAACCGTGTTCAACTTCGATATCCCGTCCTCCGACGCTGGCAAGACCTGCAGCCTCATCTTCCTCTTCCCTAGGCTCGAGGATCTCGAGACCTCGTCTTACAGCTTCAGTGGTGATGGAAAGATTGACTTCGCTAAGCTCTCGTCTGTTGCTGATTCCTCGACAAACTTCGGTAACATGCCTTCGGTGTCCCAGGACCTCGGCACCATCACCGTCTCCCCTGGCAACTCATACCTTGTTTCTACCTTCTCTTGTCCGGCTGGACAGGCTGTCGCCTATGTGATGAAGAACGCTGGCAGCACCGACTTCAACTTCTTCGAGGACTGGAACCCCTCTCCGTACGTTTTCTACCATTTTCCCTTTTGCGTGTATATCAGCTAACATCCTTGTCAGTCTCGGTCTGTACATCACCACTTGCTAAATAGGGAACTTCCGTTGGGCAGTTTCTAGGGGCATTTCTATTGCCTTGTAAACTCCCATTGGCGTCTCGTACGCGTCGATACGTATTCTCTTGGACCGGTGTCCATAGGGAAATAATCTTAAAAGGCTGACTCTGCCCTATTTGGATTGGAAATCATTGTCATATCTGGTGTTGAATTGAGGCGCATGCACATAGCGTCGACATTCCTTAGTATTAGTACATTGAATCCACTCCTTTCACAGTGCAATATTTCCCAAGCGCAAAAGAATTAAGAAAAAAACAAAAAAGTAACTTCGATACCGGGAATCGAACCCGGGGCCGCGGAGTATACAGACTCTTTTGAAGAGAAACTGAAAATCCGCTAGGTTAACCACTACCCCATATCGAACTTGGATGACAAATGGTTTCGCTAATCCTATTATGATCAATGAAGATTGTGTAGACATCCAAGAGGCTGAAGGATGAGATCTACAAAAGACCCTTGAAGAAAAATCAAAAATGTCGCGTGTTCATTTACTATATATATAAGGTGAATAAAGCATACTATAATCTATTTTTATATCCCAAATTAGGATATCCCGTGGAATATATATACTCAGCCCCTTTGAGACCCGAAAGCCAATCAAATACATTTGAACGCGCAGTCCGCCAAGTGTGATTACCGCTGATGCCAAGCAATGTCTTTGATTAGGCAGAGATGTTTATTTTATACCGTTTCCCTTTTTTTTCCTAATCTTCAGATCTTTTGATTTGAATTTCTTTTGGGAGTAGTCCTGGAGTCATGGAAATCCCCGCGAAACTGCCCTTCTCCAAGCGGCGGCTTCGACCGCGCGTTGTTATCTCGTGTGTCTCGTGCCCCAGTTTCCCCCCGCGAAACCCTGAACTAACACTTCCTCAGTTACATCTTTGACTATGTGATCATTATGTACGGACATTCCCATCCCTGTTTATGCTGTGTACTAACTCAAGAAACAGTGCATGTGCCATCGGCTTCGCGATTCTCAACAAGGTCGAGCCCTACCACCAACACTTCTCCCTCACCAACACCTCCATCCAATATCCTTATGCCGTACATGAACGAGTCCCCATGCCTCTGGCCCTCTGCATCTCCGCTGCTTTCCCACTTGGGCTCATTATCGTTTACACCTTGTTCCTCGATGGCTTGTTTTCACACCATAAGCCACAGGATGCGGTGTCTGGGAAGCGGAAGCTGAGAGGTCCACACCGCTGGAAGGACAGACTTTGGGAGCTCAATTGTGGTGTTTTGGGTCTTTTGCTGGCTCAAGGTCTCGCGTTTGTCATTACACAGGCGCTGAAGACCGCTTGTGGCAAGCCGAGACCTGATCTCATCGCTCGTTGTCAACCAGCCGCTGATAGCAAGGACCTTTTCCCGGGATTGTCGAACTCAACGATTTGTACAGGTGATCCCGCGTTGTTAACAGATGGATTTCGGTCGTGGCCGTCTGGTATGAACCATGACCCTGATACCAACTTATGAGAGTCGCAAATGCTAACGTTAATTCATCTAGGCCACAGTAGCTGTGTGTATACCCCTTAACCATTCGCCGGGTCATTCCTATCACTAACATTTTGCAATCAAATAGCTTCCTTCGCCGGTCTCGTTTACACATCGCTTTGGCTAGGTGGAAAGCTGCACGTTATGGACAATCGGGGTGAGGCCTGGAAGGCCCTACTCGTCATGGTTCCTCTACTAGCAGCAAGCCTCATTGCCGTGTCGCGTATCATGGACGCGCGCCACCACCCCTTCGACGTGATCACGGGGTCGATGCTTGGAGTCGTCTGCGGCTGGGTCGCATATCGCCAGTATTTCCCACCGCTCACTGAAGCCTGGCGCAAGGGCCGGGCCTACCCAATCCGAACCTGGGGGACTGATCCTGCAGGTCCCGATGCCGTTCGATTCACGGGCTCCAAGGGCGATAGCTCTACTGCGCTCCGCAATCAAGAAGAAGAGCCAATGGCCCCGGTAGATCTCCCCAGATCGGAGCATGCCAGACCCGATGCCTCTAGCTACCTTCAGTCCTCAAATCCATATGCATCCAATATGTACAATCGCCGCCCACATGACCATCACGCTGATGGCGGTGCTTGGTCGTCGAGTGAGGACGATGTTACCAAT
This sequence comes from Penicillium griseofulvum, assembly GCF_001561935.1. Classification (NCBI taxonomy): domain Eukaryota; kingdom Fungi; phylum Ascomycota; class Eurotiomycetes; order Eurotiales; family Aspergillaceae; genus Penicillium; species Penicillium griseofulvum. Next base: position 1,322,511 of record NW_024467473.1, read on the forward strand.
GGGTATGAGATGCGACATGGTCATGCTATGGGGCAGAACACCGGTGCCGGTCACCATGTGCCTCAATATGACTCCAGTAATGCGTATGTGTCCCAAACACAGCCGCTCACGGCTGATACAGGAATCTATGCCCCTGATGCGACAGCGGGTCCAGGGCGTCCGTTGACGGATATGCCCGGTCGGGCCATCTAAAGATAAATGATGCGATGCGTTATTGATGGTTTGCAGTCTAGTCCAGAGCGGTAATTGTCCGAAGTTATTGCTTATGGTTTCAACCATGGATTATTGCGGTGGCTGGTGATACCACTCTGTACTAGTATGATTATGAGCATATTGGCGTTGACAAAAAGAACTTACATTTTTTTGTGAATGAAATCAAGCATAGATCTGACAGTTCTATATCTTTTCAAACAAAATTAATATGTAATTATTGTATAACTTGCTACAATTGTAATGAAGTCAAGTTCAGTATGTTGTATGGACTACTCATAGTCTCCACTTAATTGTGGTTGGCTTGACAACGATTATATATTCTGCCCTAACCTATCAGTCTAAAGAACAAGTCAAATCAAATGCAAGACATGGCTTAAAATGGGACGGCTCATGCAAGTGCCTAGACTAATGAATATATTAAAAAGTGTCGAGGTCAATATGGAGGAGTCGGGTCACCCCAGCCACCAACATCGTGCATTGTGAGTCGCCCAGCCTCCTCAGCCCAAGATGACGCTGAATATCTTTTTCTAATTCCCCTCTTATTTGTGCTATTTTCCTTTTTTTTTTAATACTTTCTCTTCTGTATTCATCTGCATCTTCTACATCGTGCATCCTGCACTGTAATCGCAACTGCCTGTGCTTTCTTTGCGAGCTCGTGTAGCCCCCCCCCCCGACGATCTTGTACATCTGACATACCAAGCACATTGAGACAGTTGCACATTCCAGAGATCTCAAACCCAATCTCTCTGAGAAGCCGACAAGATGATTGGCAGTGTGTTCTTTATATTCAACCGCTTGGTTGAGATCGTCTTCCTGATCCCAATCATTGGCATGCTGGTATGTCCCATTTTCAACTAGTCTGATCAACAATACCCCTCCGAGTCTCCCGCTAACTAGACGTCTCCAAATACAGTCATACTTCGTTAATGGCTACCTAAAAGCAAACGAGTTGACCCCACCCTATATCCTGGTCCTCTTCATCGTCAGCGTAATCGCCATCTTCTGGGCTCTCGACACGCTAATCCGCTTCTCAACAACAAAACGATCCGCAATCTTCGTCGCATTCGTGGACATGATCTTCTTCGGCGCATTCATTGCATCCGTCTACCAGCTCCGCTTCATTGCCAACGCTGACTGTGCCAGCTGGCATGGTGGCTCTGTTTGGATCTCCCTGGGTCCATTCGGGTCCTACGGCCAGCGCACAGATAACCCGCTCTCGCTGGATATCAACAAAACGTGTGCCATGCTGAAGGCCTCTTTCGCAATTGGTATCATGGAGACGGCATTCTTCTTCTGGACTGCGCTACTTGCGCTGTTCTTGCACCACTCACATGACAAGCGGACTGTTGTTAAAGAGACGACTGTTCGCCGACGCAGTCATTCCAGTCGTCGTGGTCATGGATCTGGCTCGCACTCACGTCATCGCAGCTCCAGTCGCCGACCTGCACCTTATGTCGTTTGATTTTGTTCTATAAGATTGCCTTTTTCTTTTTTTACGCAAAGTGCTTCTCATGATTTTATGAAGATCATATGCCTTAATGAGATACGGATTGGGATATTTCCTTGGATTGAATCCAGAACAATTGTGATTTGCAACGATGGGTATCATATTCAGATTTTCGTTCTATGTGCTGAAAGGTCATTTCCAGCAGAGATTGCGGTCTCCATGTCTTTTCATACTGTTAGTTTTATTTGCAATGCCAACCCCTTACGATCAATATATGATACTAGCTTTATATCTACAGTTTTGGCCATATTGGCATTCTGTGAAACGCTATTTAAAAAGTGCTAAGACGCTAGACCTATGTAACTCGTGAGCGCATGAAGACAGGGAAGTATATACTTCACGACTCATGTCCTGCTTGGAGCCCAGCAGATGTGTCGATCAACACCAGTTGAATAAAGGCATATATCAAACGGGCAAGTGCACTCCTTTGTCTAGGACAACCAACCGCGGTTTGGGGGTTTAGGCAACCATAACTGCGGTTTGGTATCTAAACCGCGATCGTTGCCTGGGCTCCGCTTGCTTTCCAATTTTACTCTTGTCTTTCACTTAAGTATCTACATTTATCCTTCAACTTGCAGTCTCACTACCACTACCCAATTCTCTCATTTCACGTTCATTCGCCATCTTCACGCCTTTTCATCAAATACTACAAGGCGAGATGGGTTCTCCTTCCAAGCGCAAACGAACCGATGTCGATGACGACCCCCCAGAGCGGGTGTTCGGCGTAGACTTGACGTACTCCCCGACACAGGACGCCAGGAAATTGATCAAAGGGTACAAACCTCGCTACCAATCCATTTGTGATGAAGTTGACGTGCTTTGGCGCACAGCACAGATGAATAAGATGATTCGAGAAGCCGCGGCCAGTCTGACGTGGCCCAAACACATTCGGGAAGCTCAAAAAGGCGTTGACGAGGGTCAAGCTGACCAAGACAAACTGTATGCCAGAGTCGTCGACCGAATCAACAAGGTGCAGAATGCCGACCTCAAATCCGCACTTCAATCTGCGCTACATGAAGTTGATATTATCTAAGAAACTGTGGCACAAACGGATAGGGCCGTTGAAGGAAGATGATCTACACATGACCTCGACTTTCAATCGAACGATGTACCGTGGACAATCGTCCGCCAACCGGCGAGTCTCTCTAACCCTCTGCGAATCGGTCAACCAACGATCCCGGGATGATATCTTTGGTGGTGACTAGGGTATGGCATTGTTCATCTACATTTACCCCTTTCCTGCAACTATTTTCTGTTCTTTTCATTTTCTAGCAGCTCAGACTGCGACGGATGCATCGTCATTTGTTTATCACCAACGAGGACGTTGGTGAAGCGTTTTTAATGGGCCATTGTTACGGGCTATGATCATCTTCAGCCCTCGCGCCCCCTAAGTAGATAGAAATCCAATTTTCTTATCTCCTACAGTTCCCAAATGACTGACCATTTATAGTGACAGCTACGAAAGGGACCTTAGAGTGAAACGTACTTCAACGCCCCTGATTTCAAATTGCATTCGTATTCAGACTCTTCTATTGTTAGATCGGATACGAAGTACGAGGAGCCAAGATCGGATCTCCTCGGTCTTCCGTACTTCATCCCGCGCCCCTCTCTATAAATACTCCAAGTGTTAGCTTGCCCAGTTATTTTGTTTTCTACCTGTACTTTCACCATGATTCCCACAAAGCATTGGACAAGGCGTTTCAAACCAGCAGCTCTCATATTTCTACTGATTGTTCTTTTGTTCAATGCCCAGCCCGTGCAAGCAAAGATCCCCACATCTCAACGTTTCGATCTATCAAAGCCTTCATACGACCTCTTCCGCAGCAAGTCCCTCCATGACGTGACAATACAGCAAGGCTTCGCCTTCGACAATACCAATCGCCGACTCTTCGTCAGCCAACGACGTGACGGTTCCTCCGACACCGCGGGCGATCTATGCATCACCCAACTTGACTTCGACGGCAAATATGTGGGACACATGCATTTGAAGAATTTCGGTCACGGCGTCTCCTTTGGCGCTCAAGCCGTCGGCTCATCATCCTACTTATGGACGGAAGTGGAGGCCAATTCGAATGGATATGGCAAGAAACTTGCTCGGTTCAAGTTTGTTAGCGGAACTACGCTATCGTCATCCTCGTCATCGCTTAAGAAATTCGCCCCCGTCGCCGGTGCTACGGAACATACCTGCTCCATTGATCCAGTGAATAACCGTCTTATTGTTCGCGCCAACCTCAGTGACGGTAAACACATTTCCGTGTTTGACTTGACCAAGGCGACGGATGGGGATTTCTCTAATCCGCTGGCGAATTTCAAGCTTCCAAGTTGAAGACAGCGTCGGATACATTCCAGGGGTATGCGGCATATGGCCAGTATATCTATCTCTTATACGGAAACTCGTATGATGTCACCGGCGGGAAGGTCAATTCAGATGTTACTACTGTCGATATGAATACTGGGGCTGTCGTTCAGGGTCCTCTCATTACCAAGGCGGGATCAACACTGTCGTTCCGTGAACCTGAAGGGTTGGCTATCTATAAGACTGCAGGTGGGGAAGTTCGTCTTTTCTTGGGTTTTGCCTCGGGTGAAGGTGGTGATCGGCGGTCGAATTTATTCTACAAGAATGCTTTGGTTTAGTCGAAACATTTTGATTTTGTGCAAATGTTTATCCTGAATCCACATTTTAAAGTCAGCTTCAATCAGATCAAGGTACCCAGACGATGGAATCTGAGAAGACTACTAAAGATGTCACTGGAAAGACTACCGAAAAGATATCGTTAAGTGTATAGTGCCAAAAGCTTCATTTATTACCTACCCATATGATTTTACCTGACAGACCTTGGGTATTTTCCCAGTTATTTCTTGAAAACTCTCACTTTTTGATTGTACCTTCCAATGTTCTCGGCGCCTACTCAAAATACTTTTTTTGGTTCCCAGCTGCAGAAGCTTGTTCTTTCTGTAAAATAAGAAGCTATAGGCGTAGTTACGACGTAGTTGGTACAGATTAAGCAGGCACGATGTTGCGTAGAGGGTATATCATGTTTCCACCACCGTGAACTTGTCTTCACAACATCGCAACCATGACAAACAACATCACTAATATCATAAATATCGTTGTTAATGCACTCCCACCACCTCCTCCATCCACCTCCGCCAACCAAACCTCCCCATCTCCCTCTGCCTCTGGGACCTCTCGGTCCATAGGCGAACAGTTGGTCGACGACCCGGGCTTTTGGGCCCTTATGTGTGTCGTCGTGGCCGGGTGCTTTGCTGGCTGCGGCTACTTTCTTTGACGGAGGCCGGTCTCCAAGGACGAGGATCTTGAGGGCACCCCGTAAGTGGCAAACCACGATTCTTATGGATACTGCATTGGCGGGTCTTTTCCTATGTATGCACAGAGGCTAATGTATCACAAAATAGCCTCAGAGAAGTCACTGTGGGTGGGCAGCCCACGAAGACCGACGAGGAGATCGCCGAAGAGGATAAAGCCAATGGCCATCCGCCTCCTGGGGCCTTCGGGACCCTCAAGACCCCTGACGCCCCCGAGACCCTCGAAATTCGGCCGCCAGCTGGGATGGCTAGCTCGATATGCTGAAGTGATGCCGAGGCGACGGCGTTCTTCTGTTGTTTTATCTCTTTTTTCTCTCCGAGAACCTTAGCGAGGTGAGATGAATGAAAACGGAGCTTTTTAACAAGCCGGGGAGGAGGAGGAGGAGGAGGAGGAGGAGATGGTGGTGGTGGTGGTGGTGTTCCTCTGGGCTTTTTGGCCGTTTTTGCTTCTCTCCGAGGACCTCAGTGAGGTGAGATGAAGGAAGAAAACGAGTCTTTTGTCTCTACTTTTTGTTGCTTTCATTTTTGTCTTTCTTTGGTTGGCCCTCTTCGGAGGTGACCATATCTAAATACATACTGCTGGGCAGTCTCATCTTGGAAATGCGTTTTGCTGTTCAATGTAGACCCCTTTGCAGACTTAGATCTTATGGTAGACCCTGATTGATCTAACGTGAGACCTTGTAGAGGAGAGGTGCTAAAATTCACTTTATATAAAACTCTTCTCTCAGTTATCTCTTAGTTATCTCTTAGTTATCTCTTAGTTATCTCTTAGTTATCTCTAAGATGTCTCTTGCCTTTGGCTCCCATTATCTTATTAACATCCTTCTCTAATACTGTAACTTCCATGACAGTTAAGAGCCATGAAGAATATATTTCCGCAACAGAATTTTCAGGACAGTCACTAGCAGTAATTTGCTATAGAAGCCCAAACACCTAGGCGGTAAGATTTCTAGAGAATAGTGATCTAGTGCCTGATTTATATATAGTTTCATACACGGGACGTGGTAAGAGAAGTATTTTCACCTGGACAGCATTAGCAGTTTCATCAAGCAAATCAATGCTTTTCCCCTTCTTTTGGTCGTTGACTGATAAACTTGACATCTACACAGAATGATATTTGAGAAGACCACCGAAAATACCATTAAAAAGACATAACAGGGCTGCTTATGAGGCGCAGTATTCTTGTATGAATAATTCAAGAGGTTTTAGTGCAGGATAAACGGCAATTTCCAGCAATCTCATCCAATGAGGATCACTCCTAGTGACAATTCCTGCTCACCATTATAGCCGAGCTGAACATTTCCAAAATTTCTTCCAAAAACTCCGAGGCAACTTTGCGGGGGCACTATCACTCGCTTTTCGGACACTGGCCGCTATATCATAGGATGGAGGATTTTGGCCAAGTTTATCATTCGTATTATCCACCTTTGTTGAGGACTCAAGTAATCGTCTAGAAGAGCAAAAGCAGTCATCGCGATCCTGAGAGTTCTGGGCTAGCTCTCTTCGCATCTAACGGTTGGGATTGTGCTTCAAGGAAGCGTAAGCTCGGTCGAACTCACTGTCGGGGAGACTTTCCATAGCCATATAGATTTCGGGGGTTTCAATGCGTTTTTTTAGAACCTTTGCTATCTCTGTAATCTTCTGCATCCCCTCTTTCATTAACAGAAACAACTTCTCGAGGAAGTCTATCTTTAGCGGAAATTGTCGTTGGGCAAAGGGTGTTTATCGACTAGGTTAGCAACCTCCGTATTTATCTTCGTATACTGTTGTAGTGCTAACCGGAGACTACACTCGTTTTCGATGACAGAGGTGAGTGCATCTGGGCTTGGCTCGCATGAGTAGTGGAGAAGGGTGACAGTCGGAGACCGGCTTTAATTCTTGGCTTTCAAGTAGTTCGGACAATTTTTTCAGAGATAATATGATTCTCGGTAAACTTATAAGATAGAAAAATGAATATTAAAGTATATAATTCGAGAGGTTTGAAATAGTAGAAAGATATATCTGGACATCATAGATATACTCCTTGCCGCCGCCTAATGAGGAATAGATCTCTTCTTGGCGTGCCATTTCCGTATTAGTGCTCGGGCCTTGCCGCCTTTTGCTCACTGGGTAGATCTGAGCATGCCCTGATTCGCGCCCTTATTCGCTCACTGAGTCTGAGCTGAGCCTCCTCGTGGAGAGTGAGCGACCTCGGAACGGCGGATCATGGACCACCTACTCTGTACTTCTCACCTCGTTCTACACGGCGGTTGACTCCGCCTCTGATCATTTTGAGGCCCGGGCCATTGGGCGTCCTGCAAAGAGACGTTAACCCCTGCAGATGATGGAGTTGAGCCATTCCCATCATAACGACTAATGTAACATAATAGATTGTTTAGCATTAGTACGAAGTACCTAGGTAGGTTTTGGGCTCTGTGGGCCAGTGCGGTGGTCTAAGCGTGCCGTTCTCCCGCCCCGATATAAAAGCTAAAAATGCTACTTCAGTTCTTACGTGGTCTAATTCCCGTTGGTGTTACTATCGACCTCTTTAGATTCACCATACTAGAAAGATTTAGGGAGAGAAAGGATAAGTATGTATTATGGGTGGGACACCCCTAGGGCTAGTGTCTGGCTACTATCTACATGCATAAATACATAACATGGAGTTTATGTATCCCGGTGTATAATTAATAGATATGAATACCAATATCTGTCATATTCAGAACAACCTCGGAAAATGGGAAGCTGGGCAAACTGCCTAGATTGGTCAATATCAGGCATCAGATCCATTTTGGCTGACAATGTTGCATTTTCTTTTATCCTTGTAGAGTAGGCTCTAGTTCCTGGGCATTTCATGGAGAAGTTCTTGGCACTAGTTTATAATCTCAATAGCATAATCGATCTGTATAGCGAAAGGCGATGAGCTGAGTAACCGAGATCCCATACTTTTAGTATACAATTGAAGACATTCAAAATACCGGTGTTTCATTTCTATAGTCTAAAAAACAGTCTTCAACCCTTTTAATTCCTTTCATACATTTCACTAAGCCACCAGAAACTGTTACATATCCCACTAACATTACCATTTCGGCCCCCATAACTCGTGCAGGCCAATATGCATAGGCTCAAGGATATATGGATAATCCCTACGAATTCTCATCCGTATTCTAAACCGCCAAGATTGGTCAACGTGGATAGCGTACTATTCGAGTAAGACATACAGTTCTATGGGCTGTTTCCTTCTTAGCTCGGGGGCCGTGGTATATGGGCAGATTCCTGCAATGTAACCTCTACCAAAGACGAATGAATCGCATAATGGTCCCTCAATGGGCATTCTATTCCAATATTTCGCAACGTATCATACTCAGGCAGCCTTGGCTTTTGCTCCGAAGAAGTATAAGTACCTCGAACTATCCTCTGGAAACTCATTCTCCTAAATATCCAGCCTCCCTACACAATTACCAATCTCAATCAAACCACAACATCCAACACCAATCTCAATCAAACCACAACATCCAACACCATCTTCACGATGAAGTTCACCGCTATGCTCTTCACCCTTATGGCAGCTACTGTCGTCAGTGCTTCAGTCTTGGAAACACGCGACGGCTGTGGAAGCACCTATGGTCCTGACCAACGACGCACCAACAGCCCATGCGCATCCTCTAACGGAAACAAACAATACTGTGGTTGCGATAGGAGCGGTATTGTAGGTTGACACGTCCAGTTTTCAACATCAGGTCATGTTTTGCTAATGTTTCCTGCTATGAAAAGGTCCAGTGCAAAGGTGGAAAGTGGACAGAGGTTCGTGACTGTGGTAACAACGCCTGCCACGGCGGCACCGAGGGCGGAGCCTTGTGCTAGGTTGATACCAGCACCTGAGCTGACATCGGGATTGGGTGATATCCTGGTCCATCTTCCGGAACTACTGGGCAACTTGGAAGGATTCAGCATCAGACAGTTTGCCAGTTTCTAGAATCCAGCTTGAAAATATCAAATTGTGAACCAACATCTATCTTATCCACTGATGGGTAGATTGTTATGGTTTACAGAATTTATTCGAATGTTTTATCCCTTATTGGACGTATGATTGATAGGTAAACAAGTATCTTCTTTGATTCAAAAATAAATGATCCTGGAAGAAATATTGCGGTGAGTGCAGTTTCGTCCGAGACCAGTCTCTTCATTTCCATTGGGCCTGGATAGAAGTACAAGACGCCACAGGTTATAGTCACCTAGTACATGACACTCTTGTGCTCTAGCATGTGCATATTTTATGGTACTCGTAGGCTGAACGGGCATTTCAGATTATGCACCGCCTGGCGTATTGCTTTCTTTTTCTGGGGGTAGTTGAAGTGTTACCAATGTAATAACACTAATTCGTATGCCAGCAGTTCAAGCGGAGAATTGGAGACATCAATTTGACATACTTGGAGTAGTTGACTCACGAGAGGTATAATTGGATATGAACTGAGAATTGTTGGTTTTCAGACTCCTCATGAGGCCATGATCTACCAATTCTGATAGATTATTCTTCCCTTGTATCCGAGTTTACTGCAGTAGCTAAAGTTTGCTTGAAAAGGAGCCTTGTCAAGAAGGTACGATTAGTGACCATAGAAGCCGCCGCACCAATTTTCTTCTCTTTTCTTTTGCCCTCTGTACTTAGTATTCTGGATGAATGCATACAATTATTTCTCGAGAACACTCGTCCAGTAGCATTCTCTAGAGAATTGCAGTTGATGCTAAGAGGAAAATATCAATCCTCGGGAAAGAAAGACAGGAAGACTTTAGATATACCGTAGGCTTCTTTCCTCATTTTCTTGCATCATCCCTCTAACATAGCAGCAAGTACGCTCGATTTCAATTGCAATCAAATCACGGTATATACATGAATAGAAGGGAGGTCATGTCCCTTCGAAACGAATCACCCATGAGATAGCCAGGTGCTAGTAATCTCAGCCAGCTCCCCATTATTCGGCATCAAAAACACCCCATTCGGAAGCAAAACACACAGCTCCAAGCATTCCATATTCAACCAGTCCTTGGGGAGGAAGTAGTGTCGCTGTACTTGGTCCGGGTTGAAGTTGGAACCGAGGCTCCAAGAACATACCCAGTAGCTTTTGTCAAGGAAAACAAGGCGCTGACGCGAGAGAATTCCAAGGGGGATTTCAATCTGGCGTTGAATTTCGGCTGGGATTGTCATATTAGTTTCGGTCGAGGCAGATATGGTTGGCGTAGTTGGTAATTGGGACAGAGAAGATGTTTGAAACAGCAATGTGGCGGTTTCTCTGCGGCCGTTGGTCAAGACTGTGGTGTGGATGAGGAAGTGAGAGCCCGAATGAGCGCGGCAGATGCGCTGGATTTTGGCGTTTTGTTTACTGTGCTGGCGGTCTTGAACAATATCTGGAGTGACCTTGGGATCTAATTCGGATAGTAATGGTGGTCTCGCCAAATCCATGACAGCAATTTCACGAAGATCGTCCCATCTATAGACACGAGCATGACTGGTGCTGAAAGACAATAATAGCTTTGAGTCTGTTAGATGGTTGATCCACTTCGTATCTGGCGATGTAATAGCGAGAGGCTCTCTGCTGGATCGGGTCGACGTCACCGGTTGAACGGTGACTGAAGGCCCATTTTTGACTAAAACAATTGTCCCATTTCCATTGAGCAGGACTTGTTGAACGCCTTCGGGACTAACATTGATTGTCGCCTCAAATTCTTGGTTGACACTCCAAGTTCGGTCGCTGCCTGTATGAGTCTCATGAATCTTCTTCACGACGACCCTCCCTGCCATTTCCACACTGGCTAGGAATCTTCCGTCAGATGACCAATCCAAATATTCAATTGGTAGTTCCAAAGGTGATCTCCAGAGCTCAGATGTCACATGCTCGCCATCTGAGGAGTCTATTACACTGACAACTCCATGTTCATTTCCAACAGCATGGTATCGCCCTCCGAATTGAACGGCAATTGCGGTGATCTGTGCCCGTACTTCTGCAGAAGCCTCGGAGACAATGGCCGATGGAATGCTGGCCGCCTCACTCCCAAGGTCACTATCCTCACCATTCTCGTCCCCTGCAAGTAATGCATTCGGCTCCCAAACATTGCACCATGGACCACGAAGGTCATATAGTCGTTTGCTGTCTGGACTGAAGCAGATATCGTTGATGACATGATCGCAGGAGAGCTTGTAGATTAGGGTGAAATGATGGAAACTATACAGCTTGATCATGCCCTGGGTATCGGCCACCGTAAAGAACTTGCCCTCAGGACTGCACGCAATAAGTTTTCCCTCGGCTTCCAATTCCTGCTGGCTGTTCGTGTATGGGTTCCATCTGAAGACTTGCCCTCCCATATACAGACCGAGAATTTCTTGGGATTTCGGATGCCAGATCATCTGGTCTACAACGGTCCAAGAATTCCCCGCGTATTCATGGCTACGCATACACCGTCCCAGGAGAGTGGCAGTCTCCAAGGACCAGACACATAGAGGAGAACCGCGATATGCGACAGCCACACAGGTTGCGTCAGCATTAAATGCCATACGCCAAGGGACGTTATTCACAGGCCTGTCCAGAGCCGTGGCCGTTGTCAGAAGGCTGCCATTTAAGATCGACCAGGTGGGAGCTTGGTCCGTCAGTCGAGCGACTCTAAGAAGTCGATCCGTTGATCCGACGACAATCTGGGTATCCTCGGTGGAGAATATTATGGCCAAGGCCGAACTCCCAATGGGATTCTTGATCCGATGCATGATTTCTCCCGAATCGACAGACCAAATCTTTGTTGTCCGGTATCCGTATGTCACGAGAAGATTGGAGCCGCGACTGAAACTCATTGCGGAAACCCCCTCTGCGTGCTTGAGCACATGCTTAGTCTCAAAAGTCGTGGAGTTGTATAAAGTAATTACTCCTAGGCCGGTCAACACAGCAAAATGATCTCCCGCGCAAACAATTATGAGACCCTGCGTTGCTGGTTGGAGTGAGATCTTTGCTAGTCCATCATCCCACGTGGACTTTGAAAGTCCCTTGACTTCCAGAGAATATGGACGGGGAGCAAATTGTTCGAATTGTCGATATATCATCGAAGCCTTTGGGCAGAACGGCGGGATTTCCTGGTAGATAGAGGTAGGGCACTCGGTCAGATGCAGCCCAAACTTCCCGATGAGTTTAAGCAAGTCTGTTGCCCAGGATTCCACCAAGTCCAGTTCCTCAAGCCGATGAACCATTGGGTGTGTCACAGCATTGCGGCCTCGTTTGCGGCGGGCGTATAGGTTCATGCTCTTTGCAGAAGACACGAGAACTCGTAATTTCCTCGCTTCAGCCAGTGCCACAATCCAGTCTAGAACGTGGTTGCCTTTGAGGAACTTGGCCAAAAGAAGTAGCGGTGCATCTGAATCAGAGGATACTTTATCCAGGTGATAAGCCCATGAGGTCATTGCATAGTAGAAAAATTCTCCCCTCAAGCTGTCTTTCCGATTCCCGGGTTGAAGATGTAGATCTCGAGGTTGGTGCTGCTTCTCCTCCAAGACAGCCAGGCACTTGGTCAACAACTTCTCATGACCTTCTGATACATTGACTCCTAGTTCTGAGTCTGTCGCCACTATATGATCCCTCGCAGTCTGATGGACCATCACTAATCGACCAGTAGCAGAGTCAACAATGACAAACTGCCCGCAAACACGATTGATGAGGAGGCTCATCTCCACCATGGGCAAAAAGTCCGGCTCCAATGCTTGTGCCAACTCACTGAGGACTAACGGCCGCCGGGAGCATGTGGCCCACATCAGGATTCTCTGTCCCAGTTTGCGGTCGCGTGGCTTTGTGCTCGCGATGATGGTGCGCTCCATGCGTTGATATAATTGTTCCATACCACCCGGGATACCACCCAGCGTTTCATCGACGTCCTCTTCTGTATTGCACTCCGCCACCTCGCGCATTGCGAGACTGGCCCATAGGAAATTACCATTCGCACAGTTCACCATTTTGTTCACCAACCGCGCTTTGAATTCGGGGGCGGCACGCAAGTATTCTACTTCTCCTTCGACATAGAGCCTTATGTCTCTTTTGGTACTCTCCAGTGGCAAGTACGCCACCGAAAGCACAGTTGACAATCTGTCAAATGTTGTGATGAGCCCCGACGTTTGCCGACTAACAAGGATCACCTTGATGCGCGTCAATGAATGCGATACACTCCGCATTAGCTCTACCAGCTGCTGTGGGTTGTCGGACTCGTCAAGTGCATCGATAACGCAATAGATTGTTGAAGAAAATCTAATTTTGAACAGCAGTTGAACGAATATTCTCTCCCAAATGACCTTGTAGTCCGTTTTTTCCAACGTCTTTGTGGCGGAAGGCATGTTTTTCAATGCGCGGCAAAATCCGGGCAGCTGCTTTGCAATCTGGAAAGCAATGCTCCTCAAGCAGGCACTTAGCGAGCGCTTGGACTCGTCACTGAATCGAAAGAAGTAGTACACACAAATAGACTCTTCTAGGAGCTTATGCGTGACAAAGGCCGATAAAACCGATTTGCCACTCGCTGGCAAGGCGTGCAACCACAGCATGGTTGGGGAATCCTCGGCTTCATCCATCCAATGCATGAAGGATGGATGGAAGAGAATCCAGTCGCAAGTTCCAGGTGTCCACCTGGAATGAAAGAATTCGAGATCATCATTAAAGGCATCTGACACTGCCAACAGAGTCTGCAACTGTTCAACTTGTGTTTTCCCCTGGTCTCCAAATAAAGATTGTCCTATTATATCCAGGTCAGTACATGTTTGATATCAGAAGTACAAGTTCAACTCACCTGCCGAGCGAATAGACGAGACCAAAGTTTTCAAGGCATTTCTAACGCTGATGTAATTGTCGTCCTGGGTACTACCAAACTTGCAGACCGTATGATGATCGGCAACCAAAGGCTTTGAAATCTCTTTCGGATACCCGAGAGTAGCTGATTCTTTCTCCACCACCATCTACCGGCGAGTCAGCACGTGTAAGCTAAAGGTGTAATCCTACATACCATCTTTTTCGGGCCGATTGAGGTCTGTAGGGTCTCATAGAACGAAAGTATGTCCAGGTTCGGAGCGATGTGGCGGAATTGCTCGTTCAGAGCTGCTACAGTCTGAGACCCGGTAGTGAGCTCTGATATGTATAATTTGGGACTATGATTGAACAGTGACACTGTCAGGATCTTGGTTAAGATATCAGCCAGATTAGACCCGCGATGTGGTGTCGCCAAAAACAATATCGCACTGATCGACGATACGATGTTCGAATACTGATCGTCGTTTTGGCCAAGAATATAGGCCTGCTTAACGACGAGGCCCCCCATGGAATGAACAATGAATATAATGGGTCTCTGACGGTACGAGTCGTAAATACCCATTCAAACAAAAGAGCAGGAAAGATAGAGGACTCACCAAGCCCAACTCAAGCTCTTCCAATTTCATACCCTTCGCAAACTTCATCGAATACAACAGGTCTTTCGCAAAGTCGGTTATTCCCGTGATAGGGGTCGATCCGGTTGATGCCCAGTTCGCGTTATAGCCAAAGGACAGGATCCTTGCCATCCGAATCCCTGGCTCGAGAGGAAGCCATTTCTCTGGCCAGAAATACTCTGGATCCCGACCCCGTGCCCACGTAGCTCGGCTGGTACCGCCTAGACCATGAACGAAGATGATGTCGAGAGAAGGCGATGATTCTGGTTCATAAAGAACAGTCAGGCCCAGAGGGTCGTTACGTCGGTCGGTGGAAACTGATAGATTCCGCGAGGGGAGTGCGAATGTTGAGTTTGCTCGCAAAGTCTCAGCCAGAGAGAGCTTTCGGCCCAGCTCCGTTGGGGTGTGTGATGGATCACCAAGCTCATTGGGGGACCACACTATTTCAGAAGGATCAGGTGAGAGAAAAGGAGTCGTATCTAGGCCTTCTAAGGCTGTCTTGTCAGGTGTGGTTTCTTTTGGTGTCTTTCCTGGACGAAACTATAGGCAAGTTAGAATCATATTTGCTGAAAAGAAACATCCATTTTATGCCATGTCTTCACTCACCCATTTTGGACGGCTGTTCGGCATTTGTAGCAAATTTTGAAAAGTTGCATGTCTCTTTCCGCTTGCCTTTGAGATGGAATGTATTGGGGGCTGTGACTTTGGGAGGCCCCGAAGCTTGCGGCTCAACAAATTGTTCCCCGTATTTGCTTTTAGTTCACAAATTGCGGTGACTGGACTGATCCAAAGGTATTATTAAACAATCCTTGCTCTTCCCTCCTCAGATTGGTCTACACACATATTGTGGCTGCTGATTATGTACAAGGGTAGATGCCGTCACGCGACAACATCCAATCCCCGAGGGTTCATCCCGCAATTCATGACATTCACTATAAACTACCCCTCACTGGGCGCATTTTGTCTCATTTTCATTGGTTTGAACAGATATTGTACTACTACGTGGCACGGCGTTGTTCACAGGTGCATGCACCCGGGTGGCCGCTCAAGCCCTGGAGCCATCCAGGGGGCTCTGCTCTTACCGTTTACTCGTACTGAGTATATCACCGGGCCTTTTTGTCAGGCAAGTAATTAATAAAGCCTTTATTCGCAATAGCCCTCTCTGAAACAATCCACCCTACTATTACAATCACAAGTAAGATGGCGACAATAACTGAACCGGTTCTTGAATGGACTCCCCCAACAGTTTCGCTGGGTAAAGTGCCTTTAGTCACCCCAGCTCGAAGCGGAGGACAAGATATCAAGGGTGACTTTCCGTTGGATCAGATTGTAGTTGACAGTTAATGCTCCCTCTAGGAAATACAAATGTCTTGAGCTAACCTCGTGCTTTAGATTTCCCCCCAGGTACCCAAGTCCATTCCTCTGACCGATATGGAGCTTCGGCCTGGACGGTTACTGCAAGAATTGTAACTACCCTCCCAAACGGGGATCCAAAGCTCTATTTTCTGAAGGTATGAGGAGACTGACGAAATAAAATCAAAATTAACTCATTCATCTGCAGTGTGCCGAAGAAGATCAAGGGAAGGCCATGTTAGAGGGAGAATTCAACTCTATGGTTGAATTGTACAAAACAAGCCCCAACTTTGTCCCAGAGCCTTACGCATGGGGTAAACTTAGTGTCTCTCAACCTGCGACGTATTACTTCTTGTGCGACTTCATCGAGATGGGCAACATGAATCCAGATCCCGTTCAGCTCGCCACCAAGCTCGTGAAGTTGCATAAGGCAAGCATATCTCCCACTGGCATGTTTGGCTTTCACATCGATACGTGCCAGGGCAGTCTCCCTCAGCGGACTGCGTGGAACCCAAGCTGGGTCGACTTCTATATCCAGCTAGTCCGGGGAGCGATGGCACTCAACACAGAAAAGAATGGCAACTGGAAGAATCTGGAGCAGCTTGTTGATCGACTCATTACACATGTAGTCCCTCAAGTGCTAGGACCTTTGGAAGCCGATGGCCGGGTCGTAAAGCCAACTTTGATCCACGGCGACCTGTGGGATGGAAATATCGGAACCAGCCTTGAAAACGGGGAGCTTTACATCTTTGATGCGAGTGTTTACTATGCGCATAACGAGATGGAAATCGCTATGTGGCGTGCAAGATTCTGCAAAATCCTGGGCGCGAAGGTTTACCTCAATTCCTATCTCAACCGAATGGGCATCAGTGAGCCCGTCGAGCAATTTGAGGACCGCAACCGGATCTATAGTTTCTACATGACACTGCACGAATCAGCTTGCCATAATGGTTCTAGCTTCAGAGAAGAGTAAGTTGCACTTTTCACAAATCTTTCTCGAATCCTTACTTATCAAATGCCGTGACAGGTGCTATGAGAATCTCAACTACCTAATCAACAAATACGCTCCACTTAACGAATAAAGTAGTTAAAGTGACATCGTCTGGTTTCCAATGGTTATCATTTATTCATGGATTGAAAATAATCTCGGATTGTAGCGAGCCTCTATCTTGCTAAATGCTCTTTGCCAATCAAATTTCGAATAATTCACTTGTTAAAGCTCGAGGGCCATCTTAATTGAACTAAAGTAGTAGCTCGGCTCATCTTTTAAAGCGTGGCTTTTAAAGCGTGGAACACATGGTAATGAAAAGGCACAGAGATCACGGCAGATCCAATCTAATCACGGGGACTGCTCAAATATTATACGATCCCTGCTTTTCAATACACAAATCCTTCATAATTTACCCCTCAGTGCCTAATATTCGGCCCTAAGCCTCATCCACACAGTCCACCTGCAATTATCCAAAGCCAGTATTACTTCAAGGCGCAGACCTGCCATATTTCACTCCAACCTTGCACAGGGTCTCACCATAGTCTCGTCACCATATACTCTTCTTGGGATAATCTTCTACCTCTGATGCAGATAACTACGATGAGGAATGAAGAAACCACACCAGGGCATACTAGGGCTTCAACCGAGAATGTTCCTCAACATGGCTATCCTTCTACTCCTACAAGCTTTCCCCGACATAACTCTCAAGACTTGCTCAGATCAAAAGAGGTAGACTCAGTGCCTCAACAGGAAGCATATTCTGTCTTCACCAAAAGAGAAAAGCATATAGCAGTTTTTCTTATTACATTCGCCGCGACATTCTCTCCCTTGTCCTCGTTCATCTTCTTTCCTGCCATAAACGCCCTCTCTACGTCTCTCAAAGTTTCAGTTGAAAAGATAAATCTCACCGTCACGTCCTATATGATAGTTGCTGGGCTCGCGCCGGCAATCGTTGGTGATCTAGCGGATATGACTGGTAGGCGGAACGTTTACCTGATCACTCTTCTCATTTATGCTGCCGCCAACATAGGATTGGCGTTGCAGAATAGTTGGATAGCGCTTTTTTTGTTGAGGATGATGCAGAGTGCTGGTGGTGCTGGTATGATTGCTTTAACCCCCCGTCCTTTAACCTAGAAAGGTCATTGATGTAGGTGTATCAAGTTCGCTAACGAAGAATAAGCAACTATTGCGATGGGGTACGGGGTGATTTCTGATATTGCTCCACCATCCGAACGTGGGGGTTATGTTGGCGTTGTGCTTTTAGGGTAAACCCACATCCGCTCTCCATCACTGCAAATCATATCAAAGTCACACCATAACTCTTCCGTCTTATAGTCCCAATATTGCAACCGCAATTGGTCCAATCCTCGGAGGAGCCCTGAGTGAAGCTCCTGGATGGCGCTGGATATTCTGGATTCCCGCTATAGCCTCTGGAATCTGTATCTTGCTTGTCGCTCTTTTCCTGCCCGAAACAGCCCGTTCTATTGTCGGTAATGGTTCGCGTAATGTTTCAGCTCTCTATCGCCCAATTTTCCGCTATCATCGGTCAAGAACCCCAACCCCTCTGCCTGCCCTTAACGAGGAAGAGAACACCCCACGAAATTTCCGGATTCCGAACCCTCTCGCGACTCTGAAGATCCTCGCATCCAGAGACAGTCTTCTCATTACTGCCATCTACGGTGTCTATTACATGAACTTTAGCTGTCTTCAAGGCTCCCTGTCAACACTTTTCATCGAAATCTACAAACTCTCAGAGCTGAAGGCAGGCTTGGTTTACCTACCCTTTGGTATCGGGTCCTGTATTGGTGCATACTGCTCAGGTATAATTGTCTTTATTTCCTTTGCCTGGAAGAGAATATCACTTAACTGCTATCTGGCTAGGAAAAATCATGAACCGTGACTACCGCCTCACAGCTCGCGCCCATAATCTGGTAATAGATGCCACACACGGCGACGATCTGACTGCGTTCCCCATTGAAAAGGCCCGTTTCAGGAGTATATGGTACTCCATCACCGCAACAGGAATCTCTACCGCCGGATATGGATGGGCATTACAGTCCAGATCTGTGAGTAACCTACCCAGCTTTATGACTTATCAATCGTGATAAATGCTCATGGACCCTTTAAACTTAGCATATAGCTGTTCCCCTCGTTCTACAATTTATAATAGGGTTCGCCATAGCGATCACTTTCAATGCAAGTATCTTCCATTGGACATATGTTGTCCCCCCTCAAGAGCCTCACTAAACATTATTGTTCTTAACTAGTGCTGCGGTACTCTCCTGACAGACTTGAACCCCAAATCCCCAGCTGCAGCGCAGGCTGCGAACAATATCGTCCGTTGTTCACTTGCGGGTGCAGGACTTGCTTTCCTCCAAAGTTGCTTGGATGCAACAGGGCCTGGATGGACGTTCACCTTATTTGGAGGACTAAGTATGGCCTGTCTTGGCTTGGCATGGTTGGAATGGGAGTATGGCAAGAGGTGGAGACAGGGATAGTTCAATGATGGCAATATTCATTTAAAAATAACATGGTGAGAATTACCATAAATTTTGATTGATTCTTGTGATCTTCAAAGCTAAGCCCAGTTTATCCTCACCCGCATGATAACCGAAGTCCACCATTCGAGGCTATAGAGTTGATGCAAGCCTAGGGCTTCGTACGGAGTGTATTCCGTATGCGCTTTGCGGCTGCACCCAACAGGGTCCTACCCTACCCCAAAAATGATACCTCCAATGAGCTAGGGATGTGTGCATATGCCAAGATTCTCACTATCCCATACGGTGGTTGTCACCCAAATCTCACTCCGCGAAACCCCATGCCGCATGGTTACAATTATGCGGTAGGGTGCTCACCGTCACCCACCATCCACTCATATACTAGCCAAGCCAATAAGCTGGTAATTGAATAACCACCATGAAATGTCACTGCTGCATGTTCTTATTAAACCTTTTTGTCTGCGGCATTTTTACTCTTAGTATCCTTCTTGGTTTGAATTCTTCGGTTGAGAAGTATCTAATTACTATAAACCAACCTAGGAGGGGACATATTATAATAATAAAGAAAACTCTTCACAATCAATTCATTCTATATGTCTACTCACCTGAAATTGAGCTTCAAAACATCTGATCACAAAAGCAGCAAAACTAAGCTAAGAGTACTCTCACATATCCTCTAGATCAAACCGCATGTACAGCTTGTGGACGTCAGCACCAATGTGGAAAGTAACGATTCTCGCAATTCGCTTTCTCTCTTGGCCCCATGCGCACAGAACAAATGCTGCAACGACTTTGCCTATTCCAACCCCTAGCAGAGCACAGAACTCAGGTGAGGAAGGCTCCCAGGTCTGCTCCGTGCTGGATGGATAACGTAGTCCCTCACGGGCTTTGTACACCTGTCTGACACACGATAGGGTATTCTTTTCGTTGACATTAATTACAAATACATTCTTCAGGCTATCCAGGGGGAAATCCATTTCGTAGGCTGCCTTGGTGAACTCAGACATGTATGGATCGTCACTTCTCTTGGATCTGAAGATGTCGTCAATAAAAATCACCCCTGGCCCAGTACGTCCAATCCACCACACCGGTGGACCTTCGTCACGCTGGGTGATACTGATATTTCGATAAGTTGAATTTGTGTTGTTCATGTGAAGGGCAGTTAGTAACGTCGCATCTAGCTTCACAGATGCGCGGTTGACAGTATAGTCCTGATGTCTAGTCGTCAAAAAGAAGGTGGAAATAGGGTACGGGAAACGCATTTTTGGTTTGCTTTCTATCAACTCCTGCATGCGTCGTCCCTTGATTGCCCACACAAGGTAAGCTTCAGACATTTTGCTTTGTACTGGCGGTTGAAGGACTGGATAAGATGAAGTATTCGAGAAGAGTCTGTAGAAATGCTGACTTGTGGGCTGCTTGGTATGGTATGGTATGGTATGTCTTTCTAAAGGAATTTAACGGTTACTAGAGATGGCTTTTATATATTTCAGACCGAGAAAAGCCCGGGAGTACAAAGAAAACTCGATCAATGCAATTAATCAAGATTAGGACAATGGGGTTAAAGCCAACAATGCGAAGCAAAGGATTGAATAAACAAAGAAGTCGTTGAGGCTGTAGTTGAAAGAGCTAAGTGGTCCGGGTTTCATGCGATTAACACCTCCATACTCACCTGAGCTCATTTGACAACATATTGGCAGTCCACGGGTGTTTCTACAAAGCAAACTGGCAAGATGTGTTGATAATCAATTACCCCTGACCCCCGGCAAAAAATTGAACTGCCAAGTTGGCAGTTCCATCGATTGAACCTTTGGATGACAGTACGTGGCAGAATATATCATATCCATATCCTGTGAGGAATCTAACATGACCAATAGATTATAATTAGACATCAATTTTCCTAGTGTTAATCTGTCGAATAACACCTTCCAACAACACGGATGTTTACGCAACCGTAAAATCTGCCTCGCCTACTCGCGAAGCAGCATATGAACTTGCCTGGTATCACAACAAACCTTCGAAAAAGCATTTCCAGCTCAGTATATACAATGAAGGCAAGACGTGTCATACGTTAAATTCGGTGTGATCCAGGACTTTCATTTTCAATTGACTCGACGAACTACACATGCAAATTGCGGAATAATACACAGTAGCCTCCCTAATATGCAGAAGCCTACAATTTTGAATTGACAGATATGTACATATAAGCTGTGATAAGGCTCAGCAACTATTATAATCCACCATATGAAATACTAACTCATAGATTATTGGACGAATAATTGGTGGGTCTTCGGAGTTGAGCCGAGGCTTATCACGCTAGTGTACGAGGTCAGCATTCCAAGGTTTTCATTCGAGTGACTCAACCACACTGCAGGCACTTCCAAGAGGACATTGAAAGCAGATATCAACATGGCCACAGAGGGTGAATTTGTAACTGTGAAGGCATTCTTGCCCACAGTCCCGCTTCCCGCAAATAGCGAGCGGCCAGCAATAACCACAGATCGCTTACTTGTCCGCGCCCTCCAATCAACCGACTTGGAAGCGTTACACGTCTTGCGCACACAAGAAGAAGTCATGAAGTGGACGATTGCTGGGTGCATTGACGAAAACATCGAAAAGACCAAATCCAAATTGGATCCTTTCCTACCACCAAATGACCTTATCACCGCCAATTGCGCCATCTGCCTAAAGGAAACGGGCGAGCTTATCGGTATCGGTGGCTGCCATCTTTATCCTGGAAGGCATGGGTGGCCTGAAGTTGGATACATGCTTCGGACGGACGCTTGGGGGAAAGGTTTTGCGACGGAGTTCTTGACAGCCTGGCTGCGGTTTTGGTCAGAATTACCTCGGACAGAGCGGGAGGTCAGAGTTGAGAAAGAAATGGTCATTGGAGAAGGTGCAGTGGATGGACATCTTATCGCTCTCACGGAAGCAAGCAATAGTGGAAGTCAAAGGGTGCTGTTGAAATGCGGGTTTGAGCGATTCCGCGAGTTTACTGAGGTGGATGATACCAAGACAGTGAACCTCGTTGCTTTCCGTTTTCTTTCAAAGCGATAGCTCACATTAACTATACCACATCTGTACATGAAAGATATGAAATAGTATTTATATCGTTTTGATCATCAGAGGTGTTTATGTGCAAAGAACGAGGAACGAAGAAAATGCCGTAACCCCCACTCCGACATTCTAATATTCAACCCGTCAACTCCGGGCCCATCCCCGTCCAAGCTGGCTCCCTAACGTCACACAACCTTGATGGAGGAGGAGGGGGAGTAACACGTGAGCGGACCGTCCCCGTCATACCCGGTTATAGATCACTACCACTGAAAGCATGAAGCAGACCGATCCTAAGCACTGATCAATCTAGTACGGACATCACTCGGAATACAAAAACTTATTCTCGGAGAAACAATGGAACATTTTGACATTGCAGTTGTTGGACTTGGGGTGCTTGGAAGCGCAGCTGCGTATCAAGCCGCTCTAAGAGGCAAGAAAGTGGTCGCATTCGAGCAATTCGAGCTGGGCCATGTGAAGGGAGCCTCTCATGATACTTCACGGATTGTCAGAACAGCAAATGCAACACCTCAATACGTCTCTCTAGCCAAAGCCGCCTACAAGGACTGGGCCTACCTGGAAAAGGCCACAGACCAAAAGTTGTTAACGATCACCGGTGGTGTCATGTTCTTCCCTAATGGCTCAAACCCTCCACGCGTTGACTTCACCACAAGCCTCGCCGCTAAAAATGTGCCGTATGAGGTTCTGGATTCCAAGGAAGTCAACAAGCGTTGGCCCCAATTCAACATCCCGGACACAGTCGAGACGCTCTATACGGCCGACACCGGCATTGCTCACGCGGCTAAGACAGTACTAGCTATGCAAAGTCTAGCAAGGACAAACGGCGCAATTCTGAAAGAACACACACGAGTGGACCGCGTGACGCCGAAGACATCAAGCACCGGTGTCGTGATTGAAACATCCAAGGGACAATTCCACGCAGCCAAAGTCATCCTCGCTACTGATGCATGGACCAATAAGCTTCTTGCTCCTCTTGGAGTACACATCCCATTAACGGCAATGCAGGAGCAAGTGACATACTTCAAGCCGACGGACGAACAAGCCTGGGAACCCGCCCGTTTTCCCGTATGGATTTGGGGCGGCGATCCCTGTTTCTATGGCTTCCCATCTTTTGGCGAGCCGACTATCAAGGTTGCCCGTGATACTTCGAACAACTTCATGACACCTGAGCAACGTACTTATGTACACTCGCCTCAGTTGCTAGAGCAGCTTTGTTCGTTTGTAGGCAATTTTATGCCTGATAAAGGCCGTCAACCGCTTCGCACTATCACTTGTCAATACTCTATCACTCCAGATCGACAGTTCATTATCAGCCCGTTGGAAAAGCACCAAGATATTATTGTTGGTCTAGGGGCTGCCCATGCATTCAAATTTGCACCGGCCTTCGGTCGTGCTCTTGCGGAGCTGGCAATTGATGGGAAGAGTACGGAGGACCTTTCGAAGTTTGGGATTCCAAATAATGCTATACATACTCGCAAGCTCTAGGCTAGGATATTCATGATTTATGATATTTCAAATTGAAGCCAGATCATCCTCCAGGGGGTTAATGTTTCTATCAATAATGGTGCAGGGTGCCATGGGAGTTTTATTGATGCAAGAATCAAGTGAAAAAAAAGAACCAAAATTGACTCAAAGTTGTTAATACATATCTCAACACCAAGACCTGGAATCATCTATACAGTACAGAGTCCCGTCGTTTCAATGCAATCGACCGGATAATGAAAGAAGAAGCAAAATGCAATCAGAAGATAGAAGGCACAATACGCAGCCGCCTACTTCCTCTGCTCCTCACCACCAGGAGCCATACCCGTGAACGGATCAAGACGCAGCTCCTCGGCTTCGATAGGGGTGTAAGTCGTACGACCATGTCCGGCCATCTTCAACCGACGGGCCTGACCCGCCTCACCAGCGCGACCAAGAATTCCCGCAATAAGACAAGTAGCGCGCAGACTATCATCGTTCGAGGGAATCGGGTAGGTAACACGTGTAGGATCCGCATCGGTATCAATAATACCAATAGTAGGAACATTGTTAAGCCCACACTCATGCAGCAAAACAACATTCTCAAGCGGGTTAAGGCAAACCACCAAATCAGGCTTGAGCGCCGGGCGATCGGCAAGATCAGACTTGAAGTTCGGCAATTCCTCGTCCAGCGCGTTGACAACCTTCGTCTCACAGTGACCGAGAATCTGCTCGCCATTCGTCAGAGAGCCCGGAATCCACCGCTCGAAAATGTGGTAGCCCTTTGCCAGCGACGCGGCCTTGACAACAGCCCGCTTCTGGCCCTTCCGTGTACCGGCGAAGAGAATTAATCCACCGCGTGCGGCGACCTCCTCCACAACTTTGGCGGCGCGGCGGAGGTGCGCAGCTGTTATATCCAGTGAGATGATGTGCACACCCTCACGGATACCGAAGATATATCGCGAGTTCTGTGGGTTCCAGCGCGAAGTCGAGTGGCCTAGGTGGGTTCCTGCTGCGAGCAGCATTTCCAAGGAAATCTGGGATGGCTTTGGGGGATTGCGGATAACATCTTCGGGGTTGTAGGAGGATTTCACGGTTGTGCCGAGTTTTTTGAAATTGCTTCCTGGGGGGAAGAAAAGGAAGATAAAGTTAGTTGGTGCGTTGGAGGAATCTCGAAGGAATTGGCGGCTCACTTTGCGCTTCGTCTGATGTGAATTCTTGTTGTGCGGGTGTGCTAGCCTCATATTGCGTCTGCACCATCTCAAAGAGGGGATTTTCCGGACGAGGGATTTCATCTCTAATAGATGTCTGCAATGTCTCGACTGGGGTTTCGGGCAATGTCGACTGGAAACGACTCGAAACCGGCGCTCGTCGGCTCAGAGCAAGGAGCTGGCGGCCTGTGGGATGATGTTAGCAGGGGCATTGAAGATAATAGCAGCAATTGGACCACACTCACTCTGGCGCATACAAAGCTTCCGTATAATCATTTTGGTAATACTAAATTGCAGATGTGTCTGACAAGGAGGTTACTGGGGACTTGTCCGCTCGAACTTTTGTCGGGCTTGGCAATTAATGCCTGAGGCGCTACGCTATTCCACTTGTGGTGTTTTGGCCTCTCCGCCTACAACGCTACTTCTCACAAACGGCAGTGTCTATGTATTATCACTACATTTTATGGTTCACTGTTCGGTTTTACTGTTTTCCACAAGGAACATTTCAGCAAGGTAATCGCAATGCAATTCTGAAAATTATGGTTAGATCACATAGAGGTGATTTCCGATATCAACGCAGTTCTGTCATGGTACAAGCCCTCTTGAAGGCGAAGAGAAAACCCCATGAAAAATAAAGTGATCTGGCGGAAGAAAAAAAAAATGCAAGCCGACCCGTTCCGATAACAAGAGCAAAAAAAGAAATTCATGAAAACCGTGTCATCAGGCAGAAAACGTAAGAGGAGAGTTCATCAGAAACCCTCTATTTCTTGAAGAAACCACCGAGCTGATCCATCATGGAGGGGCTGCTGCCGCTGTTGGAAGGAGGGCCGCCGTAAGGGCCACCGTGTTGCTGAGGAGACTGGCTGTTGCTGTTGCGGTGCTTCTTGACGGCATCTTCAGCGATGCTACCAATGATGGCTCCACCAATTGTTCCGAGGAAACCGTGATTGACCTTGTGGCCAGCGAAGCCACCAGCGGCACCACCGGCAAGGGCACCGGCAAGACCACGCTCGCCCTCCTGGGCTTCACCGGGGGCACCTTGCTGCTGCTCATAGCCACTGTAGTCTGTTAGTACATCAACGACGTGAAAGGTGAGTGAAGTACATACCCCTGGCGGTTCTGGTCGTGCTGTCCGTAGCCCTGCTGTTGGTGTTGCTGGCCAGCATAGTAATCAGATGAGCCACCCTGCTGCTGACCATAGCCTTGCTGGCCGTAACCGTGCTGAGGCTGACCATACTGTTGCTGTTGGTCGTAACCCTGCTGGCCGTAACCCTGTTGAGGCTGACCATACTGTTGCTGCTGGTCATAGCCTGGCTGGCCGTAACCTTGTTGGCCACCGTAACCTTGCTGTTGGCCGTAACCTGGCTGACCGTAGCCTTGCTGGCCATAACCTTGCTGGCCGTGGCCACCCTGGTTGTATTGGTCGTAGCCGGACATGATGTAATATGAATTGGATAGAAGACGGAAGATGGAAGATAGAAGGTGGAAGACAGAGTAAAGGGGTGTAAGTGATGAAGAGAAGTCAAGTGAGGGGGCAACCTTTTATAAGAGGTACACTCTCAATTGTACGGAGTAACCACAGGGCTGACGGAAAGAACCCCACATGGCAAGCGAAAACTTACGGAGTGAGGGGCGCAGAGCGTCAGCTTTTCAGCCTTGTACATCTTTGTTTTTACCGTCATTTTACTAGTGAAATTGCCCCAGAATCCACGCACTCAGCCCAATTTAGTTACACAGCCACACTCCGCGCAACATACTCCGTACATACATGTACTTAACTCCGTAGTGTACCTGTATTTAACTGTGGCTATGTCGGGCTGAGCCTCCTTTATACACCTGAACGGATCGGATAAGTTCAAATAGATTACACGGATCCCTCGGCTTCCACAGATCTTCTAGAATATCTTTCTCCACTGCACAGCGCCCAGCATTTCTGTATTAAATATTTTATTTGGCTGCCTACGCTAAGCCCCTCCGTCTCCGAATACCCGAATAGAACACCCGAATTTGGAGATTGCTACTCCGAATTGTTATGGCGTCACCCGAACACTCTCCTGACTATTATTATTAGTATCACATATGATTGATAATATGGTCCATTAGCGTCCACGGGTGCCCATTTGACGTCTTAATGTGTTCAAATCCATGCCAAGTCAAATTGCATTGAAATCATGATGACGATATGTCCAAGTGATCTTCACTAGCGAATTGGGAGGAAATAACATAGGTACAGTATAGATCATTTGTAATATACTTTGACTTCAGAGATGTCAATAACATATATTTCAACAATATATATATATATATATATTGTTGAAAAACATGCAATCAAGAATTACAGGATATAATAAACACATCTTGTCTACAACATACAATGAATACTAGCAAAGAAGATCGACATCATACATATCACACACCAACTGTTGATCCCGTGGACCACTCAGATGCTCTTATTTTCTAGTGTGTTGGATGATCAACTATGATCGACGCATGACTAGTTTAAACATTGGGATATAACATGGGACTTGATCAGATGGCAGTAGCTTAATCCATCCCCGGCACCCTTATATATATCCT
The DNA here is from genome assembly GCF_001561935.1 of Penicillium griseofulvum. Classification (NCBI taxonomy): domain Eukaryota; kingdom Fungi; phylum Ascomycota; class Eurotiomycetes; order Eurotiales; family Aspergillaceae; genus Penicillium; species Penicillium griseofulvum. Next base: position 1,350,136 of record NW_024467473.1, read on the forward strand.
ACGTTGTACAGCGTACGCGCTGACCACTGCCGAGTGTTAAAGTCCAAATCACGTCTGAGATATATTCCGAACACACGGTCTTGATCGTCACTAGATCTTGATGTATATACTTTCAAACTATATCGTATAATGTACTTGTGCTATGAACTTGAAATAGTGAACATTTCGATCACTATTAGCACCACTTCAAATCCCCCAGATCCCCAAGATCATTCCCGACCCGAGCAGATCAAAGGAGTGCAGAGGACGTGCAGAACATGCTAGACCAATCAAACCGACGAGTTATAGCACGATCGAACGAACCCCCGCTTGTACGTAGCACTAACCTGTCAACTGCTCATCTGAGCTCCAGCAGTTTATACCTGTTTCAGCTCTGGTGCCCTTGCAGCCGGATGATCATTGGAATTTTACTCTGCTGATCCACTTTTTTCTTTTTTCTTCATGTGTCAGAACTATTTTCTCTTCGGTGTGAGACTTTATTGTGGGAGCTGGATCATGGCCGTCATGCACTTATAACTCAAGCTGAGGGCACGATCGGCATGGAGGTTTTGCTTTTTTCACACTTTTCAAATTGTTCCTAGGGATCGTTCTCTTGATTCTTGACTGCTTTGTTGTTCAGACATTAGCTATTACGTGCGTGTTTGTATATGACTGGGCTATAGTTAGTCCATGCGCAAAAAATGCTCCTGCAATCGGTCCTTCCAGCGCTGTGCCTTTTTCTCGGTGTCGCATCTGCCAAATCACACCCAACGGTCTATATGATTCGACATGGCGAGAAGCCTCAGAATCCAGACGAACATGGTCTAAGCTCAGATGGGGTCAAGCGGGCACAGTGTCTGAGGCATGTTTTTGGCCAAGGCTCAGAGTATGACATCGGGCATATTATGGCACCTCATGTGAAAAAGAGTATGTTTGTAGCAGGACTCGACAGTAAACTAATACCACACATAAACGAACCGCGGGGGACGCTGAATTTTACAGACATGGCTGACAAGATGTTTTCTGTCTACAGATGGCGCGCATGGACGTTCGTTTAAAACTGTTCTACCGCTTGCCAACGATCTCGGTCTGACAGTTGACACGCATTGCAAACGGAAACAAGCGAAATGTGTGGCTAGGGCGATCAGGTCCTATGACGGACCGGGCAACATTTTGATCGCATGGCGGCACAAGAATATGGGTGAGATTGAGGAGGAGCTTGGTGCTCTTGATCCAATTAAATATCCAAAAGAGCGGTAGGTTATTGTATTGTCATGTGTCTTTCGTTGTACTATGAGTTTCGCATTTGGGGAAATGCCTGGGAGACGGTTGTCCCATGGAATCCTCGACTCGTAATTCCCGTCGATAGAAGCTCGTTTGTTTGTCTTATGTTTCATTCTCCTGCTGACTATTTCAGATTCGACCTCATTTGGACAGATCCTTGGCCGTATGGGAACGTGACGAGTATCAAAAGCGAGGAATGCCCGGGGCTAGATGTTAGGACTGGCCTGGTGGATCAGTTTTGATATAGAGATGGAAAGCATATCTACTTCGTTTGTCATTGAGCGTGTATTCATGGGTTGAATAAGACAATTTCTATTATCAACGAATCAATAGACAAGGCAGGTAGAATAGAGCACAATCAAAAGGCATGATGAATAGAAAGTGGGAACAATCAACCCCCAAGAACCTCTCTATCAACGCACAGACCAACCTAGCAAAATTGTTCTGTGAAGGCGGTGAACCAGCCGAAGCGGAGACAATTGTAGCGCCAAGATTTCCTCCCCCCAAATTTTTCGTTGCGCTTGATTGTCGAGCTTTCCCCTCCAGATTACAATTTCTGTTTAAGGGAAAAGATCATGGATGATATCGAGGTTTGTGCACTCGGAGAATGCCCCGCAAGGATTGCGAGCTGACTGCCCCCAAGGAACGGCTGCGCAGCCATGCGCAGGCATTTGACGGTCTACTGTCTTTGATCCCCGCCAAATACTATTATGGCGAAGAAGATACAAGTGTATGTAGTCTTTGTTGCGTCTGATAAGTTGGCTGTGGTGTGATTGGAGTCAATTTCGTGTCCTTGCCTTTATCGTTCATTCCGAAGATCTCTGTCTGACCATCATCCTCATTTTTAGGATCAATGGCAACGCAAAAAGCAAACCAAAGAACAGGCACGCGAGGCAAAGCGGGCGAAGCTGAACCCTGAAGCCGCTAAGACCGCCAAAGATGTGATGGATGAAAACGCACGCAAGCGAAAGCGGGAGGACGGCACCCTCGAGTCCGACTCGTCCGACGGAGAGTTGGGCACAGAGACCCCCAGGGAAGGACTGCAACGCGGAACCGCCAACATCAAGAAGCAAAAGCAGGTCGACAAGACTGATAAGCCAGACGCTGCCAAGACAGCAGAGGCCGAGGCACGGAAAAAGCAAAAGGAAGAGAAGAAGGCCCAGAAGAAGGCTGCCCAGATGGAGAAAAAGAAGGCTAAGGATGCTGCCCGGAAGGAGAAAGCTCAGCAGATCAAAAAGCCATCGACTACCCCAACTGAGGGTTCTGAAAAATCTGCACCCAAGCCTAACGGCAATGCAGCCAAGGACACCGAAGCTTCCGAGGGTGAAGAGGATGATGACCAAGAAGATGACGGTGTTGTCGAGGAAGGCTTCTCCGTTGAGTTCCACGTTGAACAGGAAACCCCTTCTTCTGTCCCATCTACCACCGACTCTCCTAGCCTCGATGCCTCAAATCCCCAATCCGGCTCTTCCTCCACTTCCTCCATCGTTCCTCCTTCCGCCTCCACCGAAGCCAAATCCTCAGAGCCCAAACCTCTCAAGCACACACCCGAAGAGCTGAAACAGCGTCTACAGAAGCGTCTGGATGAACTCCGGGCCAAACGCCACGCTGATGGACTCAATGGCAAGCCTGCACGCAACCGCCAAGAGCTGATCGAAGCCCGCCGGCAAAAGGCCGAGCAAAGAAAAGCACACAAGAAAGAACTGCGCGAAAAGGCCAAGGTTGAGGAAGAAAAGAAGAATGACGAGGCCATGGCCCGCCGCTTCTCGCCCGGTGGCTCTGGATCTCTCCTGGCATCACCCCGCTCCCCTGCCGAGTCTGTCAGCTCCAACAACAATTTCTCCTTCGGCCGTGTGATGTTTGCAGACGGCCAGCAGACAGACGCCACCGGAACCAGCGTGCGCGACAAGCCGAAGACCAGCGGTGCCCGTGACCCGGGCTCCCAGCTCAAGGCTGCCGAGGCCAAGAAAGCCCGCCTCGAAGAGATGGACCCTACCAAGCGTGCCGAAATTGAAGAAAAGGACCTTTGGTTGAATGCCAAGAAGCGCGCTCACGGCGAGCGTGTCCGCGACGATACCTCTCTACTGAAGAAGGCCCTCAAGCGCAAGGAGTCAGCGAAGAAGAAGTCCGAGCGCGAGTGGGGAGACCGCATGGACGCCGTCGCCAAATTCAGGGGAGAGCGCCAGAACAAGCGTGAGGAGAACCTTCGCAAGCGCCGGGAGGAGAAGGGCACCAAGGGAAAGAAGAAGTCCAGCAGCGGTGGAAAGAAGAAGGCTGCTCGTCCTGGATTCGAGGGCAGCTTCAAGGGTGGTGGCAAGAAGAAATGAACAAGCTTCTCCCCGGTGGCTTAATTTTATCTCATTTCTCGCTTGCTTTTACATCAACCCGTCTTCTTTTAGATTCTTCTTTCTCTTTTCTCTGCATACCCTTCAAACGTGTCTTTGCCTCTTGGATGTTTACATCCCTGAGACAAAATTGCACACGGAAGCCCCCGAACCAACTAAAAAAAGTGTTTTGAGACTTTGAACTGGGAAATATCCGTCCGGAGATCAAGGTGCCTGGTGTTTGCGTTTGTGTCTTTGGCGGCTTGGTCCGTCAATTTATGTCTATGCATGACAGCATCGGTAGCGATTTGATTTATCTGTGAATACAATATCATTTTCTTATCGAGCTGTATATGTCTTCCTTGTGTCTTTATGCCTATGTAAACCACTAGAACTCAATATGTACGTTATGTATGCGGTTAGCGGAAAGGTGCTCCGCGTAGAATATAATATGGCATCAATTGAATTTATATATTTTGAATTGAATCTCAACCAGAAGAAAAAAGCTGCTAGATTCCACAACATAGGAAATAAAAAGAGACAAGGGAGCCAGGGTTCCAGGGAAAGACATTTCCTTTAGGAATTGACTAGTACAAGATGATAACACAGTCGAGGGCAAGTTATGTACAGTGATGTGATGGGGCTTAAAATCTTTCTTGTTTTTCAAGGCACTGATTGATAGTGCCTCTTGAATGGATGGGTATTGCGACCAGCATCTTCTTGTGCACACATCTAACATCTAGAATAGATGTGGGTTTGTCTGAAGACACCAATGAGATTGGAGGAAAATAGATTATCGGTAGGGAGCATCTGCGCGAGCAGCAGCAGCAATCTCAGGCTCCCACTTGTCACCGTTGGAGAGAAGCTTCTCCTTGTTGTACAGAAGCTCCTCGCGGGTCTCAGTGGCATACTCAGCGTTGGAAGCTGGTAGATAGAACGTTAGTAATCCGGTCTGAATGTTAAAGATGTAACCGGGGAGTGTTGGACTCACTCTCAACGATGGCATCCACAGGGCAGCTCTCCTGGCAGTATCCACAGTAAATGCACTTGGTCATATCAATATCGTAACGGGTCGTCCGGCGGCTTCCGTCCTCACGCTCTTCGGCCTCAATGGTAATAGCCTGAGCAGGGCAGATGGCCTCACAGAGCTTGCAAGCAATGCAACGCTCCTCACCAGTGGGATAACGACGGAGAGCGTGCTCACCACGGAAACGGGGGGAGATAGGTCCCTTCTCGAAGGGGTAGAAGATGGTGTAACTGGAAGATGAGGACACAATTAGATGATATAATTCGATGCCACTGGGTTTGGACTGCGATCCGCTTCGCCGGCAAGGTGTGGGATAAGGACTTACGGTGGTCTGAAAAACTGCTCGAGCACCACGTACATGCCGCGGAAGATCTCAGCCATAAGGAAGTATTTGCTGGCCTTATCCAAGGCGGACTCGGAGTCCTGATCCCAGCGCTTGGGCGGGGGCAGGCGGAACCCGGCCTGAGGGGGTCCCGCTGGACTTGCTGCGCGGTAGGTCGAGGTAGAGAAGTTTGCGGCCGAGCCCAGCAAACCGAAGGGGGTCGGCCGACGGTAGGCGATTAGCCTCGCGACCGAGCGGGTGGCGGCCATGGTTTTGGAGAGGAGAGTGAGTTGGAGGGATGGGGAGTCGAGGTTCAATTGGAGGTGGTAGGGGAGCAAGTCTTAGGTTGTGGTGGTTTGCAGGTTTCGGGCTTAGGTCATTCCTTTCTGTCGGGCGTTGATTGGCCCGCAGGATTTTGCTGGGCGCGACCTCACATCTTTCCTCTTCTGCGGCAGCCGTCTTCCCCCAATCTTTACCCGTTTACTCTCCACCATTTCTTTTTAATACTTTAGATCTTTTCAGCCTTTGTGCTATTCCGATCAATTTATTTCATCATGTTCCGCTCCGCCATTGCTCGTTCCTTGAAGGCTTCCGCCCCCCGTGTCATCAAGACTCCGGCTCCCTTCCACATCCGCAGCTCCCCCATTGCTGCTAAGGTCCCTCAATTCACTCCCTGCTTCGTTCAGGGTGTCCGTCTCTACTCTGCCCCTGCCGGTCTGAGCAAGAGCGAGGCCGAGGGCCGCATAGTCAACCTGCTCAAGAACTTCGACAAGGTGCGTCATGTTGTTTTCCCGGGGAATCTCGCGATCTATCGGCTATAGACGAAAAGCAAAATACTAACTCAATTTGTGTCTTGTTTAGGTCTCCGATGCCAGCAAGGTCAGTAATTATCTACTGGATGGACCGTCGTGACCTTCACATCGCTATACGCTATTGGAGATGCGACCGAAAACATTCATCAACTAAACCCGTTTGACCTACAGATTAACGGCGCTTCCCACTTCTCGAACGACCTTGGTCTGGACAGCCTGGACACCGTCGAGGTCGTGATGGCCATTGAGGAGGTATGCGCCCAGTTTCCCTCGGAAAAGCATCGATTGTATATCTCATGACGGATATCTAACTTTTACAACAGGAGTTCAGCATTGAGATCCCCGACAAGGAGGCCGACCAGATCCACAGTGGTACGTTAAGACTTGGTGAACTTGTAGTCCCCCAGAGCTAACATGAATATCACGTATAGTTGAGAAGGCTGTCGAGTACATCATGGCCCAGCCCGATGGTATGTGAACCCCATAGCATCTCTTTTTTGCTTGACATCTGCTGACATTGTCACAGCCCACTAAATATTTAATTTGAAAACTTGGGATCGGTTGGAGAATCGGATAGAAAAAGAATCGGGATGTTGGCGTCTGTGGAGTTCACTGGACACAGTGACGCTCAACCGACATGCTATTTTGTATGCTGAATACATGCCAGTGGCTTTTCTTTCCTATATCGTGTATATCATTTGAGTGCAATTTATGCAATTTTGAAACAGTATTGCTACGTGGTGATCACCGAATGCGCCTGGACTTATATCCCAGTTTAATGGTCAATTGAACCACTTTCTTTGATAGATATATGCACATGTATGTATTTAGATGCATAGTTACCTCTATATGTCTCATATGTATGAATTGTACTTTGTAGAGTTGGCTTGGTTATTTATTTAACAGTGAACATAGAACAAAAACATAAAGTAGATATATCTAAATGAAATCAGAAGATCTTATATGCCAAGTAATTTAGATTGTCAATTAAAAAAAAAAAGTTAGAGTCATAAATAGAACCTATAGGGAGATTACCATCCCGATGTCTTTTTGACGGGCGTTAACGCACCCGCAAATACTCAAAGAGCCACCTCACCGAACTTCCTTTGACCTTCACCCTTTTCACAACTTCCAGTCGCCGATTCCTCTCATATTTAGGCGGGTTAAGTCTAATCTACCCGACACTGTAATCGTTTTGGCTAGCCCACTCGGTCCCTGGTTTCCCCTGACACCGAAAGTCCCACTTCAACCACAGACTCTCCGGTCTGAACGGTCCTCCTCAACATCGCACCATCTAGACCATTCAAACCATCGGCATATAGTTCGGAAGCCTTTGGTCATTCCCGGCCATATCTCTCTCCATCCCTTTTTGATCCCCCACCCGACCCGATCTCATGGCCTCAGCAGCCGGGGGCTTGACTCGCCGCAGAGGCGCCGGTCGAGTCGCTGGGGCAGACGAGCAAGATGACAGCCGAGTGTCATCGCCAGTCTCTCGAAATGGCTCTGCGATGGATAACCGTGGACCGGAGACATCGTTTACCAATGCAGAGAATGGCCACAAGATCGCATTCGACCCCCGCGACATCAGCGAAAACGAGGAACGGGGCAAGCAGCCCAAATTGACTCTGATGGAGGATATCTTGCTGCTGGGTCTGAAGGACAAACAGGTGAGTCTTCATGAATGCTATCTCATGTTCGATTATTAGATTCGTGGTTCCGATCGCTGACCTCGCGCCCGCACCGCAACAGGGCTATCTGTCTTTCTGGAACGAAAACATCTCATATGCCCTGCGAGGGTGTATCGTCATTGAACTTGCGCTCCGCGGACGTATAAGCATGCAGAAGGATTCGTCGCGCCGACGTTTCCCCCTGGCTGACCGCATCATTGAGGTCGTCGACGATACATTGACTGGGGAGGTCTTGCTGGACGAGACACTGAAGATGATGAAGTCAAGCGAGAAGATGAGCGTCAACTCATGGATTGATTTGCTAAGTGGTAAGATACTCCTGGAGCAGAAATTTGGGTCGCGGCGTACTTACAGACCGGGCTGCTTGTAGGCGAAACTTGGAATTTGATGAAGATCGGATATCAATTGAAGCAGGTACGGGAACGACTGGCCAAGGGTCTTGTGGACAAGGGCATTCTCCGAACCGAAAAGCGCAACTTCCTTCTCTTCGATATGGCGACGCATCCTGTGGTCGACGGCGGCGCGAAAGAAGACCTCCACCGACGTGTACGCAACATCTGCAGCAACCGCACTGTGATTATCCCTCCTAGCCCGTGGCTCCCCGAAGACGCTGAATACCGATACCTTCGTTCAATCACCATGGTCTGTGCCGCATACGCTGCAAATGTGCTTGAGAACGCATTGGTCACCATGAGCCATGAGGCTCGCGAGAGAGCTTTCGCGCAGGTGGATGAATTGCTTGCCGAGTATTCGCAATGGCCGTTTGCTCGGAAAGCTGGAGGTTCGCAGGCTATTGGAGCTAATTTGGCTCAAGCAATCAATGACGAGGTCAATCGAAACAAGGACAGAGAGCTCCAGATGGAGGTAAGCTGCAATCTCCCAACGTAAAAACGCAGTACTAACCAATGAACAGATTGTCGCCGCATGCTTGAGCGTTTTTACCAGACTTGATTCTTTACTTTAACGGAGGTACCGCGTAATACATTGTCTTTTTACGATTTCTTCTCCCCTTCTTTTACCTCTTCTTGCCTTGCTCGGCTACAAAACTTCTGGTTTCTTCTGTTCATGTAGTTTGATATGGGGGCAGAGCGTCGCTTTTCTTTTCATATTCATCGGGTCAAAACTTCTTGTATGGGATATCTCATCAAATTTTTTTATTTACTTCACCTTTGTTTTATTCTTTTCTTTTCTTGCATTGCGCAAATGGTCTTTTGGCCTACCAAGTAAGTGACCGCGCAATATCTTCAAATTGATACACCCTTGCTTTTGGCATTTGTGATATCCTTTGTATTAACCAAAATGCATAAACATGACAATCTAAGTACAGACACCAGTATTAACCCTAACAACCACCATTCCACCACGCCGACTCCCAGCTGTACCAGCAGCCCCAGAAGCCAAAAGAGTCGCCGCACGCGCAAGGTCAACAACAGTAACCTCCCTCCCGCGGACGAGACTCTCCTCCACCAACTCCGCAATTCGCTCCATAGCTATTCCATCAGGATTAACAGGCACAAACCGACTCTTAATCCCGCGCTTCTTCTCGCCCAGCACATCCTTCTCAGGAACAAGCGGAGACTGCTGCGCAACCTGACCATCCACAACAGTCAACACAGCCCCGTAGTCCTTGACGACACCCGCAGCATGAGCAGCCCGGAATACTTCGCCACCGGAACAGTCGAGTACGATATCAACCGGCTGCCATCGGCGCGCGCGAAACACTTTCTCGATATTACACTCCTCCGCTGAGGGGAGGTGCGGGATGATGACTATCTCATCTACTTCCCAGTCTTGCTCGATGATCTCGGCTTCGACTTGCGTGCACGTTACACAGATCCACGGCCGAACAGCAGGGGGGAAAAGCGAATCTGCTCGTAGGATCTGCACCGCGGTGCGGCCGATGTCGTTATCCCGGGCATTGGTGACGAGCACTCGAATCTTGGGTGGCTTTAGTTTCCCGTTGCCGTTACCATTCGCGTTGCCAATTATGCTCCCTATCAGGCTGCTGCGCCGTCCATTGGTGCCGCCACGGACTAAATCGACCAGGCTGGCGCGGCGGTTATTGTTAGTGGCATCGGCAACAGCAGCGGGATCGACGGTGCTGGCAGCGCGAGTTTGACCGTTGCTGCTGCCTTTGATCAGGTTGATCAAACTCTCGCGGCGGACAGTGCGTTTGGGATTGGGGTCAATTGTGCTAGCAGCACGAGGAATGCTTTTCTTACCACTGGGATTACCGCTGATGAGACTGACTAGGCTCTCGCGGCGCACATGCTTAGGATCTGGAGGGGGAGTGGCTGCTCTGGCAGCGGGAGGGATATTGTCAATGTCAGCAGCACCATTGATACCAGCGGTGCTACCTGTATTGGTGTCGAGTGGGTCGCCGCGACGATTCCACTGCCAAACCCAACGCCCGTTTCCAGCTGCATTGCCCGCACCACTGATACTACCATTCACCACGCTGGCGTTTCTGCCTCCAGCACCAGCGACCGTGCTTTTGCGGTGTCCGTAACCGTAATCCTTGCTGCCGAGCACGGTATCACGGCGTCCACGCTGCCACTGCCACCGCCCCATCCCATTCCCAGACTCATCCTCGCCCTGCAGACCGCCAGGCACGTCGGGATCAAGCCCGGCATACCGAAAAAGCGCCTGCCAAGCTGTCAACGCTGGTAAAGCAAGCGCCGCAGCACTAGAAACAGTGATATTTTCCGGTTTCAGCGCTAGCTCGCTCTCAGTCGCAAGTGCATAATCTGCGGCTCCGCCGTCACGTGTATAACTAACCACACCGAAGACTATATCGCCAATCTTGAACTTTGGGCCTTCTTCCCGCTCGTCGTCATCACGCGGCGTACTGATGACTGTCCCGCAGAGACTGTGGAGTGGGATCTGCGGCGTGGCCTTTGGGGGGTTGAGGAGGTCGGCGAGACGGATCTCGTCGTGACAGAAGGCTGCTGTGTTGATCTTTAGAAGGTATTGCTGAGGGGAGGGCTGTGGAGTTGGGAAGCCTGGGTCGAATACGATATTCGTTCCCTTCTGCCGGATAACCCTTGGCTCTGCGTCGGGTGACATGGCCTCGCTGATTTCTCCTTCTGGGATGCCTTCGGGTGCATCGTTTTCTAATACATCTGGCGTGTAGTAGAGAGCTCGCATAGACAGTGGTGTGAAGGGTGAGTCGTTTAGTGTTGATGATGTGGGCTTTGCGGCTTGTGAAGTGGGCTTCTTAAATTCTGAGGTGCGTTTTGTGTCTTCTGGAGTGCGTTGTGTCTCTTTCGGAGTGCGTAGCATCTCTTCTGGAGTGCCTTTTGGGGATTCAGGCGGCTGCTGCATGGCTTCTGCGGGACGTATTGAGGGCTCCGATGGATGCTTGTCGGGTTCCACGATGGGTTGCGTGGGGGGTATATCTGATTGCATACTATCGTTAGGGTCTTGATGCATCTTGCTGGTCTGAATTCGAATCTTTCTAATGAGTTGTTAGAAATCTCAGGCCTTAGAAGTAGAGTGTTCTCTTTTGCCATCTCACTATAGATTGGAGGCCATTTCCTAATCTTGACGTATGTAGGGCTTAGGTCAACATCGCCACTGTAAAAGTCCCGATCAATTCCATTGCAATGAGAGTAGGAATTTGATGTTATCTTTCATTTAACTTGGTCTGACATGGCAATATGGATATTATATAGAGTTGTGCTTCATGGAAGGTGGATAGATGGAATATCAAAATCAAGACCTTATAGTCACGGGTGTTATAGATCGTCATTTGCCCTGACCCTATAAGGTACGGTGGACACCATAGTCTAGCGGTTGATAGTTACAGTGTATTTCTTATCCCTCAACTCGCTTCTCTTTGGTGTTTGCCTGCCTTCCGTATCGCCTGGACCCGACGTGCCGTTTTGATCGCCGGTCAATCCAGGCGATGACTTTTTTTAATTTAATCTCTCACCCTGAATATTGAGAAACGTAGATGTTTGAGAGCAGAATTTATGAACAAAATATCCAATCCAACTATATATGTACAGATTATTACATCTATAAAGCCTGGTCCTCCATACCCACCCCATCAACAAAATCATATAACTCCTTCGGATCCGCAAAGACCCTCCAAATATGCGATGGCACATACTTAAACGCCTTCTCAAACCTCTCCGGTTCATTCTTCTCTTCCATATTCGCCACATCCGTAACCTTGCGAATGATGATAGCATGAATCCACTCAGGATACCGACTATACATCTCCGCATAAGCCTCCGGATCCTTCTGTGTCGAGTCCCCAATACAAAGCACTTTCCGACGCGGGAACCACCGCCGGATCTTCTCCATTCGATCAACCTTGTATTCCTGCGTCTTCTCAGTGAACGACTTGATAAGCCCCGTGATATCCATCCACGAGTAATCGCGCAGCACCAGCGTCCCCGGGCAGTAGTGTTCATCAAGGAAGTCGTGCAGGAAAGGGTAAAGATTATATGGTGACGCGGAGAGATAAAACCACGCAGGAGAAAACTCAGCATGAATATATCTGTAAAGCTCCGGCATACCAGCGATAGCGTTAGGAACATCCGCAAACGTCGTACGAATAATCCCCGTCGGCTCAAGCGTGAGAGTATGCTTGATAGTGTCGTCAATATCCGAGACGATCAACCAGCCCTCAGGCGCAGAAAAAGTCGTGCTCATCGACACAGGCTCATCGCCGAAATGCTGCAATCGCGGCCGCAGGACCTCTCCGTCGTAGACCCCAACTTGGCCCATATCGACCGTCTGGCTGACGATGCCGTTGCGGTCGGACGGACCGAGCTTGTGCGACTGTGCCGGCCGAGATATGGGGACCTGCAGTGTAACTGTGCGGGCTGGTGAAACCTGATTGAGGAATGGCTGGACGCGTTCTGCAATGCGTCGACGTGGTTCGTCGTCGCCGCCGACATCACCGTCTAGCCCGATATAGTCGGCGATCGCGGCGACGAGGTTGCCCACGTCTCTCCGACCTTCCCTCTCAAAAATACAGGCGACTACCTCGGCATGCCAACGCAGTTGGGTCTCGCCTGTCTCCTCATTTACCGGCTGGTACGCTGTATTGTCTAGCAGCCACACGGTGTGCTTACGTGGGTCTGCTGGGTGCGCGAGCGGGTTCCTGGAACCAAGAAAGGATGAGAAGAAATTTATCAAGGTTGAGGCGCGTTTTTCTTGTGCTCGTGGTGGCGATTTGGAATTTGATGCCTCATGAACCTCCTTTCTGGCATCAGCGACCGACAACTCGCGTTTGTGATGCGGCATGATAGTGATGCCAACTTAGTTTCAAGTCTGAAGGTTGAATCGTTACTATGACTGAATGGCAATAGAATTAGTACCGAGGAAAATCCTCGAAAAGCACATGTCAGAGCGTGAAGATGCAAAGAAATAAATGAAACTCATTAGGGGAGACACGACGATCATATACGGAGTACTAGCCCGCGTTTAGTTGACGATCTAGTGTTAGTGCCATCCGGTGCCCTTAAGCCAAGAGCCTCCATTCCCACCTGATCTTGTCTGCCTTTGATGGCACTCGTATTGGTGTCATATTTGGAGTGAAGACACAACATTAATGTGACTGACAGGGGCAGGGCCATATGCCATATCAGTTGGTCAGGTCAGGCGAACGGAGCACCCGTGGGGATGGGCTTGGCAGTAGGGCTGAGCTCCTGATGAACTTGATGAACTGGTCTTTTTGCCCCGGGTGATCTGAAGCACAGCCTCGATGTGGTTTGAGAGAAGATTCTTGGGGCTCTGAAGTTATGATGTTATTTCCTCAGTATGGGGAAATGATTCTTCTCCGCATTCTCTATGACCTCATACAATATTTACCCCATTAAATTCCAGACGTCCCTAGGGCATAATGAAATGTGTATAAACAGACATATATCGGATATTTTAGTCATGTATCATGTCTAGGTATATTTAGTGACCATCCGGTGAACTTCTATGAAATGTACACTATCCAGACGTCTCGGATCATTCCTGCAACGGGTATCCGTATCCAACCAACATGGCAGGCTCGTCGATGTTATGATGCTGATAACTGCAGATAGGAAAAGGGTTAACAGCCAGGCTAGCGAAGTGGGATAAAAGATAATTACCTGAGGACGCCAACGGCACCAGGGTCAAGCATCAAAGAAAGAGGGAACTCCATAGGGTATCCCAACCAGCGCTTGGTAAAAGCACGAAGCAAATGTCCGTGTGCAACCAACAGGATATCAGCAGGATTCTCTCCATGCATGCTGTCCTTTTGGATCGCGCGAATCTCTTGAATGAGATTATCAAGACGGTCCGTCACCTGTTGCGCAGACCTATATTGACCTGGTCAGATATACACAATCGTAGGCCACAGGACATAAATTCAAAGGAAATGTTATTTATTGGAAAAGAAAGACTTACTCTCCATTTTCGCAACCGTCTCTCCAGATATCCCACTCGCTCTCGGTATCCAGGCCGTGCTCCTTTCTCAAGGCGCGGATTTCCTTGGTCAACAGGCCTTCATACAAACCGTAGTCCCATTCGGCCAGTCTGTCAGTCTCAGAGACCTTCTTCGCATCACTAAGCGCCTGCTTATCAGCATCAGAGAAGGCAATCTCATAGGTCTGCATAGCTCGCCGGCGAGGACTGATATAGACATGCGCAAGCTTGGCCGGGTCAATTAGCTTGCCGGATCCGACAATCATCTTGCCAGATGCATTGACTTGGTTGACACCATCTTGAGTAAGTTCAAGTTCGGTGATACCGGTGTACCGTCCGTTCTTGGACCATTCAGTCTGCCCTAGAACATAGTTAGACTACGGAAAGAAAATATTGACGCTCTAGCACATACCGTGTCGGTAGAGGAAGACACGGGGTGTGCCGGAATCTTTATCAGGCATTTTGCACTTGTTCTTCAAGGGTATTCAGGGTGGTGGTTGAAAGTGGGTTGCGGGAGTGTGGGAAAAGTGGAAAGCGTTTCCGCCCCGGTGAATGCCTAGTGAACTTCACCCGCCACGTGTACGGATTCAACTTAGAGGATACATATTGACCCTTTATTCTAATTTTTCTAAACTAATGAGGGTGTATAAGAGAATTGGTACAATGGGGTACTTGAGATCTATGATGTTGGGCGGCATTTGCCCCGCCATCGCGGGGTTCAGTGGTTTTATAGAACCGGGGATTTTATAACTGAATGATGTCTTGAACAATATAAAACCAAATCAAGTCTAAGATCTCAGACACATACATAATGTTGTATTGATACCTTGCATGTCCGATTCACCTTCAAAAATGAATATATCTTGACCCTTGCATATTCTAGGTCCTGTGTTCCCTAGACATCCTATAAAGACTTCTTATTATGATTACCCTAGCATGCAAAACATAAAGCTCAACTTAATAACTGAAGTCGACAAGTCAGATTGTATACTCCATCTGTAGTTGGCACGAATCAAGACTTGACCAGGTAGGCATGTATATACCCGTGGGGATTACAGAGCGAGTATAATACTAATCTATACTAGACGAATACATTCCTCCAACATGCCTGTGACAATTTCACCCTTGCTACCCAAACCATCATCATCTCAGCATCAACACGCCTTGAGATACTCCCCTAGGCGGAAGTACCGACCCAGTCGAACCCCCGTCCGTCCAGTCTATACAGATGTGAACCCGCTCATCTACCACACTTCTTCACACTCCTTAACGCATTCCTGGCCCAAGCATCATGCAGTCGATTGCCCGAGATGTCATCGGCACCATAGTGTTAGTTTCTGCAGGCAGCAACGGCAGTGAGAAGGGTTTGAGCTTGGAATCTTCTTTCGGGGATATAATGTAATTTTTTTGTTGGATCTACTTTTTATCTACCAGTAGGAAAAAAGAGAGGGGATATTTCATCTCATTGAATTGGACAGAAAACAAACATCATCGATGAAGAACAAATAGGCTTTGCTTAGCAATAGAATAATATGATATACATCCATGGATGAGAGCAAATGGGAGTAGGTGTAGAGATGGAGGAACATTTAGTTTAATACCTAAGGGTGGAGTGGTGAAATGGGGTGTCACCGACAAGTAGCACTCGCTTGAATTCAGACTCCATAGACGCAGGTTGTTAACCGGCAAAGCTTTCATTGTTCGCATGCGCTTTGTTCGAATGCGATAAAATCCAGAGTTATACCCACGGTTTCTCAAACAGGGCATGCTGCTCGGCTTTATATACCAGTATCCGGTCGAGGAGATGAGAAGTGCCTTTCTCGTCATTTCCTTGCAAATGTTCAAGGATCAAAGCCAGCTTTCCATTTTGTTCCTCAAGATCACTCGCCATTTTTCGTTTCTGCGCATTGAGTTCGGAGATAATGCTCGTTTGTTCATCAATAATGCTTTTCTGTCTATCGAGCTTTATTTCCTGTATCTTGAGCTGGTATGATTGTTCGTCAAACCGAGACAACAGCTCCTCATATAGCTGTTCAGACGGCGGCGTATGCTCAAGATTGAACATCATATCTGAATGCTCGTCGTCTGCTGTCCATTGTTCGATGTTTTCAACCAAGTCAACTAGAGTCTCGTGGGTTGGCTGGAAAAACTCCCCATCGTTCGGTGCCATCTTGCTGATCAGTTCTTCTCGATACTCGAGCTCTAAGAACATTATGCTGGCAGTGTCACCGAAGATTTTTCTCATCTTCCTATCTCGCTTTTCAAGCGCATATGCTATTCTGGTTTGTTCCTTGAGATCACGAACCAGCTCTACCTTTTCGCACTCGAGGCCGGCAATCTTCTTGTTTTGTTCCTTGAGCGTGTATACAACTCTTGCTGTGTGTTGCTCAAGCTGGGCCGTGGCTTCTTCCTGGTATTGGGCGAGGTTGAGAATGATCTTTTCCTGTTGCTTTATCGTATACCTTAGCTGTGCATTTTGTTCTTGGAATCCCTTAAACATGACCAGCCGTCCATTTTGTTCCTGAGACTGCTTGAGCAGGTCGTCATGATGTGAGGGCATAGAATCCCACGACGGTCCAAAGTTGTTCATCATGTGTTGCGGATTGACTGCGGATTCTACCCATTTGGGTTCTTCGAGGACCGAGCGTTTCATGTCTTGGTCGTCATGAAGTGAGGGCACAGAATCCCGCGATGGTCCAAATTCATTCATCGTATGCTGCGGATGCACTGCGGATTCTACCCATTTGGGCTCTTCGGGAATTAAACGGTTCAGGTCTTGGTTCTGCTTTCCGAGGTCGCGTATCATCTTCGCGTTTTTCACTTTGAGTCCAAGGATGACCTTCGCATCCATTTGGTAGATATGGGATCTGTGGCAGTGTTGGATCCAGTGAGCAATTTTTGTTATTGTATGGGGGTTGGGTTGAAAAGTGACAGTTGACAGGTATTGGAAGGTGCTATGGTTGATTTCCTTATATTCCAAGGTTGTTCCCTTAACCTCCGATTCTATATTTGGCCTGGACATGAGTCCTTACCAAACTATAATTGTAACTAAACCAACCCAATAGTTTGAGGCCCATGGGTGATACCTGATTTTTTCCCCTTTCCAGTATCTTCCCTCCGGTACAAAATAAGACGTGAGTCATAACACAGCATGAAAACAAACATATTTGCAATAACCAAGGAACAG
Source organism: Penicillium griseofulvum (assembly GCF_001561935.1). Taxonomy (NCBI): domain Eukaryota; kingdom Fungi; phylum Ascomycota; class Eurotiomycetes; order Eurotiales; family Aspergillaceae; genus Penicillium; species Penicillium griseofulvum. The sequence continues at coordinate 1,367,173 of NW_024467473.1, forward strand.
ATGAAGTTGCGTAAGTCGTATGACTTAGGAAAACATTGAAGGAAACTTGGTAATGCTGTGAATTGACCGAAGGGAAAAATGATCCGCAATGACGGGACGGCGAGTGGCAGGGTAGCAGAACGCCAAACTCATATTGAACGAAGTGCACTTGCTAGGGGAGTGTCGCAAGAAAGCTGTCTGGGTGTTTTGAGAAGAGAGAACACTCAATGTACTCCAGAAAATGGTGATAACCAAACCCTTTTGAGTGGGTAATGTTCAATAGGGCCTCCCGAGGTCACATTCACCATCTCTTCGGGGCGGAAATCTCCGCCCGAGAGAACGAGCCAGAGAGAATCTCACTTCCTTTACGCTGCTGGATTGCTTTGATTCCTGTACGATCAGTGACTGTCGTCGCATTAATGATATTGTCAAATGCCTCATCCTCGCTTCCCCCTGAGCCGGACTCAGCATCTGAGTCGACATACAGCTGCTCCGGCCGAGCGATCTTTTCCGGCTGCTGCTTTTCCTCTTCTTCGGGATTTTGGAACGATTTAGAGTTGAGAATCTTCCGGCGTATTTCGGCCATTTGCTCTTCATCTTCTGAGTCATCGGAAATTGCGAATGGATCCTTGTCCTCATCTTCTTCGTTGCTATCCTCGTCTTCGTCATCTTCATCTCCACTTTCGTCGTCCTCGTCATCTGAGGTTCGTGCAGGCAAACGATTAGTGTTGCCTTTGGTCCAGACATCATCACCTCCATCGATGCGGTTGTCTTCGTATTCGCGTTCGATTTTGGCTAACCATTCCTCTTCCGTCCTCTTTACATCCTCTTCCGTTTCGCAGGCAGCGTAGCGCGCCAGAAGTTCCTTGTTGATTTCCAAGAAAGACGGCCCGTAACTGAAATGTCTGAGTAGATCTTCTGCCCACTCCAAGCGACGGCAGATGGCGAAGCAAGCGGCGAGCGCTTCGACGCAGTTCAGACGCCATGGCTTGCCGTAGTTAACAGTGTTGGCGGCGATAAGGTAAGGAACTATATGTCAAGATAGTTAGCATCCCATGGATCCAGCGTATAGTTGCCCAATTCTTATCACATACGAAGTCGTTCGCATTTTCCGCCGATCCGCGACCAGGGCACTTCCTTGACTCGCACCCAAGAGCATTCCACCACTGCAGCACCGTGCTGTTCCATAATATCCCGATCTGCTGGAGAGATAATTCGCTTGGCGTTTGGGCTAGTGAATCGTCAGTATGCAAGCCGAGGGAACCAAAAAAAGCGCTGCGAAACATACGAGACAATCACGCCAGGGTGTCGCTGGCCAATGTGAAGCTCCCGCATCAGACCGAGCTTCATCAATCGCTTTCCTGAGCATCGCTTAGGATCGCAATGTCCCATATCCCAGCATGCTGCCTTGTAAGGAGGCCTCGAGGAAGTCGCACCCGCAACTTCTTCATCACCGCGGGGCACTCGGGGGCGGGGGTTGTTGAATTTCTTGCCTCCTCGCGTGAAGTTGTCTTTTTTGTGGCGGACCATGGTGGATGATGTGAGCGTAATCTAAAACAATATTCAAGAACGCCCTGGTGTATCTTGTAGTATTGCGTAGTGGTAAACGCAGTGATTGAAAAAAGAAGATCCCAAGGCCAAGCACAAGCGCCACACGTGCAGTTCAACGGGTTCTCCGCCCGCCTCCCCCGTCCGCGACTGTACACATCTCCTCTGGATATTCGTGCTTTCCAGTACCTCCCTCTTAATCAGATTAATATCCCTTTCTCTATTGTTCACTAGTACACCGCCATCCTGGAGGCTGCATCTGCACGAATGGCGGCTAGGGACCGCTTCGGTGCCTATCCTGATCCGGCCGCTACGCCGTTGCAGCGGGCAATTCGTGAGTATAGTGCTGGAACGTGACACAAATCATTTATGCTGATTCTTAATATCTATAGGAAATGCTTGCGATCCTCAAAACTACGAGCCGAACCTGGCCCTGAACCTCGAAGTTGCGGATCTAATCAACTCCAAGAAAGGCAATGCGTGAGTGGGAGCTACCCCTGTTGTATGGCGCACACTCATAAATTCACCTCTTAGACCCCGAGAAGCTGCTCTCAATATCGTCCATCTTATCAATTCTCGAAATCAGAATGTTGCATTGTTGGCGTTGGCGGTACGTGGGGAGCTCAAGTGACAGCTGACGCGGGGGAGGCTGACAACTGCGATTTCTAGCTACTCGATATTCTCGTCAAGAACTGCGGATATCCGTTCCATCTCCAGATTGCCACAAAGGAATTCTTGAATGAATTGGTTCGCAGGTTCCCGGAGCGACCACCCATACGGGCCTCCAGGGTCCAGCACCGCATTTTGGAGTCGATCGAGGAGTGGCGCCAGACCATCTGTCAAACATCGCGCTATAAGGATGATCTAGGTTTCATTCGGGATATGCATCGTCTGCTGCTTTACAAGGGGTATATGTTCCCAGAGATCCGCCGAGAAGATGCCGCGGTCTTGAATCCAAGTGATGTATGTGACCTTCACGTGGTATTGTTTTCGGAGTGGAATTAACGTTGATTAGAATCTCCGCTCAGCCGATGAGATGGAAGAGGAAGAGAAGGAAGCGCAATCTGCCAAACTTCAAGAGTTGATTCGGAGAGGCACTCCCGCTGATCTACAGGAAGCGAACCGGCTCATGAAGGTTATGGCCGGATTTGACAATCGGCATAAAACTGACTATCGAGCAAAGGCCGCGGAGGAGGTTGTTAAGGTGCAACAAAAAGCCAAGATTCTGGAAGAGATGCTGCAGAATCAACAGCCCGGGGAAGCTCTCATCGAAGGCGACGTTTTCGAGGTAGGTGATAAGATATCCTGTGTTCTTTGTCCGCCAGTCGATTGGCCTCTAACACTCTTATTAGGAACTTGCGGGTGCTTTGCAAAGCGCTCACCCCAAAATCCAGAAAATGTGTGAGGAAGAATCGGATGATCCCGAGGCTGTCCACAAGTTATTGGAGATAAACGACAGCATACATCGCACAATCGAGCGGTATAAGCTGGTTAAGAAGGGTGATCTGGATGCTGCATCTCGGATTCCCAAAGGTACACTAGGCACCACGACCGGAGTCTCAACAAATGCAAATAATGAGCTCTCTCTTATCGATTTCGACCCGGAGCCTGAACCCAGCTCCAACGGTAATGAGGCAGGCCCATCCCAGGGCGGTAGCTCCTTGGAGAATGACCTGCTCGGCCTTTCATTAGGGGAACAAAGCCCCTCCCCCGGAGGTGGTATCTCTCTCGGGACTTCCGGTAAGTAACGTGGTACAATATTCCTCAAAGCACCATCACTGACCGATATCAAAGCGAATTTCCCGTCCATGTCAGCAAGCTCAACACCGCCTGTTCCATCACAACCTCAGCAGCAGGCGCAACCAGCATTCAAACCTAATTATGATATCCTTGCTTCTTTCAATAGTTCGCGGCCTGTTTCTCAATCCCCCACACCTGTCATGGGGGTCTCGCCCCAAGTCCAATCCAAAGCGACTCCTCCGCCTCCAGCGGCTGACCCATTTGCATCGCTTGTCTCTGCCAGCCCACGGGCGACATCTAGTCCCTTCCAACCACCGACGCAAAGCCAAGCTACTCCCGCTTCGTCTTCATTACTTGACCTGGTCGGAGGCACGGATTCCTCTCCGCAACCGGCGCAGCAGGCCGCTCCAGCGGAAGATGATGAGTGGGATTTTGCATCTTCATTGCCAGCAAGCAATGTACTTCCATCGACAAACAAGATCCAGGTCCTCAACTCCCAGCTCCGTGTTGACTTTGCTGCGCGCCGGGTCCCGAACCAGCCACGCCAAATTCACGTTTTAGCCATCTTCTCAAACACAACCAGCCAGCCTATTGGAGATCTCCATTTCCAGGTCGCGGTGGAGAAGGTAAGCCATTTGCTGTAATACAATTTGTACATGAGTTTACTAACAATTAATTAGTCCTATAGGCTACAGCTTCGGCCTCAATCAGGCCGAGACATTGCGCCCCAGCAGCAAAATGGGGTCCAACAGGAGATGCTCATGGACGGAATCGATGTTGGAAAGGGCAACTCGGTCAAAATTCGGTTCAAGGTGGCTTACAAGCTTGGCGGCGAGGCCCACGAGGAACAGGGGATGGTGCCACCGCTCGGCATTGCCTAAGTGAACGCCGATCCCTGAACTTTATTCTCTTTTCGTTTCAGATTTCCCTCCAGATATGTCTGATGAGAGCTTGCCATGAGTGGACCATCTACCATCCACTCCTGTTGAATCGTGGTCTTCTGTATTGATGCTGCTACTCCGATCTAGCGCAGCATCACCGGCGGATTTGGCTCTTCTCTACTCTTGATGTCCTTTCCCTTGGCTTTGCACTCATTGAGAACTTAGCGTCTTTTATCTATTCATGCTGTTCATAAACAAGATTTCATTTGCAATGGTTTTGCTCTCGTGGTGAGGGGTCAGGGTATTTGTGGCTTGATTCGCAATGGTACAGATACGAAAGTAGCCAGGAACGAAATTAACTAATCCCCGTCCTCTCCATGCGCGCGCGCGAGAGAGAGGCCAATGCCCCTTGGCATACTCCGTGTTATCATTATGTCTATTAGATTGGCCTTACCATTGTAACCAAGTAACGACTGCGAGCACCGGACACAAGGAACCGGCCCGGCCTGCCGGATTTCTCACACTCGTCCCGGCGGAAGTATGCGACATGAAGTTTGGGTTTATCAACACATTGGGAAACTGTGGCTGTGAGTGGGGGATTTCCATGGAGTACTTTGATGCCGGTTCTCCGAGAGATCGACTAGTTTGGCTTATTGGTGGAAAGTGGTTACTCGAGGCATATAGACTTCCAGGGGAAATGTGTGGAATTAATCTTTATATTCAATATCAACTCTCATGTGCATATGTTATCTCACCGTATATCTTGTGTTTATACAGGCGATCAGCGGGGTGATCGGCTTGATTGCCGAGCCCCCACCTGGGCACTATACTATGTACAACATAGGCCTAGTTAATCGGCAAAGATAAAGTTGAATTAAAATTGTCAATACCCAATACAAAATAAGATATTAGTTTAGTATTCTATATTATGAGATCCCGAGGTCTGATATCGGATTATTCAGTGGCGACCTCGGCATTTGGATCGCTCGAAATCGCCTAGTCTCGGCCGGGGGATATTTAGAGTTATACGGCTTTAGATGGCAAATCCCCCGTGTCCTATTGTTATTCAATATGGCGTGGCTTTTCCATGGGAGATGAGGCTAGATAAGGTATATCCCGAGGTCAGGAGAAGATTTATTGGAAAGGGGTCGAGGGCTGATTATTGAGCTCGTATATTGATGTAGAACGCGGCGTTAGCTAGTATCGATGCCCAGGTCCAGGATTGTTGTGGCCAATTTGTGCCTGATGCCTTAGGCTATCAGCATCGTAGTAACTAACGTATTTCACAAGCGAGTGGCCACCACAAGCGAGTGGCCACCCCACCCGAAAACGCGTCCATTAGTTAGCACTTAGTTAATTCAACCACCCACTATGCCACCAATTCGCTCTCAAAACCCCCGAAAATCAACGGAGCAAGAGGGTAGGATCTTATTAGCTATTCAGGCTTTTAAAAATCAAGAAATCAGTAATATTACCCTTGCTACGCGTACTTTTGACGTGCCGCGTTCGACTCTTCGTCGCCGCCTTAGTGGCGTACAAGAACGCGCGATTTCTCGCGCCAACTTACATAAACTCTCTGAAATAGAGGAGGAGTCTCTTCAAAAATGGATACTCTCTATGGATTCCCGTAGATCTGCTCCCCGACCCTCTACTGTTCGTGAAATAGCGAATCTTCTCCTCGAAAAGCGCAGAACCACCCTAGTTCTTTTAGTCGGCGAAAACTAGGTTACGAACTTCGTAAAACGATACCCTATCCTCTCCTCCCGCTTCTCGAGACGCTATAATTATGAACGTGCGAAATGTGAAGACCTAAAAATCATCGGAGAGTGGTTTAATCTTGTTCAAAAGACAATCGTTTAATATAGAATCGACCCCGATGATATTTATAACTTTGATAAGACTGGCTTTGCAATAGGATTAACGGCAACTGCGAGGGTTATTATAAGGAGTGAATACTACAGTCGGCGCTCACTTTTATAACCTAGAAATCGCGAGTGGGTGACGGTAATTGAGTGTATAAATGCTTCGGGGTAGGCGCTTCCTCTGTGCGTGATTTTTAAAGGTAAAGTCTTTATTAAATCTTAGTTCGATAGTCTTCCTGGTGATTAGCGATTCGAAGTTAGTCCTAATGGTTAGACTTCTGATGAAATTAGACTTCGTTGGCTTAAAAAGCTCTTTATTCCGACGACTTCTTTGCGTATAAAGGGGAGATATCGGCTTCTAGTACTCGATAGTCACGGAAGCTATTTAACCCTAAAATTTGACGAGCTTTATAAAAGAAATTAGATTATCCTGATCTGTATGCCTCCGCACTCCTCTTACCTTTTACAGCCTCTCGATATTAGCTGTTTTGCGGTGTTAAAACGTGCGTATAGCCGGTTAGTTGAATCGAAAATGCGGGTTGGGATAAATTATATCGATAAACTTGACTTCCTCGAAGCGTACCCCCTCGCACGAATTGAAGCTTTTAAAATGGAGACTATTAAAAATAGCTTCGGGGTAGCTGGTTTAGTCCCCTTTAAGCCGGAGAGAGTTATTTCAAAGCTCAATATTCGGCTTCGAACCCTAACACCCCCCCCTAGCCGGGGTAGTGATTCTAGCCGGAATTTTACACCAAAAACACCAGCTACTGAGAAAGACCTACGTCGGTAGGCTTCGTCAATTAAAGCTCTACTTCGTACAAGATCTCGAAGCCTACCAAGTCCTTCCGACCGTGCATTAAATCAACTTATAAAAGGCTTCCGCCTCACAATGCAAGGTGCTATTTTACTCGCTAAAGAAAACAAGGATTTACGCGCTGCTAATGAGAAGCAGAAGCAAAAACGTGCTCGATCCCGAAGGCAGATACCCGCCGAAGAAGGTCTCTCAGTTCAAGAAGCTTCTCAATTAATACCTGAGCCGGTGGAAGCAATTGTAGCACCTATACCCCCGCGACGCAGAAGGCCTTCGCCACCTTTATAGCCAAGAACTAGGGCATTACCAACGTGCGGGCTATGTAAAAATCAGGGTCATAGAAGAGACGCATGTCCAGATAGATGAATAATTTAGTTAAATTAATTTAATGGCGTTATAGTTGAGATAAATGGATTTGAATTTAGCATATAGTGTTGGGGTGGCCACTCGCTTGTGGTGGCCACTCGCTTGTGAAATACGTTAACTACATACATGTCCTTTCTCAATACTCTTATACTCCTGTCCGTTTGGTCCCTACAATGTATCTTAGGTGGCGGTGGTCTAGAATTATGTAGTGAATGTTAACCCGAGCGGCTGCCTGCAGTTTATGCCTGTGTACTATGGATTGTGTTAGTATACGGGTGGTTATACGCTTTTCAACCTTTAACCCCTAAATATAGGCGTACTTCGTACCCTACCGCGAGAGATTGAGATCTACATGACCATGATCTCGGGAAGGTAAAGGCAGAAATAGGAATATTCTATTACACCAAATCCCCTTAATATGTGATCGACAATCGAGTATCCGCAATACTGCGCCGGGTCCTATCTACAGTTAACTTTGTGCACAGACCTACCATGGCGATACTTTTCTTGACCGATTAACTAAATAGTTAGTCAGTTCTGTATAATCATAGCCTTGAAGTTCAGGTTTTCAAGGTTGGAATAACAAGCTACGTAACGTGTGATGTGGTCTATAGGTAGCTCTAGAACCTCCCCGATCCGGCTATCACGTGGTGCCATTTTGTGAACATGTTCGTGCTACTACCGAAGAATTCTCACAGAAGAGTGAAGGGGGAAAAAAAGGGGGTGCTAGTCTGACGCTTCAGGAAGACGATCTGCAGTAATTCTCGATAGAGTAGTATCGATCGGGAAATACTTTTCGGGATCTGGAGTACAGAGTAACGCCTCCCCACTTATGGTCTAGACCACAAGCCCTAATCAGTGAAAATTACTTCTCTTGATAACAACTCATTTGCCCAGGTGTTTAGCAGGAAATAGTCTCCGGGAAACAGTGGCACCATATCGAGCCACTCCTGTTTTGGTGGCGCTGGTAGAGAAGAACAACCATGGACCGATCGGCCGTAAGTTTTTTAAGCGCCCAAACTGTGATCGGCTTGGTTCCTTGGTTCTGGCCCCTCCTAGCTTGGGCTTAACTTTTGACACTCGTACCCCCCTCAAGCCTTTTTAGTATTTAACTTACCTTTCCCCTCTTCTTTTCTCTTCTTACATAACTCCTTACGGTACCATGCCTCTATCAGATTTAGACCAGGATATCACCCCTATCCCCCGTTCGCGGGAGGAGAACCAAGAAAGGTATGTGAACTAGATAAGTAGAAATACCAACTTACTAACAATCGCCTAGAGCCTTTATTGCTGCATCACGGAGAAAGGATCGCAGCTTAGATGCTCGCCTGGAATCTGCTAACCGGGCTTCTATGTTGCATAAGAAGCGTACGGGCAAGGCTTTTCACATCACCAAGGAGATTGTTGATAAAGAAGCCATGTATGAAGAGGTCGATGAGCGGTATCAAGAAAAGCGCATTCTCATGCTGCAACATCAGAACAACGAAATTGAAAAGCAGTTCACAAACCATCTACTGGCCGCATTTGCAGCTCGCACTCAATTCAATACATCTTCTATCCACAGCCGGCGAGCAAGCCACATGCACCCCCGCCCATCAGTCAATATGGGTCCACGCAAGATGAGCCTGGATCTATCCAATATCCGCTCTTCTTTCTCTCAGGGTTCCGGCTCAATGGGAAGCCCAATGCCAACAAATGATAGCTACGCACTATCGCCCACGGCATCATACGACCCGAACGCCCAGCCCTACATGGGCTGCATGGACCGGTCTGAGACGCCGTACTCCGGTATGTTCTCTGCCTCAGGGGACTCGACAGGACAAATCCCAGCCTACATGAACCAACAAGCCTCAACCCCAACCTGGAACTCCCAAGTACCCGCATGGGCCTCGATGCAACAGCAGAACCAAACACCCGGGCAACCCCACACAGACACGCATGCCGTGCAAATGTGGCAGCAGCAAATGATGCAGCAGGCTCAGATGAACGACACCGCAGTCCAAATGCATCAATTCAGAGATCGCCTTGCATCCGCACCGGAATTGCCTATGCAGCAGCACACGGCTCCACCGCTTCCCTCAGCATCCATTTCGGGCCCCACCGGCCACGGCCCTACCCATGGTCACTCGCGCGGCCAATCCCAGCCCTCGAACAACTTCCACGACCTCCATCTCCTTACGCAGAGCACACACCTTTCCCACTCCCAGATTGCTCCCTCTAGTATTGGCTCTCCTAAGATCGAGGCCCTCTCAGCGGGCACTCACTCCACTCCGGACTTCTGTCCCACTCCCAACACCCCGCTGTCGCCGACGACTGCCGCGCATGCTACCATATCGCCCGCTGGGAAGGTTGGGGGTGATGGCATTATGGTCTCGCATGAGGGGATGGATCCCGATTTCACGGACTTCAGTCAGTTTGCTTCCCACCTGGGTAACTCGACTGTTCCGCTTTCCGATCGTGACCAACCTTTTGGCTTTGACGATTTCATCGCCGTTGATGATTTCACCAGCGTCTCTTGTTAACTTCATCTATCATGCCTTTTATGATCTATGATACCTGATATACCCAGGTAGTTGTTGGTTTTTATTTAATCTTTTCATTTCGTTTATACATGGGGGTGGCTTTTTTTGCACATTTGCTCCTGTATTATATTTATTTTTCATATTTATCTCTCATTCTAATATCCTCCATAAGGGTAATGGCTGGGGATGTTTATGAGTATCGAATGAATATATTGTTTAATTTTACACTACTCTCCTTACAGTAAAACGAAACAAATTCAACTCTCTGACTTTGGTATCCACTTTTTTTTCTTCAATCTCCATATCAATTTTTTACCTTTGGTTTGACGTTGCATCGATCCTCGACCATCAGGTCTACGTCCTAATCCGGAGCACTCAATATTCTCTACTATACGCCCCTCAGAGCCCACTGCGCGATTTTTGGCACGTCATTTTCTTCTGTGGGATAAATCTGGTCTGAGACTTTATGCTCCACCGGGCCGTGCCCACTAAAGCTATAGGTAGAGCTATAGCTATAGCTTCTCCCAATCCACCCAGACATCACCCAAAATTTTTACCTTTCTTTAATGTTCCCTTGACCAGTCGTTATTTAAGTTGGGTTCGAGCAATATTGATTTACATACAACACCCTTCAGAATGCTACATTTAGTAAAACTTTAAAATGGACTGGCAGTAAGTCTCTAGCTAGTAGATGTATCCCACAATGAAAGACACACAACCTTGCTATGAGTTATTTGACGTCCCAACTAGCCCAATGCCTCACAGCCCAAGTACCTAATCTTGTCCCAGCAATCAGACCATCCTCAACCGTGGAAATTTCAGCCTTCATTTTCCCAGGTGTCACGTTATCGCCTCACATCCACGGGTAGACGGCGCTATGTCATAGTAGCCCTAGCTCCAGGGCTTTCAGTAGATCCTAGCCCAGGCCTTGCGTGAATATGGAAACATGTACTTTTGTTCTATTCTCTTGGTCGCGAGGGGAACTCTACTTCTCTGCTTCGCCTTCTAAATTACCTTCATTTCATATCTCAATCTGATCTCGTAAAATTTGACGTCGAGGGAAAGTAAATTAAAATTGAAGTGCCCCGTGCGCGGAATTGATTGTTGTCTCCCCAAGATCGGATCAACGGCGATCGTGCAGGATCGACAATCTTTTTTTTATTTTTTTATTCCTTTTTATCGAGCGCAATACCTTGGTATCTAACTAGTCCCTAGCAATGCTATAATGAATAATAAGGTGAGAATTCGAATATATTTTTCATCCACAAATAGATAACCCACCTGAAAACCCCCAAAGTAGGTAACCAACTGTAAGAAAAATGAAAATTGAAAAATGACCTGCAGGATCCCAGATTATTGCGGGGTTAAGGTTGCAGCTCGGTCGGCCTTTGGCAGCCAAACTCGGATTTTAATTGGTTGACAATCAACTAGCGCCCGCACTGACCCATGAAAAGTATAGAATCCATCGACACCTCTACCATGGTTGAAAAACAAGTCCGAGGGCAGTGTACCAATGGATAAGAGCTGGGTATTGTCGGCACACAAAATTCTGCAGGCTAAATAGACCCCCTTAAGTAACAGAACTCTAACTCTTCTCACTTAGTGGAGTAGAGAGGGAACCCCCGTGCAGATCTGACGGGGCTCCAACATCCCGGGTACCATGGATACTAGCCTAGGCCAACGGTTCCAGTTGGTTGCGGTTAGGCTGATTGCAACGCTGCGTGCACGGCTACGGAGGGGTGATTGGTGGCGATTCTCCTAAAGTTTTTATTTTTTTTATTTCGCTTATCAGTTTTAATGCCGGTTTTGTGGCTTGGGGGTCCAGTGGGTGGCCTGTCAAATTCCAGATCAGTATACGAGTGACTTCCAAAGTTGTTGATAGGCCCATGGGTGGTGGATCGTGATTTCTGAGGGATACGGAGTAGTAATTGGCGAGTTTTGTTTGGACCTCGTCTTTTGTACCCTCATTAGGGCTTGCGTACCTGCATTCGAAGTATTTTCGAGTGGCCTGACTACAGGCATCCACCTTTTATTGATACTGATCAGGCCATCGAGTCCAGATCGGCCCATTTGGAAATTGAACTTGATCAAATAATCTTCTCCGACAGGGGCTGTAAATACTAATTTCAAAATGACCCCCCCTGAAACATCCTCTATAAACCACCCTCGAATTCTTTCCCAATAAAGAGAACCCTTCAGAATAGCCGGAAATGCCACCCTCGATGATCAGCACCAGGTCCAGTCTCTCGGTGCAGGTGGAGTAGAAAGTGGCTTAATACGAGACCCAACTAGATGGGCGAGGTGGGGAACAGGCGAGGTGGCTTGAAGGCGTGGGATGGTCTTCCCCAGGTTTTAGATAGTTGACGATCTTGAACATTATCGTGCCAAGCGCCCAGCATATCTCCAATATTGGGCGCTTGGCACGATTACTTATTGTTTAATTAGTGTTATTGATATCATTGGGCCTTCGAGTAGAATAATCTCCTCGTGACATAGAAAATTACGTATCTTCTCAAAATCAATATCTCTACGCCCTTGGAAGCTTAATTCAAAGCAATATCTTCTCCAAATCAGCCGAATTAGCCTAATCAAGTCAAAACTCGACAGACACCCCTAATGCGGCGATGCCACACATGAGGGTTAGCAAATATGATGGGCCAATGAGAGCCAGAAAGCTAACCAGCTTCCACCAGATCTATGCACACACCCGTGATATACCCGCGGACACTCGGGAAACCTGCAGCTGATCAACGCCTCTATGCGAGTCAGGCTCGAACCTAATTTAACGCAAATTGCACATCTAAACGACAGAATACGAGGAGCAAAGCTGGTCCCAGATGTGTAGGGGTGGATAACATTGTGTGTGGTGCTTGCACCACTAGGGAGTGTTGGATGGGACACAATAAGCCGGCTTTGCGAATTTCGGATATGTTTCTCCGGGTAGAGAGGATTGGGGTGCTATTTTACAGTTTTCTTTTGTGGAGATTCTTGAAAATTGGGTGAATATTCGGCTGTCCTCGGACTACGACGGGATTTGCTGATCAGCACTGAGACGTGGGGTTGGTCGATCTTGTCCGATGATGGTCGATCCTAGCTTGGTGAGGATTTGGTTCATCTGGTAAGGCAAAGGCTCAAAGTTCAGTGATAAATGGCAGGGTCTACTGGAATGCACGCGAGCTACTACGTAGGAATGTAGGTAATTGAAGTTCCAAGTTTGTTCGGTAATGCTAATCCACGACGGATATCATATCCCCTGCTGAGGGCGATAATGAGAGGCTGACCAAATTTGTCCATTCGCTTGCGTCCTATCCTGTATGACTGATGAAGTAACAAATTCATGATTGATTGATGGGGATGACTGGCATTGGGCTTTTAACAAACCCAAGCACATCGGACAGAGCGAGTGCATATGTTGGGTTTCAGAATACAGGTGTACTGAGAAGATGCTCTGCGACAGAGCCCAAGTGCAAAACGCAATGTACACTTTTACATGCCACGACTGAAAAGCTCCCGGCCAATGTCGCCGCTGCGGCGGATACTTTGGCTCGAGGAACTACTGCGTCGGCGGCGGCTACGTGACTCGGCGGGGTCAGCTGGGTTCAACCCGCTAGCGCGGGCATGCAAATTCAGGATGTCAGTCAAGCTGACTACTCCAACTAGACGACCGGACAGTCGGGCTCCATCTAGCGTCGAGGAGGGAATAGAATGCGACACAGGCGATGGCACTGGCACCGACACGCCTGGAGCTGGGTATGTGTAAGGGAGGTTAGGAGTTGGTAGGTGAGGGGTGGTGTATTGAGAAGGCTGTGCAGAAGGTGTCACAGGTACAGAAGGAGATGGCGGTGGTGACTGTGCAGTATACGATCCGGGAGCTGGGCTGACACTGTTGGAAAGAGGGATGTGTACTGAAGAATGCGATGGAGTTGGCGGTCCTGAGGATGTTGGAGATAATGGATCGGTCACCCAGAGACTAAATCAACAGTTAGTACATGTTCTGTTTGTATCTCAAATGACTGCAGTAGTTACCGATGTGATCGAGTTGCCACGATCTTGGCGACTGTGTGAGCCAGTGTCGATCCAGGATTGACGTGGAAGACCGGGAATGAGTCTTTACCCTCAATCAAACCCCGTGTGGACAGAATGACCGAGATGAAGTGAGTGCAGGTGTTTTGAAGAAGTGGCAATGAAGATGATCGGGTCAAAAGCTGTGAAAGGGTAAGTAAATCTTGCCAACCAACATGGCTCGTCACATACCTTAACATCTGCTGTGGAGATATTCCCAAGCACGTTTAAGTAGCTATCAACAACTACGATTGAGGACATACCCTCGTTGTTCATCAGATGGAGGGCATCGGAGAGGGGTTTATCACCACTGCAAATGGCAAAATGGAGGTTAGACTGCTCTTCAAGAATTCATCAAAACAACTTACTTGATAGAGATCACTTCATGAGATCCAACCCCCAGCTCACGCAGAGCCTTTGGATATAGCTCTTCAATGATAGGGAAGCTGCGACCATTTTCCCAAAGGAATTTGACCAGTCGGAACTGGCTGAAGATTCCGACCACTTCTTGGTCATTTGACTCATTGACCACCACCACCCGGTGAACACCTCCACCAAAGATCTCTACAGCGGTCAAGACATTGGCTGAAGTTGGCAGGTTGATCAGCGGCTCCTTCTCCATGCCGAACTTCTTGACATCTCTCAGCGGAATTGGCACACCATTGTGAGCCTTCTTAGCTAGCTCGTCATACGACGCTTGATGCGCTTCATCGGGGTGTGTCAGCCCTGCTGCTAGCAGGAGATAAGAGTTCAGATCTGCATAGTCAAATGTGCCTACCGCAGAAGTGGATTGAGGGGTCTCGCGGATCAACAATACGGCCGCGCCTGAATCAATCAAGATCTAGTTAGACCAGTATGTTAGTCCAAAACGGACAAGGTAGTGTTGCCTTCGTAATGATACTCACATTTGTCGCCTCTTCAATGCCTGTATCAAGCTCCACAAACTTCAGGTCATCCGGGCTGACCAGCTCGCCGACTGAGATCTGTCTCCAATCACGACCAACAAAGGCAGGATCACTATTCTTCGGTGGCGGGGGATTGTCGATGAGGCTCTGGATGGCGGACTGTGGGAGGGACGGCTGTCGGCGTGCGCGGGGAGACCCGGGTGGGCCACGAAGTGACTCGCTCAAGCTTTGTCTGTGCTGGTGATTTGCTGCTGGTATGTGTGAAACACGGAGTTGGTTTCGTGTAGGGGGAGAGCGGGATTCGGTGCTAGATCGCGGGGAAGCAATGGATGCATTGTTGAGCGAAGTGTCGGACCCTTCGCGGGAGTGTAACCGGTCTGCCATGTCAAAGAATCTCTTCAAGAGGTTAGTCAACAGACAAGGGTCAATATGTTGTAAAATGTGAACAGTTACTTGACCCTACTGAGGTCATCAGGTGATGTTGATCATAGCGGGTCCATAAGCGGGGTTATTCACGAGCCAATCAAAGACTAACAATTTATATACTATCGAGATAGGTATAACTCATACCTCGGAATATATCGTTTGTTTTAATATACCTCCTCCTGAAAAGATAGTAGAAAATAGTCCATAGGTCGTATCAATCTTTCTCCCAAGGTTGGTATCAAGGATATTTTCAGAATGTTGGGTAGGTCGGTGTTGCAGAAACCTGAAAGTTCGCATTCCCTGATGACGTATTGCAAACACTACAAATACACTACAAACAAACCACGAAAAGTTGCTAACAAATTTAGGTGATATTATTACCTTTATAAAGGAATGGGAGAATTGAAGTGAAAGTCATTTACTTGGGGGTGTAGACTAAATCCTTGACATGAGACCTATTCCCTGCGCCAACTAACATAGCTAGAGTTTGAGAGCTTGATGATAGCTTCCCTTGTTCTATGGGTTCATCTTTTTCAATACCCTCCAGTGTCTGATTTTTGGTCTCGGGTATCAGCAAAGTGACAAGGGCAGTGAGCAGCATGATTCCCGAGAACAGACCAAGGACACCTTCCAAACCAATTGCATCTTCAACACTACCGAAAGCAAATGAAGTTAGAATAGCACCGCATTTTCCAGAAGCAGCAGATATTCCGGATGCTGTGCCTCGAACACGCGTTGGAAACACTTCTGCGGGAATCAGAAAGGTCGTGCAATTAGGACCAACGGTAAGCAAGAACTGTGAGAGGGCAAATATAATCATCAAACCAGCTGTTGGGGTGTGGACGCTCTGTGTGCTGACTCCAGCCCATATGGCATAGAGGATGCACACCATGATACATGTCCAGCATTGTTGGGGAACACGACCAATACGATCAGGAAGGAAGATACCGACGTAGAATCCGGGGAGATATCCTGCTGCTTGGATGATTATATTACCCACAGCGGTGTTATACAGGGTTCGCCATGGTGTTTTTTCGCTTGCATAACCGATTCTTGCCAGTATAATGCTTTGGTTGAGATTGATACCGTAGTATGCGATATCACTATATGTATTAATTTGGGGGATTTTCTTTTCAAGGACAATTTTAACTTACAATAAGAACCAGGAGGCTGACGTCGCAAATAGCACTTTAGCATGTTTCCAGTGACCGAAGTACTCGCGGAAGTCCTCCCACTGCTGCTTGAGTGTGCGCCTCTGCCCAGCAGCATCATCACAGACGTCTAAACAGTATTAGCTATCTTCAAGATACAAAAATGAGGGTAGTCTCACATTGCCTGTAGGGCAGTGTCTCCCTGATCGTCAACCGGGCATAAAGAGTGAAGACCGCTGGCACAATTCCAATGCCTAATAGCAAACGCCAGACCCATTCAAGATGGCTTAGGTTGTGGGCTATTAACTCCTCGAATGCCTTGAGCAAGATCAGAAACACGATGCTGGCCGCAATATTACCAAGGCCGATGTTCGAAAAGACAGTCAACACTTGGATAGCACGTGAGCCAAACGGTGACTTTTCTGCCGACAAAGATGAAGATAATGGATAATCTTCCTCGGATTAGACCCATTATGTCTCTATTTCGAAGGGATATGGCTTACCAGCTCCAATTCCTACCCCGGTCACAACACGACATACTGCAATCCATGCCGTCACAGACTGAGCCGACATTCGGTTCCAAGGCAACAAAACTACCATCAATGTTCCAAATATAGTGAGGAGGAGCTCTTTCCCATATATAGAATGACGACCCCAAACATCACTCAACACTCCAAAAATAAGCTGGCCAACGACCATGCCCAGGCTGAGGCTACCTTTCATGATGTCGCTGTCAACTGTCGGTACCTTTCCATCTTGGAAGTATAGGTAACCCAGGATCGGTACCACTGTCTAACATTAATAATTCGATCTCATTGAATCAATTGAAGTCACTTGCCAAGTCCAATTGTCAGGTTGAGATAGCCATCCGCGAAGAATCCGACGCCCGCCGTGATGACAAACCTCAATTTGGCTCCCAGAGATGCCATTGAAATGAATAAAATAATTCTTGAGATCGATAAGAGTAGAAACGATTAAGAGAAAACAAAATGTGGTTCCAGCCTTGGGTCGAACGGGAGATATGCATTGCTTTTTTTTTTTGGCCCGAGTAGTGAAATTATATACTCTTTAGCACTGCATCTAATACAGGGAATACCTCTCCAAAGCATTAGTATTTGGAGAAGTACGGTTAGCATTTCTGTGAGATAGGTTTATGTCGTACATGAGAGACCCCGAGTGAAGATTCAATGAGCAACGCCAAAGCTACCACGGGGACACTAAAAAACAGACCAGAGACCGGAGGGACCAGTTAGGGTTTCGCATCGCCCCCACGTGGATCCCATACTCCAAATGTGCCAAGTATATCTTCGGTGCGAAGTCCGCATTGTTCAGATGTGAATGTTCATTGTGTTCTGTGTTTAGGTGATCTTGATTATATTAACTGGAATTAATAACTGGCAGATGCAAACACTGCAAATTCAGACAGTACGACCACTGTGTTGCAGCCTTAGTTGAACAAACATTATGGATATCGAACTAGCCTCTCCGCCAGCCGTAAGTGCCTTGCGAGAATCATTCGGTGATCGAAAGCCACCGGATATTACTCGCAAGATTACTGCTTGTGTAGCATGTCGCAAGCAAAAGGTTAGTTTGATTACCGAAGATAACAAAGCATGTAACTGATATGCGGAAAAGGTCAAATGTCATATGCGAGAGGGTCAGATGCCATGTTCGCGGTGTAAGAAGAGAGGTCTCCCTTGCAACGTGAACCGAAGCTTGCAGACATTACTGGAAGATGATGTCACGTAAGTACAACAAATCTCTTGGACTAGCATCCATTTCCTAATAGTGTTTAGATGGAAAGGCGCCGTAGTACAAAAGATGCGACGGCTAGAAGAGGCTGTTGCAAAAATTGCTGCCAAAGTTGACGTGCCCGAGTCACAAGCTGCTCCTGGAACGCAAGATCATTTGTGTCTACCAGTTGAATCTACCAATGAAGAAGTTATAGCAGAGGAAATCTGCCCCTCGAGCCAACCATCTCAGCCAAAAGAGAACCATGAGCCACCTCAGACATGGGAAGTAATAATGGATCCCCGGGGCGGCCCAGCTTCCATCCCGGCCTCTTGTGTCTCAGACAATGGGAAGGCAGGTCTCTCAAACAATTTATCATCTGCACGTCGTCCAGATTTGATATCCACGGGTCTTATCTCCTTACGCCAAGCCGTTGCGTTATTCGAAACATATCATCTCAGACTTGATCATTTTCTCTATCGCATTCTTGGTGACCATATCAGTTTGGACTCGGTTCGGATCGCATCCCCACTATTAACGGCCGCTGTTTGTACTGTGGCTGCTTTGCATTCTCAAACCCTCGGCCATCTTTTTGAAGCTTGCTACGCTGAATATAAAAATCTTGTCGCAGCTCAAACTTTTTCAAGACACGTGAACGAAGATGACATTCGTGGGCTCTGTGTCGGTGCATTTTGGTTGCATGAAATTTCCTGGGCTTTGATCGGAAATGGTATGTACCTCCATATGTACATTCCTCTGGCGAAGCGAAACTAACAGAACTAGCTGTTCGTATTTCATCGGACATTAATCTTCATAGTGGTATCTACAAAGCCCTCAGAGGAGACCGCGATGGGTATCTTCAAGCTCGACTATACTATCTCGTCTATGTATGCGACCACCACTTTTCGATCGCATATGGTCGACCTCCGATGTCCAGGGAAGGGTTTATAATCGAGTCGGCCAGTCAGATACTGGACACTGAACACGCCACAGAAGATGACGCTAGATTAATCAGTCAGGTCAAGGAATGGTCAATCTTGGGTCGAGTGTTTGACACCTTCGGGGTTGATGTTGATACCTCTATTGCACCTCAGACACTACCTCAACTGCGGCGATTCTCAATATCTCTGGATACGTGGTTTGCAGATTGGAACGAAAGCTTCAAAGTGAATCAGAATGTCGGAAATTATCCACAAAAGGGTGTTGGTTTTCACTTCCATTTTGCAAAGCTATACCTTTGCTCGCACGCCTTTCGTGGTGTGCCGATATCAGAGAGTTCACCACGATACATGTCGCCTGAACTGGAGGAGATCGCCAATGCCGGAGTGTTGTCAGCTATGTCAATCCTTCAGATGATCGTCTGTGATGCCGAGTTTCGTACGTTCATGAATGGGCTTCCTTTATATTTTGATACTATGATCGCCTTTGCCGTTGTTTTTCTCCTCAAAGTCGCCACGAAGTATGCATTCATGATCAGAATCGATACGGGCAAGATCATTTCCCTGGTCACTGAGACTGTGGTGGCCCTTCGGGACATCACCCAGTCTATGCATAGACACCATCTCCTTGTGGTAATCAGCAAAGGCTTGGAACGGCTGTTGAGTATATGCCAGATGTCCACCTACACAGTTCACGAAAGAATGTATCGTCCTTCTCCTACCCAGGAACAGCCCCCAGTATTTGATACAATTTGGATGGAAAACATGGCAAGCTTTGATTTTCAAACTAATTTTCCTGATATCGACAATTGGTGGCTACATTATAATACATCGATGGGACCCCCTCTTTGTCCAGAGGCGTCGAGATAAGAAAATATCAAATTGGCTGATTGAGCACAAGATAAATTCTATCTCCAGTCTTTAGCCTCAGCCATCAAAAGAAATCACGATTGTGGGCTGCGTTCGTAGGCTACATATATCCCTTCGAATGCAGGGTTGATTTTGACCGGGAGTCTATTGTATTCAGTGTCTATATTTGGTTGGTAGAAGGCTGTATTCACTCACCAATAAGACATTGATAAGCAAGTTCCTCATAGGCTTCCAAAAGAGGAACTTTATAATTCGGCTTCTTTGCGAGATCATCCCATCGTCTGACCGAAAGCTTTGCCTCAAGCAGGGGATCCTGTTGCGCCTCCAGGACCTGCTCAGTAGTGTATCCGCCACCCTAATCATTGTCAACATACCTCAGATATGGGGAATATAAGAAGTAAAAAGTTACATACCTGGAACTTCAATGTCTGCTTACTAGTCTCACTCAATGCATCATAATAGCTTTGATCTGTCGCGACCAAATAGCGCTTGGCCATTACATGTGCACCAACCAACTTGCACACCTTCTCACTGAACCCAATCTGGCGCAGGTAAGTCTCGCCTAGAGCCTCGTGGCTTTGCCTTCCAATATACTGGCCGTCAGGAGTTATCATTTTGTTCATCTTCTCGGCCGCCGGGATGAACCGTACGACATCATGCAATAGTGCAGCCAGGATAACCTCGGGGTCATTTCCATACTCGGGGGACTGCGTGGCAAGATATGCACACTGTAGCGAGTGTTCTAGCTGAGTGACCTCCTCACCCAGATAGTCACCCTGGCCCTGTGCGTGCAGAAATCGAAATAATGTTTTGATAGTTGCTCGGGCTTGTTCTTCAACCGAGGCGAGAGGTTGTTCGGTTTGGGACATTGTCGTCTTCAAATCTTTTGTTAGATTTTGATTGTACCAACTCGATGGTCTCTCGGGGTCTTAAATAGAGTCCTTCTGAGGTTGGTCATGGATGTGTCTTGATGACTTAACCGTGTAGCATTGGCAACATTATACAAGGCACGAAGTCCGTTCACATGCATGTAACGACCTTCTAATGTACCTGTTGAATAACTCGTGATATCCCTGATTGGGCGAACCGCATTCATTTTCGGCACGAAGTCCGTTGTTCTGTGCTGCATTACATGGGTTTGTGTGGCTTCGGGGCGAACACCTTCACTCAATTCCATGTAACAGAATTTATTGAGCAATGCCACAGGATCTACTCACGCAGTAATTCAATGCCAGGTCATCGGAATGGCGCCGCAGGCTAAGAAGCTAGGAGTTGACGTATTCCGAAACTATTAAAATCTCGTTCGTTACTACATTTTCGCCTCGATCAGGCCTCTTCAAGGTTCAAATTAACCCATTATCCACTTTCCTATATACTTATACCCTTTCGATCGAAGTACTCAAGTATGTCACCTCCCACAACTGAACAAATAGCTTCTTACCACGAAAATGGCTATCTCCTCCTACGCGCCAACGAGCATAAACTCGTTGACCCCGCAGATCTGAAGCAGTGGACGCAAGAAGTCCAGTCCTGGCCTCGTGTCAAGGGCAAATGGATGCCTTATGACGAAATCAACATCAACGGTGAACGCCAACTGATGCGCACGGAAAGGTTCATTGACTACCACCCCGAGTTCAAGTCACTAGTCTGCGGCGAGCAGTTGGCCGAGATTCTGAAAGCAGTATCAGGCGATGTATATTTCTCAAATCCCAATACCAAAGCTGTATTGTGGGCTATGCTAACATCTAGTTCTTAACTGTAGGATATGCTCCTCTTCAAAGAGAAGATCAACTACAAACAGCCCCAGGGAAACGGCTTCCAAGCGCACCTGGATGCACCAGCCTACGACCACATCGGCCGGATCGAACATATTACCGCCAATATCGCCATTGACGCCGCGACTCCCGAAAACGGATGTCTAGAGGTTGTCCGTGGGTCACACAAGATGAAAGTTGAATTTGCGGAAGCTGGTCGAATCAGACCTGAATGGGAACACTCCCATGAATGGACTTCTATCCCACTTGAAATGGGTGATATGTTAATCTTTGGGTCACATCTTGCCCATCGATCGGCTGAGAACAAGACTGATAAGAGTCGGTCGAGCCTTTATGTAACCTTTCACTCGAGGAGTGATGGGAAGGATCTAAGGGAAAGATATTATAAGCATCGAATGGAGATGTTTCCACCTGAGCATGGTGAGTTACTCTTATAAAGTTCAAATTTTCACATGTCTGACGGCTGGGTTGCTGATATATATACTTCATAGAGCGTGAGGAAGGCAAAGATTACTCCAAAGGCTACGAAACCTATGGCTTTGCGGCGCCTTTTACCAAAACCCAAGACAAGGCTGCTGCAACATCTCATATTGTTTAATAGGCAACAGGATGGATATCACTCTCGTTTTTACAAAATTCAAAATGTCTCTTAGGAAGTTTCTGAATGCCGAGGCTATGACTTCTAAACATTTCAGGAACCTCTTGAAGATAATAGGCAAAGAAATTGTCTGGCAACATAGGCAAACAGAAACAGCCAATTATATTAGTACTAAGTAGGTATAGAATTGAAGGTTCTAGAGCGGAGCTTGTAGTGTTAATGATCACAGTAGACAAGTCACAGCCTAGTCCGTTTGGTACTATGTAACTTACGCTATTGACAAATGTGCATGTTAATGGTACTATCAGACACCGAATCAACAAAGAAATACAAGCTGAAATTCCACAAATGCCAAAAACAAACTTGTAATTGCTCAATCCTCTTGATATAATGGCACAACCACGTCTCCTACCATCACGGTCCTGCGATCAGGTATTTCCGAGTCAAAGCCCTCTAGTTCTTCAGGAGAGAGTGCAGAATATTTGCCAAACGAGACCTTCCCGCCAATGTTCCGTGTCTTGGCAAGCGTTGAAAACGGCTCATCACGCCGGATGCCAGTGAACTGGTCTATACAAACCATTTGACATCGCTGGCATGCATCGAGAGCATCGAACCGAAGTTGGTCTGGTCCAATCCGAAGGGATGACCACCGGTCCTCAGCATATGGTTGTTCCACATCGCCACGGTGAGCAAGGCGTTCAGCAACGATAATGTTACCCCGGAATACATCTGCAGCAACAGTCTTACTGCGACCTTGTTTGTTGTTTGCTTTTATGGTCTCGTTTAGTCGATTGACAGATGAACGCGAGACAATTAGAATTGGCGACTCGTTGGATAATGTGATTTGTGTCTGGCCACCCTCACGTACCGGGGGAGGGAAGTCAGGCGGGAATGAGCCTGGCATGATAAGCTTGCGGAAACGGTTTTTCCACGTATTTGGCGTCCGTTGTATCCGTGAATATCGGCTGCTGGTCTGTGTAGGGAACCGTGCAAGAGTACAGGGCACTCCCAAGAAGTCCGAAAAGAATGCAGAGACCACGGGGGACGTATAGGCATGGAGAGAGATTCGGTCGCCGCAGACTGTTGTAGGCTTTTTGGTCGAGCTTGGACAGAAGGATGTGGAAATAAGACTTGTGTCCTCCCAGCCAAGTGAAATCTCAAGGCTGACCTGATCTGGTGCGGCGATTGCACCACAAGTAATACGGAGAACACCTCTTTCAATCTCAATCGAGGGTCGTATGAGACACATGCGAGGATATCTACTGCCGTTAATGTGGGAAAATTCGGAAACTTTGTTTGCAACGTACCTTTTCTGATTCAGGGCCGCACCAGTCCCTTGATGAATCAAACACCATTCTCTATCCCAAGCGAGTCCCTCTTTCTTCACTTCCCAGCGCTTTCCCTCAGGTATCTTGAAAGCACCGCAGCTCTTGATTGGGAACACTGCTAAGCTTTCAACATAGAAATGAGGAGCAACAACCTCATTGTCTTCTGTGAGAGGATCCAGAGCGACTATAGGTGGGCTCTTCTCGACGTAAAATTCCTCTATGAAGTTTATCAAGGAGTCTATGTCCTTCAGATTTGTCGTGGCGCCGATACTGACACGAAGAATCCCTGTTGGACGTCCTCCGAGAACATCATGGTTATCACCACAACGTAATCCCGCAGAATAATGCCGGCGAAGCGCGGATCCGGTCCATCCAAGGGACGAGGCAGTTCCTCCTGGATTGCAAACGGACCCAGTGCGTATCTGCAGATTTTGCACAGTAGCCAGTTTTTCGACCTCGGTTTTAGGAACCCATTCGCCGCGACTATTGCAAAGATTGAAGGCAATAATCGGGCCTTGTGTATTTGAATTGCCGTACGTCGAAGTGTGTGATTGATAGATTTGACATACTTTCCTCTCATTGAAATGTGCCAATGAAGAAAGCCTATCATAAACTTGCTTCGCGAGGAACCCAGCGTGTGCCGAAATGTTCGCCATGGAACCAAATAAGCGCTTGTGTGTATCCAAGGCTGTGTCCAAGGCTACGATACTATGGAACGGGAGAGTACCATCCTCTAGCCGCTCATGGATTGAGGTCTCCTTTTTCGCATGCCATTGCACACCAGTGGCCAGGACCATGTCGACAGTACCTCCGCCAAAGTACTTCCGTCGCTCAAAGGCTCGTGCAGCACTTTTGCGAACAATCAAGGCACCCAAATCAGGGAAGCCGAAGATTTTGTAGAAGCTGAGGACAGTAAAGTCTGGAGCAGATGAGGATGGACCCAGATCAAGTGGAGCGGTTGATACCAGAGACGCAGCGTCAAGCAAGGTGTATACATTTCCGCCGCTTTCCTTTGTTGCAGATCTGACCTCCTCACACCATCGAATGGGCAGGCGCCGACCGTTCATATTAGATTGGGCTGGGTATGCAAGTAATCTGGGCGCTTTCGACTGGTTGCCGGCCAACTTTGAAATTTCAGCCTCCATTTCATCATCGTTTTGGAAACACTGGTAGCCCATCTCAGCCAACTCTCGTACTCCAACGAGGCTGGTATGGGCATCGATGTGGTAGCCATACCAAAATCCTCGATGGTCGGAGTCTCGGAGTGAATCTGCGACTAACTTGATGCCAGCAGTTGCGTTTGCCACAAAGACAAGGTCAAACTCATCCGGATCGGCATTAAAGAAGTTTAATACGCGGACTCGAACGTCTTCTGTTCTTTGTGTGGAAAGCTGCGACGATACAGACATCGAATGAGGGTTTCCAAACAGGTTAGATGTAAGATCACGCGAGAAAGACTCGATCATGGACTTGGCATAGGGTGTTGTCCCCGCATAATCTAGGTATGTTGTTTCTAGTAGAATAATTGTTAGCATGAATTGAGTGATAGCAATGGGCACTCGTACCATTTAGTAGAGGGTATTCTTGCTCTCGGATTATGTCCACATCAGCAGAGTAACCTTGACTATAGTCGGGATGGATCAACCCCTGAAAGGTTGATTCCGCCATTGTTGAAGTTCAACTTTGGACAAATGCACTCCAGAATTTGCTATACTTTGCTTGAAACCGAAGTGGCAAATTGTGAAAGGATGGGGCTTTCTGTATATGTCTAGCACAACAATCAGCACATAATGAATAGAATGATCCCATAGATAGACTGTATAGCTGTGCAACTGTGCAATATCAAATAAATTTAAAGAAAGAGGGGGGCTCTTACCACAATATAAGATGGCTATATTATCATCGGAGGTTACCGATGCCAACAAATCAACTAGCCCGGGTAGGATTTCCAGTCCGCTTCGAAGGGATAGGCTATCGGAGGTTTAGAAAAAACACACATTCCCAAAGTCTGATAGATGGCTTTTATAGGTTGTTTTCAACTGTCTGAGGTGTTGCTGTGAAGTGATGAAGCTGAATGTCTGCAGATGGAGAATTCCCCTCACACGTGCCCGGGATATATGGGACGTGGCAATAGTCCATTTTTATAAAGAACATTGTCACCCCGGTCGATTGTTCTCACCATATCACACGCACTATCTATCACTATATGCACGATGATCTACACTCCATATGAGGACCCCACTACTACATCGTGACGTCCATGCACTGCATGCATAATATCATAATCGCCTATACCTTTTACGGAGACGGTCATCCTCATCGGGGAGACAGGTGTGTATCAGCCGACACATTGTGATGAGTATTTGAACTAATAATAAACCTCCTACACTATAGTACACAATGGGATTGTTGGCTACCTCTAACAACCATTTACCTGTGAGGCACTTCTTTAATTATATCTCACACGTTCCAGTAGCGCCCCTGATGCACAATGCGTAACCCAACCTGCATGGGTTGCCGGGATTTTACTAAAGCTAAGGCACTACCTTCAGGCTCATCACAATGCTAGCTTACCCACTCGAGTATATTGTTATTCATATACGAAGAGAGCGCCTGACATGGTTCGCAATGCCTTGGGCCGAAAAAATGCAGCCACAAGTTGAGAAATACAAACTATCCATGCATATCGGACTAAAATGCCAACTTTATAGCTAAAAATCAAGTCGGACACGTCAAGCTCATAAATATATAAAAGCGAGCCTAGAACAGCGCAGCTAGGTATTTCAAATTGTTTATACGTTGAAACCGATCCACACGTTGATCTTCGTACGGTGACTACTATTATTGGCTTTTCCAAGGTCATTCTTGGGTGTTCCCCTCTCAGCTGCATCCCGCGTTGGGATTTCTTGCAAGACTGAGCATGTTAAGCCGACAGTAGGTTGGTTTCTGATTGGTGTTGAGGATAATGATAAACCGGCCGGTTATATGTAAATGATTTTCTTGGGTACCATTGGATGTAACCGTAGATTGTATTGTACAGATGGGGTTGATAGTATACTTCAAAGACAAAACTCCGTCCCAAGCTCCTGTTTGCTATGGCTCGTGCAAGTATTGGTCCTGAACCCGGTTCGCGTAGGAATCGCCAGAGCACCAAAAAGCCGGAATGAACAAACTGGCCCAAATAAAGAATAGATAGGCAATGCTGTGAGGTGTCGTTATGGGACACCCGATTACCGCTTGGGCCATTGTCTCCAGCCGCGGCCATGACCTCTCTGTTACGCCGAATCAGGATTGTTCTAATTACTTCAACGGAAAGGATCAATCGAGTACTAACCTGTTTCCACAAACGGACCATCTCCGGCATTCCTTCCATTGCCTTGCGGCGATCCTCAAGACGAGATTCCATGGTACGCTCCCACTTGTGACCCTTGACCTTATGGCCAACACCAGTTCCCTTGACCTGCAAGCCACGCTCTGCGCGCCGTGTCGCCTTAAACTCGGGTGATTTGCGACTAGGAGGAAGAAGAGCCTCCACATTGTATTTGATGGCCAACTTCATCAGATCGGCCTGCTGACGCAGCCCATATCTCGGTCCTTCCCATTTGCCATGTCGCTTGTGTGGAAGAAATGGATTGCGGTTTTTCTCACTAGTCACGAGTAGTGCGCGTGATGGAGTCCAACCATGCTTTTTCTCTCCTGGTGCGCCCTTGGCATCCCGGTCTGGTGTGTATGGGGATTCTACCTTCGCTGGTACATAACCCTCTCCATTCGCAGGGGCAGGTCGGCGGACAGCTGCGGAGTGTTTTTGTGGAGGGTACCGAGCAAAGAAATTTACCAAACGTTGTGGAAGATTCTCCAGCAGTTTGTGTTGCTGGTTGAGAAGCGACATGATGGGATCTTGGTGTTTGCGTGCACAGGTGGTCGAAAGTTGCTTGTGAGTGTTCCTGTCAAAAAGTTGATACCGCCCGGGCTCACTCCACATGGTGCCTTAGGCATCACAGCATGACTAACTTACAAGAGTTGGCACCTTGTTTCTCAGGTGTAAAGTATTCTGCCGTGGCGTAAGTCTAAGCTCCATACCGCCTAGATCCACACCGCGCTGCAAGCTTGTCGCCTCAGGCATAAGGCGGAATTCCTTCATTATCTTTGGCTTTTCAGTCTCGATTTAGCCCCAAGAATTTCTTCCCTTCGCAGTCTTCATTGTTACCATCGGTGATATTTTATCAATACCTGCAATTTCATCCATATCATTTTATTCTTGACCACAACCTCTAGTGCGCATCCTCAGCACTGTGACCATGGCGGACTATCAGTACGGAGGCTCCGAAGAGGAGAATGCGGAGATTAGAAATCTCGAGGCCGAGCTAGTACGTGTTCCATACGCATTTACTAACGTACTCCTCGTTTACTGACGTGTTTATCTGTTACAGGTTGATGATCCCGACAACTTTGAAACCTGGGAGAAGCTCGTTCGCGGTGCCGAGGGCCTCGAGGGTGGAATCAATCGTAACTCCAGCCCCCAGGCCATCACAACCGTCCGTGCAGTCTATGACCGTTTCCTCGCAAAGTTCCCATTGCTCTTCGGATACTGGAAGAAGTATGCCGATCTAGAGTTCTCCATCACCGGCACTGAGGCCGCTGAGATGGTATGCATACACAATCCTAGGGCACCAGCCTCTTCTTTTCCATGGCTTAGTACCAATCTTGTCACTATAGGTCTATGAACGAGGCATTGCTAGCATCTCGCCATCTGTTGATCTTTGGGCCAACTATTGCTCATTCAAGGCTGAGACATCGCACGATGCTGATATCATTCGAGAGTAAGTGAGAGTAGAGATGGTCTTCCACGGTATCCAGTCAGTCTCATTGTCGATGGGTGAGAGACCGCTTGCTGCTTTGCTCCCTTGACCTAAGTGGAGTTTATTTCTCACCCATAGCTCACTCGGCTGCATTTCTCCTCTGATTGGCCACTTTCTTCCATTGGAAGGCCAAGAATAGTCTCGTTCGATGACCCTTTACGGAACACCAGATGCCTACCTATCCCTTAGCTTCATCCACGCACTCATTTGATTACTTGGGTTTTCACAAACGGACAGAACTGCCTGCTCGCGTTTGCCATCTTCATTATCCCTTTCCTGTTTCCTACCACTCCTATCCCAGCCCTCATCCCCATGTGTCCGCAACTTGCTAACTCAAATAACCCTCAGACTTTTCGAGCGGGGTGCAAGCAGCGTTGGCCTTGACTTCCTTTCCCATCCCTTCTGGGATAAGTACATTGAGTTTGAGGAGCGTGCTGAGGCCCACGACAAGATCTTTGCCATTCTTGGACGTATTATTCACATCCCAATGCACCAGTATGCTCGATACTTCGAACGGTACCGCCTGATCGCGCAGACCCGCCCTTTGTCCGAGCTGGCCCCAGCAGATACCTTGGCCACATTCCGCGCTGTGATCGAGGCTGAATCGTCTCAGCAGGCTCCTGGCGCCAAGGCTGAAGCTGAGATCGAGCGGGATCTCCGGCTTCGCGTGGACAGTTACCACCTAGAGATCTTCACGAACACCCAGACCGAGACAACCAAGCGCTGGACTTTTGAATCGGAGATCAAGCGCCCCTACTTCCATGTCACTGAGCTCGATGAAGGCCAGTTGACAAACTGGAAGAAGTATCTTGACTTCGAGGAAGCTGAGGGTTCGTTCGCCCGGGCTCAGTTCCTGTATGAGCGGTGCCTGGTTACCTGTGCCAATTACGATGAGTTCTGGCTGCGATATGCTCGCTGGATGGCTTCTCATCCTGACAAGGAAGAAGAAGTGCGAATCATCTACCAGCGTGCCTCATATCTGTACGTCCCGATTGCCAGCCCTACCGTCCGACTCCGTTATGCCTACTTTGAAGAGGTGTCAAACCGCGTGGATGTGGCGAAGGATATCCATAATGCCATTCTCATGTACCTCCCCAGCCATGTTGAAACTATCGTCTCACTCGCCAATCTCTGTCGTCGTCACGGTGGCCTTGAGGCGGCGATTGAAGTCTACAAGACACAATTGGATTCGCCCGAGTGTGAAATGGGCACAAAGGCTGCTCTTGTTGCCGAGTGGGCCCGCCTTTTGTGGAAGATCAAGGGCAGTCCTGACGAGGCTCGCAAAGTTTTCCACGAAAACCAGCAGTATTACCTCAACAGCCGGCCCTTCTGGGGCAGCTACCTTGTTTTCGAGATTGAGCAACCCACTAGCGCGGCTACAGAATCGATCCAGTATGAACGTATCAAGCAGGTCATTACTGACATCCGCTCCAAGAGCGCTCTGCAAGTCGACGCAGTCATGGAACTTGTGCAAATCTACATGACGTACCTTCTCGAAAGAGGCACAAAGGATACAGCAAAGGAATACATGACCCTGGACCGAGAAATTTACGGCCCTTCATCTGTGGCTTCTGCTCGAACTGGCGGGACCGTGGTGGTGCACCCTACCCCTACGGATGGACAATTTGCTTCAATCCCTCACATCCAGCCAACATTGGATGATGCCGCGGCTGCACAAGCGTATGCCTACTACCAACAGACCCCAGCGAACGGTACAGTCGCTTGAAACCAAAGAGGCATGCGCACATCCCCCAAAGCTGATGACTGCAAGTATGAATACGTTTGTTCACGAATCGGTTCGTTTCCGGAAGTTTTGCTGGTATCTTTTCTTCGGTGTTTTTGTCTTCGTTACTTACCCTGGCATGTTGATTTCCCTGGGTGGGTGAGTTCTCCTTCATGTAGTATCATCCCCGTTTCCCGTCCTGGGCAACCTTCCCTTCTAGCGATTTTGACCCAGTCAAAAGGCAGCTAGCTCCTTCTCACTTTTGTCAGATGTACTGGTGTCTAGTCCCTTCGAGATTGGATCCTTCGGGTCCAATTGTATTCTAACCTGTCTTGTCTTTTTACTTTAAAAAAAATTAATTCAAATTGATTCACATTATTCGTCCCCAAGTATAACTAGTGTATAAGCTTCCAATCAACAACTCAGTTGTTCAATATGTTGTAATTGAAATGTATAGTTAGTCGTTTTGATCTAATTGTTTATGGTGGGCCTAGGTACTTGCTCCACCAATGAGCCGTGATCACATGTAGATAGCAGATATGGCCACGTGACTTACTGATTTATCACGTGACTACGCGTTTGGCTCTTATCTGTATCACTTCCTTCTTGGCTCTAGTCTCGTGGTTTCATTCTCCATCATTTCTTTCACATACACAAGTCATGGCCAACGGTTCTGAGGGTTTTCCTCTGATCCCTCCGGACCCGATGGAGCGCCCACCTAGCCCTCCTCCGCCTCCCCCAGAAGACTTGGCCGCTCCTCCACCACCGCCAGACAGTATCGCCCCTCCACCTCCTCCCGATGATGTGCCACCCCCACCCCCCATTGAGACTCAGAAGAAGCAGAAGGCAAAGAAACCGGCTTTTACTCCGTTGAGTGTGGAAGAATTGATACGCAAGAAGAAAGAAGCAGATGCGGCAATGGCAAAGGTAAGCTTGTCATCCTACGGGGATGGTGAAATACATGACCCAAAATTTCATGGCTCTTACTCACATTTTATCTCACAGCCCAAATTCTTATCCAAAGCTCAACGAGAGAAGCTTGCGCTCGAGCAACGGGCTCGAGAGCTTGAGGCACAGCGTCAAGCCAAGGCCCGCTCCGCCGCTGATCGCTACAGCCTCATATCTGCACCATCATCGGAGACTCACAATATCCGGGAGGAATCAGTGGCTCCTCATGTACCTACCGGGCCGCGATCGATGCGCGACGGACCCGACACTGGACCCGGCGGTACACGGAAGGGAGGCCGACAGCACAATCGCGACCAAGATATGCCGCCACCCCCATCTAAGAGTAAGGGCGAAAAGCGTCTAACGGAAGAAGATGAAGCCGCAGCACTGGCTGCCTTGACCAAGCGCCGGTACATGGGAGCCGACCAGACGTCTAATTTCTCGGCAAAGAAGAAGCGCAAACGTACCGCAGACCGCAAGTTTAATTTCGAGTGGAATGCCGAGGAAGATACCAGCGGAGACTACAACCCCCTGTACCAGCACCGACAAGAACCCACTTTCTTTGGCCGTGGCCGTTTGGGAGGCTTTGGCGATGATGTCGCCGAGGAAGCCGCGCGCAAATACGCTGACGCGTTGATTGCCCGTGACCCCGAAACTGGTAGCGCGCGAGCCAAAGAGATTATGGAGATGGAACGCCGGCGACGCGAGAACAGTACCCGCACACAGATTGATAAACACTGGAGTGAGAAGCGCTTGGACCTCATGCGCGAGCGAGACTGGCGTATCTTCAAAGAAGATTTCAATATTGCCACCAAAGGCGGCAGCGTTCCAAATCCTATGCGTTCATGGGAAGAGAGTCATTTGCCGAAGCGCTTGTTGGAGCTTGTTGACCGTGTCGGATATAAGGACCCAACACCTATTCAACGCGCGGCAATCCCGATCGCCATGCAGTCGCGTGACCTAATTGGTGTCGCCGTGACAGGTTCCGGTAAAACAGCCGCATTTCTACTCCCTCTTTTGGTCTACATCTCGACGCTGCCGCGACTTGACGAGAATCCGTCGCTCAAAAACGACGGGCCATACGCTATTGTTCTAGCACCCACACGTGAACTGGCGCAGCAGATCGAGATCGAAGCCAGAAAGTTTACGCAGCCGCTTGGATTCAACGTGGTCAGTATTGTCGGTGGTCACTCGCTTGAAGAGCAATCGTACAGCCTGCGCGAAGGCGCTGAAATCATTATTGCCACCCCCGGTCGTCTAGTTGACTGTATCGAGCGTCGCATGCTAGTACTCAGCCAGTGCTGCTACGTTATCATGGACGAAGCAGATCGTATGATCGATCTTGGGTTCGAAGAGCCTGTCAACAAGATCTTGGATGCCCTCCCCGTCACGAACGAAAAGCCCGATACAGAAGAAGCTGAAGATTCAAGCGCGATGAGCCAACACAAATACCGCCAAACTATGATGTACACAGCCACTATGCCTGCGGCGGTCGAGCGCATTGCTCGCAAGTACCTCCGCCGACCAGCCATTATCACCATTGGTGGCGTCGGTGAAGCCGTCGACACAGTGGAGCAACGTGTGGAGATGATCTCCGGCGAAGACAAACGCAAGAAGCGCCTCGCCGAGATCCTACACTCGGGTGAATTCCGTCCCCCGATCATTGTATTCGTCAACATCAAGCGAAACTGTGACGCGATCGCCCGCGAGATCAAACAAATGGGCTTCTCCACAGTTACCCTACACGGTTCCAAGACTCAAGACCAGCGTGAAGCCGCGCTCGCCTCTGTGCGCAACGGCTCAACAGACGTTCTCGTCGCAACTGACCTTGCTGGAAGAGGTATCGATGTGCCAGATGTATCACTGGTCGTCAACTTCAACATGGCAACCTCGATCGAAAGCTACACTCATCGTATTGGTCGTACTGGTCGTGCTGGAAAGAGTGGTGTTGCTATCACCTTCCTGGGCAGCGAAGATAGCGATGTCATGTAAGTCTCCCTTCTTACACCCTTTCTCCTTTTTACCCATTCCCCTCCTTCTTGCACTTTTTACTCTCCATTTACTAACACTCGACAGGTATGATCTCAAACAGATGCTTATTAAATCACCTATTTCGCGTGTCCCCGAGGAACTACGCAAGCATGAAGCGGCGCAGTCCAAGCCCACACGCGGTTCTGGTGGCAAGAAGATCGAGGACAGTTCTGGGTTCGGAGGCAAGGGAGGATGGGCATAGGCTCCTCTCTCTGTCATGCTTCTTTTTTTTTTTTTTTTTCTATATTATCTTCCGTTGATACCACACGTCTTTTTCATCCATGGTGTTCCAGTGTACGTTTGACGACCGGATGACCCTATGCGGATGACCCTATGCGGATGACCCTATGGGTGTTCTACTGGAAATCACCGCGGGAGGCTTGATGCCATTTGTCTCAATGTCTAGCCTAGTTGTATGTGTACGTAGTCATTTTAATCAGCGCGGATTTTTACAAACGTATCTACCTAGCCCTAGTCCATACAAGCACTTGCTCTACCAGAGATTGGATGAATGAGTAGAGTATGATTTTAGCTCAAAGCACATCCCGTGTGCTTTCTGCTTTCTGTAGGTTACAACACAAAAATAATGTGCAGTCGAAGGAAAGTTCGCTGCCAGCCCTGAAAGACAAAAAAGGATCCCGGTGTTCCAAGAGACCTGTGAACATCACTCAAGTCACTTTTTCCTAAATTTACAGCTTGCTCTGGAGATAGCTGTTGCTGCCCAGCCACTGCTCAACATCGTCGCGGTCACGCTTGAGCCAGTTGATCTTGGCGCGGATAGAGTCAAGGCTCTGCTCCACGGCACGGTCGAAGCCCTGCAAGAAATATTCGAGTTAGTAAATTTGCAAATATATAAAACTTAGGGGAAACCTCTGTGAGGCCCTGGTGAAGTCACTAACCTTAGTGTCCTTAGAAGCGAAGAATTGCTCAACGTCCTTCAACTGCGCCTCAGTGCAGAAGCTGGCAGTGGTCAGCTGGACAACGGTGCCCAGCATACCGAGACCGGGAGGAAGACGCTTGTAGATTTCATCCCAGTTGGACTTGAGCCAGTTCCAGCGAGCCTCGATACCAGCCGGGTGGCTGCGGAGACCGCCAAGAGGCATGTAAATATCCTGACTCTTGACCTCCTCGTTCATTGCAAGGCCAAGAGTGCGGGAGATAAGCGCGGGATCCTCAGAGGCACCGAGGCAGCGCAGGGCGGTGGTCTTCTCGTCCGAAGTCTGGGCGTGGCGGAACCGGTCCAGGACAACTTCGTACTCCTTGGCACCACCGTGCTTCAAAGCAATGGTGAAAACGCTACCACGAATGTTGGGGTGGATGGCGGAGAGGTCGCCGGCAGCGAAGCGGGCGAACATGTCCAAGGCGGCCTTGACGACAACAGGGTCCTCGGCCATACCGGCAGAGCCGAACATAAGGGCCTTGAATTGCTGCAAGATGTGGTCATCGTTCTCAGGGAACTCCCAGCCGATCTCATGGGCCTTGGGGCCAACCAGCGCGCGCTGGAAGGCCTTGAGGGCATCCTTTGTCTTGTCGTCCTCGAAGAGCCAAGCAGCACGCAGGGTGCCGATACGGGTCAGGATCTCGTTCCACACGACAAACTCTGACTCGGTGTCAAGGCCCTGAAGCAAGGAAAGCATACCAGAGGTGCGCTGGTAACCAGAAGCAGCAAGGGCACCGGAGTCGGCAATCATACCGGCTCGGTCCTCGACACTCAGGCGGCCCTCACGAGCAGCCTGGCCGAGCTTCTTAAGGCGCTCGGGACTGTATGATGTGCGGAAGATGGCAGAGTGGTCAGCGTTGAGCTTGTAGAAGTCCAGGTCAGGAACGGGGAAGTCACGCTCGCGCTCCGTCAGCATAGTGTCTTCATCAATACCCTTATCCGTGCGCAGGCCGAGCATCACAGGGAAGAGGGTCTGATCTTCCTCGGGGCGGACGTCACCGGTACGGAGGAAACGGTTCTGCTTCACATGGATGGAGGAATTTTCCTTGTTCTCCGTGACGCTGAGGACAGGGAAGCCAACGTTCTTAGTCCAGATATCCATGACCGACTGCACGGGCTTTCCGCTAGCATCAGCAAGAGCAGCCCACAGGTCACCGGTCTCGGTGTTACCATAGGCGTGCTTCTTGATGTAGTTTCGGACACCCTGGAGGAAGACATCCTCGCCCAGGTACTTCGAGATCATGCGCAGGACGGAGGAACCCTTGGAGTAAGAGATAGCATCGAAGATCTGGTTGATCTCATCAGCACGCTTGACAGGCACCTCAATGGGATGACTGCTGCGCAGCGAGTCAAGCGAAAGAGCACTCTGCAAGTTGTCGATAACGTAAGTCTGCCAAACCTTCCACTCTGGGTAGAAGGCGTTGCAAGAGTACCACGACATCCAAGTCGCGAAACCCTCGTTGAGCCACAGTCCATCCCAGAAGTCCATGGTGACCAAGTTTCCGAACCACTGGTGGGCCAACTCGTGCTGGACGGTTTCAGCGATACGCTCCTTTCGGGACGCGCCACTGTTCTTCTCATCCAGCAACACATCGACAATACGGTATGTGATCAGACCCCAGTTCTCCATAGCTCCCGCGCTGAAATCAGGCACGGCGACCATGTCCATCTTTGGCAGAGGGAAATCACTGTCGAAGGCCTTCTCGTAAAAGGCTAGAGTCTTGGCAGCAAGTTCCAGTGAGAAACGGCCGTGCTCGATATCCTGGTCGGGAGTGGCGTACACACGGATGGGAACCCGGAAGTTCTTTGTCTCAATGTAGTTGAGCTTTCCAACAATGAAAGCAACGAGATAGGTGGACATGAGGGGCGAAGTGGTGAATTTCACAGCCTTCTTCGCACCACCCTGGATCTCAGTCTCAGTATCAACGTCCATATTGCTCAAGCAAGTCATGCTCTTATCTGCAACCAGAGTCACGGTGAACTTGGCCTTGAGAGCAGGCTCGTCGAAGCAAGGGAAGGCCCGACGGGCATCAGTGGGCTCCATCTGAGATGATGCAATGTACTTGGTCTCGCCATTCTCCTTGTATGATGATCGGTAGAAACCGGCCATGTTGTCGTTCAGAATACCAGTGAAAGTAAGCTTCAACTGGGCATCCGACCCCGCCGAGATAGCCTGGCCGAACTTGATGGTTGCGGTCTGGTCATCCTTGTTGAGGGAAATTTCAGGCTTGGAATCCACCACCGAGCCCTTAGCTGAAACAATTGCGCTGTGAATTTCGATCTCATTGGAATTGAGGGTAATGAAATCGGTGTCTTCATTCACATCGAGGCTAGAAGTAGATGTTAATGACCGATATATGAAACTGCGCACAAATGGCGTACTCAATGGTGACAGCTCCCTCATATGTGAACTTCTCGAAGTTGGGCTCGAGTGTCAAATCATAATGCTGGGGCTTGACGTTTGTGGGTAGAACCTCACGGCCCTGGACGTTTGTTGACCCGGAGGTCTCGCGGCGGGAGCTACACATTCTGCGGTATGAACAGTATCGTTTAGAGGTCTGTGATAGCGGAGAAGGAGAGCGACGTTGAATTGATCGAGGAACTGAAGCTTGAGGGAAGCGAGCGGAACCAAAGAGGGGGAGGGGGGATCTGGCGGAAAGAAGCGGTGGCTTTGCTTGCTGCAGAAGCACACGCGTGGAGAAGCGGCGCATTAGCTCCACGAACCCGAATGGGAGAAAAGAAAAGAAAAAGAGAGAGAAGAAATAAAGAGGTATTAGTATTAAATAATTAAATAGAACCAAATGCGAGAACAATTGAACCACGGACTTGATACTAACGGTCGAGAAAGAAAAACATGAGATCAGAGTCCGGCAGATGCGAAGGCGGTGAATACAAAGTGGTTCTTAACTTTTCCACCTTTTTTTTTCTTCTTCTTTTCTTCTTCTTCAACACGCAAGTTCACCCAGTGGATGTCTAAATTCTATATGACAGATACCTGATTGGAATGGCTTTTATGCTGTTATCTTGCAAGACAATATACCAGCAAGTTTGAGGGGCTCATGACAGTTTCAAATCGATTCTCTTGGGTGGGCTACCATAGAAGACTGGAACATACAGCACCGCGGTTCATTACTCTGATGTCACAGCATGACAGGACTGCTGGTAATGACCTCGGGAGGTCTCAAATAATGACAAATGTTCTATTCAGATATTACCTATTACTAGTAGCGTCTGGTGGGAAGTTCTTCCAAGTCACCATGACAAAATCTATCTCCCATATATAAAAGATCCAAAAGATCCAAAATCAATCCATTATTATCGCGTAGTATCTCTTAGGAATGCAATGCCTGAGCCTGTGGCAGTCGCGTAAAAACACTGCGAGACCATCCATCGGCATCCACAACGGACTCCTTGACGAGTACGTACCCACCAATCCGAGGCATCAACACTGCCCAGACAACATAGTAGATTGCTCCTGCTGCGAAAAGCGCCAGGGCCACCACACAGTGCAGGTAGTACGGTAGCTCTTCGTACACATTCTGGCCACCGCTGGGCGGCACATATGGCGCAATCGCGAGGTACAGGTTCGACAACATGAAGAAGATGGTGACTGGTAGGGTGGCACGGATTCCGGGCGCCCAGTCCGGGTAATTTTTCTCTTTGGTGAGATAGATATGGACGAGGCCAGCAGCCACGAAGAAGTTGACAATTGAGAGAGGATAAGAAATGAGGCTGGGATAATTGGTCAGTTATGATCTTCCAGCTGCCTTCGGAAATTACATACTTGAGGAGGAAGTTGTATGCGTCGCCGGGAGGGGGTGCGAGCATGATAATGGCTGAGACAATATAGTGCTCAAGCAGGCCAGCGGCTGGCGAGTGGAAAGGCCAGTTACTGGCCCAGACCTTGGAAAAGGGCAAGACACCTTCACGGCCAAGCTCTTGAACGACTGCATCGAGATCATATTAGTATACCATTCAAACGTGCAAGAGAGAATAGAGAATACATACTTCGTCCTTGTGAGAAGATGACGGATAACACATTTCCGAATGCAGAGAGAGCCACAAAGACCGACATGACTTTTTCAGCCTGCTTGCCGAACATGTTTCTGAAGAATACGGCGGCCACAATGCTGCCAGAGTCGAGCATATCTTCTTTCGATACAGCGGCGAAATACGCGATGTTGACAAACATATACAAAACCCCAACAGAGATGATAGCAATGGGGGCTGCAATTTTCAACGTGCGGGCTGGGTTCTTTGTCTCGCTCAAGGCCTGTAAATGTAATTAGCAATATGACCAAAAGACGGAATATGTTCGTATCCTTACATAGTTGGCATTCGAATAGCCAATAAAGGACCAGATAACGTTGTACAACGCCATGACAATGCCATATCCACTTCCTTCGGTGCCTTCAAAGGCATTGGTGAAGTTATGCGGCGTCTCAGCCTTGGTATGGCCACCAAGTGCCACCCAACCACAAACAATGATGAACAAGACGATAATTAACTTGATAATACCAAGCGCATTCTGAAGAAAGATACCCCATTTTAGGGCAACGGAGTGGATAAGAAAGGCGGCAGTGAGACAGGCCAGGCCAATTCCACGCTGGTTCCATCGTCCGACCTCAACATCTGCTGCGTTGAGGATATATTGACCAAAGACAACACTGTTACTTGCTGCCCATCCGAGTAACACGGCATAAGCGGCAAACATAGCAGTGGCTAGGAACTTGGGCTTTTTATAAACGTATTCAAGGTAGTTCTTCTCTCCTCCGTTTCTATACAAAGCCAGGTTAATTAGTCATGTCCCCTCTGATAATGTTGTTGTTCAATGACATACCTGGGAATTGCAGTACCCCATTCTAAATACACTGCTGTCCCAGCCAGGGCAATTACAGTGCCGATAACCCACATGAACAATGAGAGACCGACACTACCGGTCAATGCAAGGATAGTACTCGGTGTGGCAAAGATACCCGTGCCAATAACCCGGTTAAAGATTAAGAGGGCAGCACTGAAAATACCAATCTGACGACGGACTTCGGGTGTCGTCTCAAAGACATTTCCTTCATCTGAAAGCGGAACGATTAGAGGGTCACTCGGCCATCACTCAATCCTCATAAGGAAAAACGTACATAATCCCGAGATACCATCTGCTCGGCGCAGGCCATCGTCTCCTGTTGGCTTTGTATCGAAGTTTGGTGACTTGTTGGAAGCCTCGACAAGAGGATCAACGCGTTCCGCCATTATGTTAGTTGTACAGATGAGCCACCCACACAGTGGAACTGATCGACGAGTATTTGTATTCAGCTGAGTGTCTGACAGGCAAATTTAGCACGGCTAGCAACGGCACCAAAATGAGGTGCTGGCACTAAATATGATACCATAGGCCATTGCGGCTGGGCAGAGTCTTATGCTACCCTAAAAACCAAATGATCGAACAAGCGAGACCCACAGGAATCACCAGATGGAGGCAAAGGCCCCTTTGTGGATCTCATATAATTCGGCCCACATGTCTTAAATTATTCCAGAACCTTTTGCGGGAAGGCAACAAATTGCACCATCGGCTGGGCCTTGGATATGGTAATCGGCCCTTGCACCGATGACAGCCAGAATAAGGCTCCGGGAGCTTTTCATGTACTTTTCCATCAGCCTTTGAACGATCCCCATGCCTAGAAAACCCGCTTTCCAGACTCAAAGCAAGCATGACAATCTATCAAATCCCCTGACTGTCCCAAACAGTCTCTGCTAACCATTGCAGGTCTTCGTCGTCGATCTGAATATCTCGTTCTTTCGGTTCCATGGGCGGTCTTAGAAATAGCTTTTCAAAATCGATAACCAGAGGAGACCCCCTGGTTTTGATTTTGCCGCCCTTCCTTGAAATCTGAATTGTTTGGTGAAGGTCGTTGACGGATTTGTTGCCCTGGGTTCCCCAATTCTCGATTACTATGTCGGGGGAGCCTTGATTGATTTGGAGCGTGATTATCACCTTTACATCACCCCTTGAAGCTCGGAGCCAGTATTTTATATCTGACTGTAGCTTGGCTCTACTCTCTGAGAAAGCCACTTCTAGTACAGCACTGGGCCAGTCCCTTGATTGGCCACGTGGGCGGCGAAATGGCTCCCACGCCTTGTCTGCTTCTTTACACCCTATTGAAGCATAGTTGGTCGTACTTCCAGTTGACTTAAGCGAACGTTTCATCCCCGTAGGCGTGATTGCATCGAAGAGTAGGAGTTGGAAATTTTCTGATGCGACTTCATGCGCCTCTAACTTCGTCATTCTCAACAACACACGGTCTAACTGGGCGTCATACGACGACCAGGAAGCAAATGGGCCCTCTTTTGCCAAAAGAAATTCATCTGTGAATATTGAATTGCTAACGCGTTCGATAAGACACCATTCACTGGTAGGGGTCTTCCTTGCTGTCGCGACTGCTTGCTTGATAGTGTTTAGTAACTGCTCCCGGTTCCGATATTGGTAGACTGGGAGAACGGAAGGTGTAAGGTCGCCTAGGAAGCCGCGACCGGCTGGGTCTACATTATCCATGGCCATCTTGTTTCGCAAACGGGTTTGCAGTTGAATTTACTGAGGCTAAGGGGGATAGCGCTGGTCTACGTAGCTAGTGGTGGATGTCAGTGATATCAGTCCTATGTCAGATCTACCAGCCTTGAACATTAGTACCGTTTCTAAGGTTACATGGATTTCAACCCAATTAGACACATTTTTCCTGGGAAAAACAAGGAATAACGCATGATTCGTGGCGCCTATATTCACCATCATGGTGCAATATAGAAAAAAATGCCTCGGACACCGGGGATGCCGGGGTTTAGTGGGCTGCCGAGAACCCATATATCGGGGCCGGGCCGTGGTAGTAGAACTACAAATACAGTAAACGTGGCTTATATCGATCCATGTATTCCATTAATTGTTTGAAAATGCAAAGTTGATGTACATAAATAGGTTCGATTTGTGGCAGGGAAAGCATGTAAGTACTTCATACTCTGTACTTCGAACATAAATATCAAGAGAATTAAGAGAATATATCTTGCCGAGAAAAAGCCAAGAGACGAAAAAAGCCAAGTTAAATGAAAAAATGAAGAAATTGTCAAACTATGACACATAATCAAAGCACGCAATTTTTAGGGTTATTCGCGTGAGGATCTTTGCCAAGCTTAGCCTTTTTTTTATATGGACAACTTGAAACAATCCACCTAGAAATACGAAGTGCTTCTTTATAAAATGTAAATGAGTTACCTCGATTTCTCTATGTACAATACAGGCAGTATCTGCATATAATCCAATCTTAGAGCACCCCAACGCCATGACCGTGTGCGTAGCCCAAAAGAAAAATCAGTGCCAATCTGTATACCGTGGGTCCCCAGGTCAAACGCCAATCCGAACGAAAGAAGAAAAAAAGTTTAAAAAAAGAGGCAGTAAGACATGACATGACAAAAAAAGAACATAAGAACTCCCCTGGTCTCGTGCTGTGGGATATATGGCAAAACGTGAGCTGCAATAGACAAATATGAACGAAGACATTAGATCTCTGGAGAGAAGTAAATGGCAGATGAATGGCAAAAAAAAAAAAAAAAAGAAGAAAAGAAAAGAAACATGAAAGCAACATAGCCTTAGAGGCCAGGGGAATTCCTTATATAGAAGGATGCGGAAAAAAACCGTCAATCGTTAGTGTCGCGAGTCAAGCCTTATACATATAAGACTATAATCATGACACTACTGGATTGAACAATATCGTAATAATCCCAATAAATTGAGAGAAAATTCAAGAAGAAAAAGTGCTCATCTAGGCGGTGTCACCCCTGTGGAATATGCAACAGGAGAAATGGTGGAGGTAGGTATCTTGCCAGCACTGCCTGTCGGCACTGATGATCGCCTGGATAAAACAGCTACCTTCTTTCGGACAGATGCGAGTCGGCCACGCATACTGGATACGACTGAATCAAAGTGTGAGTTTGGGATAAGGTTGGGTGGGTTTGGGTAAAACTTACGTTTCATAACGACCTGCCGATCCTCCACCTGCAGTTCATCCAGAATAACCTTATCATGTTGCGAACCGTTTTGCCGTTCGATATTGCTACCTGGCATAGATCGCGTTCCGTCATCCTCAAGCACAGCTTCGAGCATGCGAATCGCAGTAACATATGTAATCTCGCAGTTGGCAAGATCTTCACCAGTCAATTCATTGATGGCAGCCGCCCGGCTCATCTCAAGTGCGCGGTCGTACATTAGCCTCTCTGCTGTCACGCCGGGGCTAACCACTACGTCGGCAGTTGAGCTTGAGCCGGCGGTGGAACCAATAGAATGATTGTCTGGATGGCTAGGATGATCTGGTGGCAATCGCCGTTGTCCCTCGATGAGCTTTAGGCGCACAAATTCGGCTTTTTCGATGACCTCATTGAACCGACTGCGCACCCATTGCACAACGTAGTTGATCCGGGTACCGGCAGCTGCGCTCATGCTGTCTTTAGTGGGAGATTCCCCGTAGACCTCTTCACGGTTCTTGCGCGACCACCAAGCTCCAGCGATGTCCATTGATTTTGCAAGCAAAGACAAAGCCTTGACATATAGTACCAAAGCTTCTTCGGACAATGTAACAATAGCATCGACTGTCAGGCCATCATCGGGGTCGGCGGAGTCTTGTTCGATGTTTGTGTCCATGGGTCTCGCAGATGGGTCAGTCGGTGCCGAAGGTGCTAGTGGAATAAGCTGCTTGTATTTCACCTCAGCAAATCCGAACACAACATCACTACGTGTAGCACATTCCTCGATTTCCTGGACTGCCCTGTAGTCTTCGTCGACAGTTGTATTGGGTTTGGAACCATCTCCGGTGAGCAAAAGGCTAGCATGTGTAGCAGGATAGGCGGGGAAAGGGTTGTAGGCTAG
The DNA here is from genome assembly GCF_001561935.1 of Penicillium griseofulvum. Taxonomy (NCBI): domain Eukaryota; kingdom Fungi; phylum Ascomycota; class Eurotiomycetes; order Eurotiales; family Aspergillaceae; genus Penicillium; species Penicillium griseofulvum. Next base: position 1,410,069 of record NW_024467473.1, read on the forward strand.
AGGTGGGGATCGGCCGCCTTTAGCGATACCAAGGGGAGGAGAGAAACCCATTCCGAACAGACGACCGCTGGCCATGTTGAGTGCTTTCGAGATTGCCGAGGTCGCCGAAGTAGGACTTTGACCATAGCGTCGCTCGTAGGAATGTTGGCGTTGGTGTGTAGAATCTGCTCGCGAACGACCAGAAACAACCTGCATGGCTTTGGCTGCATTGGCATGCGGAGAAGATGGTGACACCGTAGGTAGACCCTGCGTTGTTGCTCGACGGCTTGGAGCACCAGTTTGTCCTGGTCGAGAAAGCCCACCTTGAAGGCGCGGGCTATGAGCTAGTTCATCTGCAAAGGCATTAACCTCCACGGCCCGCTTTTCGACCACAACGTAGTCTCTCTCAAATGCCACTTCTTGTGCCGCGCGATCTCGTGCCTCCTGGGCACGGACTGTCGACTCACTTATTTTGGGAGAACTAGTGTAGGTATTTCGATGTCTCTGCCGATCCATAGCCGCGGTAGTTGCATTTCGATCGATGAGCTCCTGGCGCCCCGGGGCAGTGGCAAGACTGACGGGAGCAGGCCGATGAGGTGGTGTACCTCCCGGTTGTTGCTCCCTGGAAATGCCTGGAGCAGGCCGGTCAGCGCTTCCCACGCGGCGCATGTGTGTAGCGGTCGGCGGTGTTCCTGATTTTGGACGCGTTGAAACAGGTTTTTGACCGGGAGGATATGCAAATTTGTCCTCAGACCCAGTATCATAAGGAGATTCTTCGGTTTTCGCGACAAGCTGCCTCGGTCGTGGCGAGGGTGGTGGCCCTGGAGCGTCCTCTGCCACCAAGCCAGGAATCGGATCATTTATTACATTGTTGTTGAAAAAGTCGGGGAAGTTCAATCGCTCCACTGGATTCCGTTTCAGAAGACCTCGAATTAACCTTTTGATATCGTCTGAAGCGGTGTTATCTTCAGGAAAGCGGATTCGGTCTTCTCCCTTCTCAATCTTTCGTAGCAACTCGACGTGATTTGTGGCCCGGAACGGGGGTCGGCCCACCACCATCTCGTAGAGCACAGTACCTACCGACCACAAGTCGGCCTTGGCATCATACTTCTCATATCGAAGAATCTCGGGCGCCATATACAGTGGAGATCCACAAAGAGTCTCTGCAAGTGAAGTGGCTGGTAGAGATCGAGCGAAGCCGAAATCTGCGATTTTGAGCATGGGAAGGGATTCGAGCCCTGTCATGGGCTCGTAAGAGTCATCACTACCTTTATAGGGAACCACCTGGGCACCCCCATTCCGATACGACGAAGGTGAGGGACATAGCAAAAGGTTCTGTGGTTTGATATCTCGATGAATGAGGTTTCGGTCACGAAGGAATTTCAGTGCACTTGACAGTTGTTTAAGGAAGTGCCGGGTAACCACCTCATTGAGCGAGGCACCGGGTGGATTTGGGTATTTGGCGATCATATCCCGAGTGTATTTATGTGATCCAAGAGTATCTCGGCGCTTGATGAACAGGGACAGATCCCCCAACGCACAGTATTCCATAACCAAGTGAATGTGAGATGTTGATTCATGGCAGTCGATAAGGGCCACAATATGTGGGTGTTGGAGGCCCTTGAGGATATCGATTTCGGACGAAAGGTTCTCCTTGAGCTTTTTGTTGAGCTTCGATAGGTTCACAGACTTGATTGCTACATAGGTTTTTGTTTTCTGTGTGATAGGAACCGATTAGCATCCATCATTCAACATATGAAGACAAGGCACGGCTCACTGTATGGACACCTTGGTAAACCGTCGCGAAACTTCCTCGCCCGATCTCATCTAGCCGCGTATAGCGACCGATGGACATTTCTGGACGGGAAGGCTCACGCGATCTCCTTGAGTTATGAGACGCCATAACGGCGGTGGGCACGCCAATGCCTATTCTGTCTCTGATAGACTCGCGCTGGGGGGGATAAAGGTCGAGTCACACCCCAGCAACCACAACTACCTCAGCAGCAATGTAAACGGTCGAGTCGAGAGGCCCATCAGGGGAGCTATGGAAAGGATGACGCTGCTTCCGGGAAGCCTGGAAGGGTCGAGGAACCGCCGGGGGAATGGGTCTGGGAAGGTACTGTGAAGGGGTGCCGTGGAACGAGACCGGTGAACTCGGGTAGATTATAACAGGTGATGTCGATGTAGAGGATGTACTTCAAGGAAGCAAACAAAGTTGATCCAAAACACTTAAAGCGGTGAGAGGTGTAGATGCAGAATATCTAAATGAGGGGGAGTGTTGAAGATTCGAGTATAATAGAGAACCAAAGATATTGGGAGGCAAAATGATAGTTTCTCATGAAAGAGCAAGATGATGTGATGGCGGACGCGGGAAGACGACCCCAAGACCCAAGGATACTCCACGATTGGGGGGGTGTGACCCAACGATAACGAGTGACAAGCGGCGATGATCGCGTAAGGCGGTCAGAAGGGCGGAGATGATCTGGAATCCCCCGATAAGATGAAAATGTATGAGGAAATCTAAAGCAAAATAGAGATGAAGAGATGAAGAGATGATAAAATGAAGGTATCAAAATTATGAGAAATTTAGGACAACCCCCCCCTGGAAACACCTAACAGAAGTCCAAATCAGAGAGATACAGGTACCTCCAGGGCCAAGTCATGTGCTTATCGATTAGATAAGGCCGAGATCGGCAAGGCAGATACCAGATACCAAGATCTCCAGTATTCCCTGTTACAATATACAGGATTGACTTGTGGGTAAGGATATTCCGTGGGGTATGGCTCAATATATAGTGTCTAGACTCTGTCAAGGCAGCTTTACATTATGTATTCCTCAATATTCCAGCATCTGCCTGGAAATACTTACAAGTTGCAAGGTGACCCATCACAAAACCCGATGAAACTGTATGGTGACGGAAGCTTATCTGCAGCCTATGAGTCCCAGTCATGGCGCAGCGGTTGGTCGAATTGAAGTAAAGGGGGGGGAAACTAAGGCAAGGCAGATATGCAATAATGCGCCGCTAGTATAGGCACCCAAAAACGGTCTCTAGTTGAGTAGTCGAGGTCAATCTATACATCCTCAGGCTATGCACCCCACTATACTATACAAATGCCGCAGGGATATGATAGGTAGATAATCACACGCAAACCTCCGAACAAAAAGAAAAAAAAAAAAAGTCAAGAAATAAAAAGCAAACAAGTCGCGCAACTGTACACATCAACGTGGCAAATCAAACTCCAAGACCCCGCACTAGCAGCCATAACACCACTGGGACCACGACGTTGTCATTACAACCAGTGAGGATCGCCTCGGTGGCGCTCGTGCCGGCTGCCGCCAGAACCGCCTTAAGCACAGTCAAGGCCCAGAAGTGAGCGGAGAAAGCTGCGCCTTTGGCTAGTTCGACCCCAGACACGGGCCAACCACCGAGCACCAACCAGGCACGAACCGCGATCAGCCCGCAGGTCACAGCTGCGACAAAAGCAACACTGCCTTCTAGTGATTTTCCACCACCCCAAAACCATTTCAGTCTACCGTACCGTCGGCCAACAAGTGATGCGGCCGCATCGCCCATGCCAACACAGATAACTCCGCTGGTCATACTCACATCTCGTGATGGGATCTCCCATCCAGCCCAGGGGCCCAGGCCAGTCCGAGGAAGATCCGAAAGTGACAGCCAAAGGGGTATCGAGCATCCAATTAACAAGAAAATGTGTGAGATGATGACCGGGCCACGGTGATCACGGCCGTCAACATACGGGGCCAGAAAGTAGGTGAGTGGCCGTGAAATTGGAGGTAGCTGAGACGCGCGGAACAGGTCCAATAGAAGGAAAATGGAGAGAACCAAAGCTAATGCCATGGCGCAGAAGGCTGGATCCACAAATATAGCGGGAAGGAACATAACCACCATCATGCCGTGGAAAATCTTACGGCGCGTATCAACCTCTGCAACAGAGGTGAGTTTAACAACAATGGCTAGGCCTGTCAGTAGCACCAACACGCAGTATCCACTGAGCAGAAGGCGGGTGATCGCGGCGCCAAAGGTAACCTGGCGAATATGTTCCACCGATCCGAGGAAGCAGGAAGCACTCAGAATTTCAGCGTCATGGCGAGGTGGCAGTTCAATCCAGTACTCAAGGTTCAACATAAGCACCCAAAAGCGAACCTTCGGGAAATTTCCGAACAAATAGCCTATAGCCCAGCCAAACGGATCCTGGCCGTGCAGTGCGTGCTCCGCCACATACTTTCGGATAGGTCCAAGAATGATAATCAGGGTCAAAACATAGACGTAAAAGGCGTATAGCCATTTTCGGACCTGCGCCTGGGCTGAAGTGAGCGAGAGGAAGGAGGCTAGACCAGGGCCCATCATTTTCTTGCGTCTACCACCAGGAGTAGTGCGGATACGTTCCTCTCGAACAACTTCATCGAATGTAGATATAGTATGGCGTCGTCGACGCACCTTTCGAGCATGCTGCTCGAAGATCTCTTCCGTCGTGATCTTGTCAACTGCGGATGTCGGTTCAGCCGGTGGGTGGGAAGAGTGATTCTCCCGCATGGTCTTCCTCTTCCGCGGCTTTGAAAACGGAAACCCGTTTGGCCCATCACTGTCCGACGAAGCACCGTCCGATGGAATGTGCCCCGTTCTACTCAGCTTCTCGCAAAGTCGATGGTCCATCATATTCAAGAATTTGCGGAAAAAGTGCGAGCCATGCGGGGAGCGGCGGAATTTCCAGCTGGGGATTCTGGCCAAAGAAACCTCCCAATGCAGTATATGTCGACAAGAAGCAAACAAACACATGCCTCCAAGCCATAACAAGGCTTTGAGTATCTCCATCTGGGGAGAGGCCGCAAACAAGTACAAGTTGATCAAAGCAGTCGTCAAAAGCTGCAGCTCAGCAGGAAGTATGCTGGTCGTCAACAAAAAGTCTAAAGTGGGTATCAACGCTTGATGCAAAGGGAAAAGAAGGATTAAAATTTCCGCGTCGAGCCCGCGAAGCGTCAGTGGTTTGGGCACTGTGTGGTCCAAGGAGAAATGCTCTGCAACGAGAATGGGAATCATAGAGATCATCCAATGGAGGGTATTGAATCCATTGGTCCGGTTTTGCAACGGTATAACAGGTGCCGGTAAAGAGGATAGGCTGAGGATGATATTAGGCATGATAAGTGGCGGAACATGGTTGGACAGCGATAACGAAACGAAAATGGGGATAAGGATCGGATAGAGAAGGGGAGCCGGATCGAAGCTCGAGGGTATTGAGAAATATGTCCGCTTCGTAGACCAGATGCGCCAGATGCGCCAGCTTCGGCCCTGCGATGCACGCACAACGAGCGGATAGGCGGCATAGAGACCTAAGACCACAAGGCCGTGGGCGGCAATCTCTGTAGATCAATTAGCGTAATCCATTGTCTTGGTAGCAAGCTCACTTTCCCACATACCCTTTCGCCATTCCCAAGCTAGACAGCGCGCCTTGTCTTGGTACAACACTACACCACCCACGGAGAGCAGAAGCGCAGCCTCCATCAACCGCCGGAGGACCTCCACACGTCGCTGACGTCTGAACCTCAGTCTCTCCTCAAAGGCCTCTTCCTCTAGTTCCTCCTCCGAGCTCCGCCGCGACGGTCGCAACATAGGCCGTACAAATGACGGCCATGGTTGCAGCCAGTAATCGACATCAGTGGAACCAACTCCGCCAGATCGTAGGCCTTTTCGAGGATGCGGCGGCGGGGCAGGTAATCCCCTTAAAAAAGCGGTGCTTTCATCGTCTGCCTCTGTGCCACTGTCACTGGTTGTTCGCGAGGATCTGGAGTAGGAGGAGAGTGGGTGGAGACGGTCGCCGTGCTCGGACGGAGTGCATGATCCGAGGCGCTGGCTTCTGTGGTATGGATGGGGGGAGCGATTGAATAGTCGTACATCTTCGGCGAACGCTTCGGGAGTCAGAGGTATACTGCTGCGAGGCGCCGCTTCTTGTTCTTCTTTCCACGACGAACTCATGGCGCCATCCTTATGTCGATGAGTACGTCATGTCGGGGTGGGATGGTGATGTACAGTGTATGGGGAGGGTAAGAGAACTCCCGGGAAAAGAGTTGAATATCTAACAATTTATTCCCGTTTATGTTTGAAGTCCGAAATATTGAAAACGTGGCAGAGGGAGAATGACACCCGTGGACTGTTGCTATCTTTCCTGAATGCGGAAGGGATTTTGCCCATCACATGCTAGCGAACAGTGCGCCATACATCAGCGGACGGATCATGATATCGAGTTTCAACGATCTCTGATCTCTAAATATTATTCACTTTGATATTTGGTCAAATCGAGTTCCTTTATTCTTTGTTAAATAGTTCCTAACTAAGCTGCTGCAGGACCACACCTGCACTCAACCTTCGTCCTTCTCGTCCCCATACTGATCTGCATGGCACAACCTGTCCTGGCCATAAGGCTTCGGGCACTGAGTGTGTGATGTATAACAAAGCCTGAGACAGACTAGAGTCTCGACAGTGAGCCTCTTTCACTGATCTCAATATTTGCTTCAATGTATCGTCCGACGAACCCGCGTCGATCTCGATATTGGTATACTTGTAATGATTGTCCATGGTGGTGGAAGATGTCCCTCCCTTAATGTCCAGCTTGATCTGCTCACATCGGCCTCCCAGCCCTTGCCATTCAATGTCACTTCCTCGTGGTAGTTCATCCACTTCAACGGCCAAGAATGGTGGGATGGAGGTGTGAGACTCAACAAGAACAGTAAACTTGGGCAGACCCGGCACAATGGCATCAGTCAGCTCCTCTGCCTGGCGGCCATATTTAATGTCCCACGCATCGAGCTTTGGCCCATCCCCGTCATCGTCGCCCTCGTCTTCATTGTCAGGCAAAGCATGCATTTTTTCCCAAAGGCGCCATGCGACTTGCGCCTGAGTATTGGCGTGCTCTCCACGAGCCAAGAAAGCCACCGCACCGAGCCACCAGTTTACCTGCATGGCTTCGCCAATTCTCCAGAGGTGCTGAAGAGACAGTACAGCTCGAAGACGGTAGTTTTCAAGCCACGAACCTGGTCCCTCCACTTGCGCCAAGTCCATAGAACCAGGATCAAGAGGAATCTGGCCGGCAATATACACGAGTCTGCTAGCGTTCCGCAGCGGAACTGACAACGCTTGGGAATATGGTCCAATATTGGCAGGGGCCCAGTACGACCTGGATTGAACATGCAGGCCCTGGCGTCGCTCCCTCGGACCCAAATCAACCACAAATGTGACCATTACCTTGACGTTGGACGGCAGTCGGTCTCCGCATGCCACTGTAACTCGTGCAGGAGGATTGGGTTTCTTGAATAGCGAGACGTAGATATCATTCATCGATCCAAAATCGGCCATTGAATTTAACAGCACTGTAGCGAAAACAATGTCGTCGGTTGATCGAGCACCCAACTTGGGGCGGGTAAAGGACCTGAGCACTTTCTCAACCTTGTCTGCAATCCCTTTCATCTGTTCGCCTGCCCCAGGGCCAGCCTCGGGCGCAACAACATTCGAAATAGTCCATGTAGAACCAGACAGGCGGTGTACGGGCTCACAGACAGGCCAATCTGGCGACCGAGCAGTACTCGTCATCGCGCGCCAGTTTGAATCATCAAATGTCTCCGAAATATCCAATGCGGACCCCAACACACCCTCAAAAACTGCATCTAGCAGTCCGGGCCTTCTAATATCACTTGGCGTAACTCCATCGCCAATCTCCCACGTACTCTTAGCCGTACACCTAGCACCCCTCAACCTAACAAACGCAACACCCCCTTCCCCAACCTTCTCCTCTCGACTACCAACCTCAATCCTATGCTTCCACAAGAAACCAGGCCCATCCAGCGCAAGCGTCTCATACTCCCCACCCTCACCCAACACCGCACCACGAATATCTTCCGCGGCCGCAAACCTACTCATAGCCTTAACAAGACACCTTCGCATCATACGGCCGCCACTCCCAGCACCAGACACGTTCTCCCACAGGAAGCCCTCGTCCAGACCGCCGGAGGCGACCTTGATAATACGAGCATCGCATCTGGCAGCTGCCATATCCTCCAAGAGCCCCGCCTGGCGTATTGCCAGAGTATCGGCTGATCTAGCCGCGGGAGCAGGGAGGGATGGATACATCCATAGCCAAGCGAGGGGTACGAGACCCAGACGGTTAGCGACATTTTCGATTCGTGTGCGTTGATATGTAGAGAGGATGGCGCCTACAGAGACGGCGTTTGCTTCTGGATGGGCTTGTTTTATGCGGGTAAGAAGCGGGACCAGAGATTCGGTCTCATCTTTATCGGTTGTTTTGGTCCCATAGATGCGGGATGTATCGACTGCTCCGCCTGTGATGGGTTGGCGGTAGAGGGGTATTTGGAGGGCTGTTTCGTAGAGAGGGATTATGCTGTGGCCGATTGTTTGATACATAAAACTGTCGATGTCTTCTTCTTCTTCGTCGGCATATTCGGATTTTGGATTTGTCTTGGTCTTATTCTGCGATTCTGGGTAGAGGTTGGCTAACGCGACCACTTTGTGCCCGTTGCGGATGCAGTGAAGGATCGAGTAGAGGGAATCTTTTCCGCCTGAGATCAGAGCAATCACGTTGAGCCCTGGGGCTGAAGGTTTTGCAGACATGACAACTGTATCTCCAGGTCTGGAGTCCAATATTTGGTTGTTGGATGTTGGGTGGTGATGGGGGGGGTACTTTTTGCCGTCCCCACCTTTGCCCGGGTGAGTCTATCGACAATCGATAGACCCGATAAGATCAGTACATTTCAAGGTCACGGGATATTTAAAATTTATACATTTTTATAGACTTGACAGGTGGAAGTATAAATCAGGAAACAGAAAGCCCTAAGTCTCCTTTACTTTTACTATATCAAAGCGGGTTTACTACCTAGGTAGGAAAGAGATTGGAAGATTATGCTTGTAATTTGATACATATAAATCAACATCTAGAGATGTGACCTGTAACCAACACAAAGGGGTGATGCAATACAAGAGGGTATGAAGCAATAGGGAGGGGGAAATGGGAGTCAATTAACTTATACACGAAAGTGACCAGCACAATATAAGAAGCAAAAAATGCACCAAAAAATATTACATCGAATAGGCAAAACAAGAATAAACGAAACGGTAAGAGAAAAAAAAGAAAAGGTTAAAAAAGTCACAAGAAGCGAAGTAAACAGGTACACGAATGGGAACCCCAGAGGTTCAAATGTGTGAGGCTCATTGCTCACGCCGAATGTGTTGGTCCAGAGAGATTTGGAGAGAACAGAACAAAAGGAAAAAAAAAACAAGAGAAAAAAACAAGGTGACAAAGGAAATAATTCCACACCATCCCCTAGGCACTGTCAAAAGACAAATGCCATTCGCTTTGTATTTTGGTTTTTTTTTCTCCCTGGACTCTTCTGCGCCCATGTGTCTTCACCAAAAGAACCATTTGAGGTTATCCCAGTGTGTGTGTGTGTGTGTCCCCGTGCGATATGTCAAAACGCTGATAATAAAAAGGGAACCCAAGTTGCTGTGCACCGATGATCCAGTTTCCCGACACCAGTATAAATGCCCGGACGCCAAACCCAAAGACCAATGTAGTCGAGGTTCCAATGAAAGACTCCGACCGAAGAATGTATGAATTATATATGCAGTAGGAAGTCTCTTGGTCTCGTAAAAAGAAAACAAATCATGAAGCGCAATGTCCTTTAGGACAAGTCACGCTTGCGCTTCTTCGCCATTCGGCGATCCACAGAGGTAGCACTGGTGACTTCATTCGACCGGGCAGCCTCGTACATGACTTGGCCAAGGGCACCGGCGTCATGTTGATCATCGAATGAGATGGCATCACTTGCATCCAGGACGCCCATGACAATAGAGCCACCACCGTGGGTGCGAGCGTGCTGAGCGAGGTTATCACTGCGGGAGAACTTCTTACCACACTCGTTGCACTCGAACGGCTTGTCCTGAGTGTGGAGAGAGCGGTAGTGGCGCTTTAGGTGTTCTTGACGACGGAAGCGACGGGAGCACAGAGTGCAGACGAAGGTCTTGGAGGGATCCTCAGTCAAAGACTGCTTGCGACCGCGGCGGTTGACCGAGACGGGAGCAGACTCTGAGTCATCAACCGATCCGTCATCAGAGCAGCAATCGCCAGAGGACTCGCAGGCGGCCAGCGCCTTTGCTTCAGCCTCCTCGTCAGCGGCCATCTTTCGGGACTTGCGGTTGCTACGCTTCTTGGTCTTGGGCTCCTCGATGGGTTCCTCCTCACTCTCAATCTGAGGCTGGGCCGTTTGGGTCCACTCGAATGATGGCAAACCATTTGGAACGAAAGTCTCGGAGTCATCGGAGTCTTCGAGGCTGTGCTCGCTGAGGAATCCATCATCCTCTACTGGGTAGGCGTGCATACGCTGGCGCTTGTCACCCATGTAGACAGCATTTGCGGCAGGGTGGAATTCCACCAGGCGGTTCAATTCATCATCAGAATCGAGGTCTGAGAAGCTGTCAAAAGTCGGCAGCGAGCTCAGAGGGTCCTGGGTCGAGGAGCTGTAAGAAGGAGACGGGTTCTCATTGACGGGGAGCGTCACAGACGCACTGCCAACGACGGCGCGAGGTTCCTCCTCCTCGCATGAGAGATTCGGTAGAGGCGGGAGATCCTGTGCATGAACATTGACACACGGCTCAACAGTGAGCTGACGAGGATCGCAGAAAGACTGGCTAGACCCAAGAGACTGGGAGGCAAGAATGTCGGTGGGTACGGGTGAGGGGGATGGGGAAAGCGAGGGGCAAGAAGTTGCAGACAAGAGGTCTGAAGAATGCATGTGTGTAAGAGAAGGAGGGTGGATGAAGACTGCATAATCATTAGCCTTTCGCCCTTACTTCCCAGTATCCACTTCTCATATCAAAGTGTGATCTATAAAGCTTACCAGGCGTCATCGGGGGGGAGTCAGAGCGCGCCCACTCCGGGGTGGCTAGAATTTCCTGGTGGACATCGGTCTCGCATCCTTCCTTGACACCCTCCACCTTGTCAAAGGTGAAGAATGTGTCGTGAATCGGGGTTGGTAGCGCGCCATGGGCAGACGGGGGACTGCTGATGGTGCTTCCCGAGGCGGACAGCGGAGGAGTGGATGGGAACGAATACAAGTCGTGGCCGATAAAGCGAGTGTCCAAGGGCATTAAAGCGGGAGAACCCTGTTGCACAATGATTGTGGGCTTCATTTGCGAGGGCTGGGGAGAGGCAATTGGTGTCAAGCTCATGGTAGCTCCCCGAAAGGCATTGGTGGTGGCCATTTGGTGCATATTCATCATGGGCTGGGGAGAGTAGAGTGGTTGCTCATACTGCATTTGGTTGTAGTATGAGAGGTCTGACTGGTAGTGACCTTGTCTCTGTGAGTCGTGGTAGTATGCGAATGGTTGCCCTTGCACCGAGGTAGGTGCCATGTATGTTGAGTCCATAGTTGTGCTATACCAGTTAGAATCAAACCAGCAATGAGGGTATAGATTGTACATACCTGTGAGATATAGAGAGTCCAATTGAAAGTGTAGATTAGTAGGATTATAATGATTCCGAATGAATGAATGGACAATTAGGTGTAATGAGTGTCGAAAAAGGAAGGACAAGGTTCTAGGAACCGGGAAAGTCGAGGAAGGAGAGTGATATAGAAGCGAGGATCTGGAAACCCCAAACCCAAAATAGTTAAAATAAGTCAAACAAAAAAAAAAAGATAGAGAGAGTGTGAGTATAAGAAAAATAGACAGCGGGGAAAATAAAATAGAGAGAGACAAGGGAAAGATAGCGATAAATGAGTGATCTACTTTCTACTTGCCGGGTCACTAGTTTAGGTGTGGGCCAGGAACCGGGTGCTTTTTTTATTTTTTTAATTTGTCTCAAAATAAAATAAATAATATAATATATAATATATAGAAATTATAGAAATAACCCAGTCCGGGGCGGGATTGGGAAAGACACTGGGTGCACATCAAGTGCTCAGTCCCGTAAGAATAGACCAATCGCATTGATTGAGGAGTTTAGTGAGGTGACCTAACTTTAGTGGGGACCTTATTATTATTTTTCTTTTTTTTTTTAATAAAAAAAGTACCGTTTCGGGTCACCCCCAAATGGAGTATGGTTGTTATACAACATACATGGTACGGAATACATTATAAACTTCCTTATTTTATTTCAATATCAGCTGAAAAAAAAAAATTGTAGTTCATACTCAGATTTAAACAGCTGAGACTTTCTAAAAATTGAGGTGTGGCCACGAGGTGTACGACGATTGGACTAATGACAGCGACAATCACTTGCTCAATTTAGTCTTATCAACGTGTCGGACAAATAAGAAGCCTAGAATCCAGAAAGTCTTCTTTTGCTTTTTTGAGGACCAATAGCCTGGAAGAATTAAGGCCCCACGCATCCCGTCTGGTACCGCACGGAGTATACTTTTCCAAATTATTTGTTAAAATACACACATTTTCCAGCTTAGCGATCAACAGGTAACTTACGCCAATCAGTTACTAGTTCGGGCTGCACATCCTAAGTACTTGCCGATCAGACTATCCAACGGTGGCAACCATCGTGCAACCTGGCTCTAAAACGGTCAGCATTGGCTTATATCTTACATTTCATATGCCTCGGTCATTACCGAAATTACCTTTCAACCTTCTTGTAAAATGCATAATGATCGTCTGGATTAACGTTTGGCGTTCGCATAGGTATACGATGGATACGATTTTGTACCTAGGTAGGTGTACCTAGGTACCTACCTAGGTAGTCCCCAAGGTTGCCACATGGGTTGTAAGGTATTTCTACCCGGTCGCTGCAAGGGCTATGCCATCGCCGATACAAATCCCACATTGTACACGTCAATGGCATATTTCGATGTTTAGAAACCAGAAGCCATAAAAATATAATTAATATACGCATGCAAGTTCAAAAAGGTTACAAAATTCCAGTTCACTTGTGCGGCCTACTGCAGGAACCAGCTGTGGGGGTAAAATCACACAGCTACATACAACCACGCTTATTGGATACTTGGCTCTCGGGAAAAGGCTCAGGTGCAGTTGATGCAGTTTCCTTTGAAGCTCTAATCGAGGGTACTGGGTGGTGGTTCCGGATATCCTTAGTCAATTGATTGGAGAGATGTCCCCAGACTATCCAAAAGTATGATCGGGGACCATAATAAGGCTAATAATTGTGCTTACTTTTATAGCCCAAATTCCAGTATGCTTGTTAATAGTCTCACCGATGATGCATCTTAATTGGGTCAAAGGTTCTGGCCATAGGAAGTGATGTGTTCCGATTGCAGGGTGATGTGATAGCACTTGTCTCACTAACCTGACCTGTAGATCCGGGGGAACGACTGTGCTTGGGAGACAGACGTGTCAGCACATAAAACATATCGTTATTATGATTTGCTTGCACCGTACTCCGTACTCCGTACTCCAAAGTATGATCCATCTCAAGGCCCATAACTTGGAAGCACAAGCAGATGCATAATCCGACATATCGACTAGCACAGCCCAATGACATACAGCAAATGGCCGCGCAAGCAAGGTCCAGTTTCTATTCTTATCAGGTCGTGGTAGAAATGAACTATCCACCAAATCTTCCAAATTTTCTCTCTTCCAAATCTTTTGGAAATCTACCGTCACTCTCGATTCCAGACCAGGGAAAAAAGTAATACGGTACAGAATGATGTATGTTGTACCAGGGGAAATGCGTAATTGGCTTCTAAAGATAGCGTATGTCTCTAATTGGCTACTAATCCGCTCGTAGGCAAAGGCGTCACCGCCAGTGGAGACTTGCCTTTATCCGCTACCAATCACAAACATATAAATCACACTAATGTGGACTTGGGGAAATTGGGGGAGTCTCTAATCGATATTCATTACCGTTCCACTCTAATCCTCCTTACACACTAGAGAGAGGCCCGGTCCTCCGGGCCTCGAGTATTTCCTTGCTGGGTTTAGATACTTCCCATGGATTTGGAAAGGGTTATGCATGGAAGGCTGTCAGGTCCTTCGAAATAATGTCCACTTTCTAATGAAGCTAATTACAATCCCACTTTTTTCTTTTATTGAGCTTAGTAACTGAGCTCAAAAATTCGCCTTGGTTTTTTTTTTTTCGCGCATTCACTTACCGCCGTTGTCGCACAGACAAATCAACTTTTTTTGCTTTTGCGAGGTCCACGGGCTTGCTACGCTTGGGAACAATGGAAAGAAAACAGTACTCCGTAGCCAAAAGCCAAAAAACCACGGAGTACGCGCTATTGAATTGAAGTCCACCTTTTCCTGATCGTCATTACTCCGAAGCTCGAGCTCTTCGCCCTAGAGAGCTTTGGCCGAGAAAAGTCCAGAAAAAATTCACTACAACATACACACGGGATAAAACAAGCTACTCTAAACCACTTTTATCAACGGCCCTTCTAGCCACGATACCATGTTTTGGCAAGAGTGGAGAAAATGGAGGCGGGCGGGCAGTTCCTAGTTTCCAACTAAGGGCCGCGGAAGGCCCTCTAGCGAAGCCGGACCCAGATGGCTCTCGAAATGGAGACCCGAGTGGATGAAGTGTACTCTTCTCTATCGAAAAATCCGAAAGGAAAAAGCAAAACGAAGAGGCAAATCGTAGTCGATCATAAACGTAAAATCCTAATGGGCTAGCAATCGAAGAACTGACCGTGCGATTTCAAACCCATGCTTGGTCTGAGCAGCATCTTTCCAGTTCCCCGACGAATCATTCTCGGCTGCTGGCGGTTAACTATGGGGATGTCTGTGTGAGAGCTCCCGTCTGCGATGTGCGAAACCGTTTGGCGATCATCATGCCCGTATCCGAGTTTAAGCCTGGTTGTAAGAAGTTGATCAGTCTATCTGTCATGGTTGACCCCGGACGCGATATATGCATAGCATCACATTAGTTTTACCCCGGGGATCGAGGCCAAGAGCCCACAAGTAAGGGTGCAAATTTTACATGTCGCGATAGGTACGGGACTACCGTTAGGATCTCCCATGCATCAGTGGGCTTGAGAGAAACGTCTTGGTCCACAAGGATTCACCACACATATCCTACACATCCAAACCCACAATTTGCAATTTGCAATCCACAAGGCAAAAAAAATAGAATTTTGCAAACGCGGTCAACGCCACAAGGATTCGGGATTTGGACATATCAGACCATATGAGACTGAATATTTCGCACGAAAATGTCACAAAGAGATGTGGAGAGAGAGACCCGCAAGGAATTCACGGCCCTCTCTTCTGCGCTTGTGTATCTGTCAACGGTTCTTGGCGGAAGGGCTTACAGGGATTAATTTGCCATTGACTGCCTAGTACTATTCGAGGTCATTCACATGGGGCCACCGAGGCTTCAGATAAAGGCCCAAAAAAATTGGTTTACTGTGTGGAGAGCACCACTACCTCTGTACTCTATGCCATAGAGATACATAGCACATCGTACGTTTGTGGGTTGAGTGAAAGAGACAATCATGCCATTGAAACAAAAAAAAAAACGCTTTCTATTCGAAGCCCTAATTTTTGTGTCATACTGTTCTCCGAACCTCCGGTCCAGATCCAGATGTAGCATATCTTTCCGGAGTAGGGCTATCAACGCCCGAAACCAACGCGGGTACCAGCCTCGCAAGGGCTTGAAGCTACTATAAAGTGAATAGAAAGAAATTCGAATTCCAGTTTCCTTAATTCAGGTCTCAACGCAATGACCCCGGATTATCACCGTTGGCCACTTGTGGACGCTAAGGACGCTAAGACCGAAGGAACAAATTGAGCTGTGGCGCCGCTTGTACGGAATACCCTAGGGTAAAAAAAAAAGAAGGTAAATCCGATAGCATTGACCTCGATGGAAAGTGCTCGAAAAGAAGCGAGACCTGACCGACGCAGATCTCCAGTCCACCTCCCAAGCCAACTCAGGTATGGACTTGTGGGGGGGCAAAAAATGTAGTGGATTCATTTGGGAATTTGATTGTTTTAGATTCGCAATTATTGTCTCTGTATGGGATAAGTTGTCGGACACATCCGCACGTTGGCAAGGCTAAAATCTGAAACACAAGTCCAAATCACCGGTATCGAGGCGGAACGGGTAGGGAACACGCGTTTCTGAGGCTGCTGTTGACGCTAGTGCACACCGGGTTCTTGGCTCTTGGCTCATTTTTTCCTTTTTGGCCAAGTTTCGAATTTCAAGAATGGGTCTAATCTTTTTGGCTTGATATTATTATCGATGGTCGCATTTTTAGCGGAGCCCATACTTTACACTTTGCGGTGTACCTCTCTCTTCTGGACTTACTTCCGTTTTATTAGGAGAGCACTGGCCTCAATATGGCCTGTTACGGTAATTTGCTAGAATGAGGATAATGTTAGAGAAAGCACTAATAATAACAAATTTGAAATTAGTTAATTAGCTGTTAATACCTCATCTGTTAGGAGGCAATAGATTCCAAAGAGAAGGTCTTTCCTACGCCTTCACGACATGATATATCATACAACATACCCTCCAATCTCAGAATCTCGCCATCTCAGGCTAAGTTCGACATCTGATATCAAGCCTGTGGTGTGGTTACAATTCGGTTGTCATATCCGGCCGATTTTAATCTAAACAATCATACAACTCTTTGCCACAAAATATGCCTATCTATACGCCCAAAAAAAAAATGTTAGCTGGTGACACTGCCACCACCTCTAGAGGTGGTTTTGCGCACGGAACGCCACTCCTCCCCTCAAATGGCAGATACACAGTTCGAGAAAAAAAAAATCCTTCCAGGGTAAGGTATGTCTCAGCGCAAAACTATGTTACATCCAAGCGAAGCAAATTGCGGGGGGCCGATTAACCCAGTTCCACACAGTCGCACAACCCATGGTTGAAAAAAAGACCGCACCGTCCCTGCTCGCGGGTAAATCGTCATTTTCCTGATCAGGAATTTTAGACGGCCCCGCAACAATATCTATGGAGTCTCTTCTCCGTACTCCGTACTCCGGTGCGTATACTGATATATTAAAATTCAACTGAAATACATATGTAGTAGTAAACTCAAGCAGATAACATTTGCCGTAGCGTGAGATGTGTTTCAGATATCTTCCTCGGTATTCGCTAAAATACTCCGGACCCCAGAATCGCAATCTCAGTTCTAAAGTTTGAGGACCTTGTGAAACTAGCTAGCGTGCTATCTAGACCCTGATCGGATCTAAAACTGGGTTAACCTTTCAATAATGTCGCTTCCAACTTTCTCTTTGGAGTTCTTTAGGGATCTTCGGAGCACGTGTCTATGGGAACGTACACCGTAACTACGGATAAGGCCAGCGTGAACGTGGCTGGAAGAACGTGGGAGGAAGGGTTCGTTTCAGGTAAGATCTGCTGTGCATCGAGTCTATGGTCCACTTTTGTTTATCATCTTTGGTTATCAGCTTTAATTTTCTATAGTTCGTTTAGAACCTTGGAAGTTTATCACCAACGCTATATCAGGGAAAGTGACAAAGTATAACCAATGGAAGCTTCCCTCAATATTCGATCTTCATTATATGAAGCTTCGACTATATACAATTACAACATACAGAACGGGGAGTGTTGTGCGAACACTTATCTCCACTTTCCACTGAGGGCATAGATCGGCTTTCAATCCACAAATTGGACCAATTGGACCAATTACAGCTAACAAGGCGCGATCGAAGGATTTTTGGACTCGGCACGATCCTGGGACAAAAAAGAAAACAATGCGGAGATAGATTACCCAGCCCGTGGTGGAAATACGCAGGGCGGATATCCCCTCGCCCTATAACTCGCTAGATTTCGAATCCCATTGAAATTCCCGTGGAACTGTCTCCATCGCTACCCCAATATCACGGAAAATTGATTTCTTGGTCCAGGCACCATTACTCCAACCTAAATTGTATTTACACAGTATCGGAGGGATTTCCCGATAAAGCTATGTAGGTGGAGAAATAAATTTGGGATTGAAACTTGGGATCTCTGGTACGAATGGGGAGCGTGCAAAGACTCCCGAGGCCCGGAATGATGTGCTTCCATCTAATCTTTTCCTTACCTATCTCTGGGGTACGGAGTATTCCCGAACACCTATAATTTTCACATGTGACTGATTGCGAAAACTGATCTCATACTTTCCGATATTCCAAGATGTGCAAACTTTCTCCAACACTTCGCGCTATATCCCGTAGTCTATGAACATCTGTCCCCACTCAAGCCACCAGCCCCCAAGCACGCCAATCTCGTTGGTCGCAGCTACAATAATATGCGCGTAGCGTGTAAATAATGCGGAGTATGCACCCAGGATTTGGGTATGATGGATAAGCGCACCCAGCTCGGGGAGGTTCAGTCCGGCGACTACATTTGTCTATGAGCTATCAGGATCGACGACGGGCTCCATTTTCCCCTTGTATTTAGCCTACGGCTTAAACGAAAACGAAGGGAGCGACCCTTTCCAACGTTAAACCCAGCCCACACCAACACGAGCAGATCACTCCTCTCGCGCGATATCTGGTACGTAAGAGGTTTTACTGGTGCTTTTCTTCGGTTGATGGTCATGACTCTCCGCTGAGAGACAAGTTCACTGCTCCGCACATACGCTGACTGTCGCTTACGGTGCAGTGTATATTTAGAGTCAGACGCAGCGTCGATAATGGCTCTAGAGCCGGGTCTGGATTCACGAGCCGAAACCACAGCTTGAGCTGAGATGAAACCTGACCCAGCAAAACCCTTCCGTTGCGGGTATGGCCACGGGTATGTTTGGCGAGACCATTCGAGATGAGAATTACCTTTTCGCGAGACAGCTATTCAGTGACAAACCGATGTCTTGTCTTGCTTTGTCTTTTCCGTTGTCCGGCGCCTAGCCGACGTCTATCCAGTCGAAGCCATACCGGAATACACGTGTCCGGCAGTGGATACACAGTCTGAACTGCGTGTGTTGTTGGCGGCAAAACACTGGACGATGCTCGTCTCCAGGCGGGCTAGAGCGGGTCTTGATACCTTCTCTCCGTACAGAACACTGATCCAAGACGTGGAACCGGTATAGGTACCTTGCAAGATTCGCTTCAAACAACCCAACTCATATCATATCCTCAATCAAGTTAGTACAAAACCTCTATTCCAACTCCACATGTGCCCACCATACAACATAATTTATCCATCTTCTACCCACATAAAATAAGGGAACCTCACCAGCAACCCTGGGTTTAGGAAATCACCGTGGAGTCCGACAAACCCGAATCTCGAGACGGTGATCAGGCCATACATCGTACAATGTCTCAAGCACCACGATGGATATTAATTCATGAAACAATCACGAAAACTCAGATTAACACAGATTAACTTATTCATGCCAAGTCCTAAGCTAATGTCCCTCGGTCAGCTAGCCCATAGTGCTGCAGAAAGCCATTCACAGCCTGAAGATACCGAACCTCCAGTGGAGATGGGTACGAAGTGGGGGAGAGAAAAAAAAACAAGGCGTACGGAGTACGATCTCGGCTAAGTGCCTGTTTACTCCTACTGCAAATGGCCAACGAGACGAGGGCATGTTGCCTCGCGTAAAAACATGGAGTGCCAAGAGCTCCAACTCCATCTGTGACCCGCGAATGGAATCACCGTGTCCATACAGGATACAGCCGATTGCTACATCCTCGTTACGCCGTCGCCAGATGCGGTATATGCGTTACGAAAAGGCGAGGATGTCGGGTGCGTCCGGTCGCCGGCCGGTCCGAACTGGCTATCGGGCCGAATTTGATATTATCACGGCTCCGCGTACCAATGTTGGACCCTGATATGGGGCTCCGTGGTGTTTTGAAGCTTGCGGCACATTTTCTAATGGCTTCACAGGTGGATTTGTTTTTTTGCATTAACCGCGACATTTCGGCCGACATTTTCTCCCGGAAGATCCTGTCCTCAGGGCGTGGGTTTCCGAGTCATTTCGTCTATCTAAAACGATCCAAGAGACTGGGAACTGGGATTGATGTTTGGCATATGAATTTTGATGGATGTGCGTAAACGCATTACTAACCCCAATTGGAAGGGTTCGAGACTAGGATGCAATCCCAACTCTGAAGGTTGGAAAGCAACCAGTTGATATTGAAGCTCGCCCTGGTTGCAGGTTGAGCTCTCAAAAACAACCAGAAATAAACAGTAAAAGGGCCTCAGGAATGGTAAATTTGAGATCACGCCCCATAAGGAGTCAGTCTCTTCCTATCATAGAATCCATATTTCTCATCATCGACCATGTTTATGGAAGAAGGAGAAAAGAAAAGAAGGAGCAGACATCAAATGAAAAAAATTGGTTCCTCGCATATGGCTTACGTAAACTTTCTGTGTGTGCCGAAAACCTTGGAACCTTCCGTAAAAAAAATCAACCGGAAAAACCAATTATCCGGGTAATGGCATAAAAGGAAATCTCAACCGGCACCATTCCTCTTCTTTCTTTTCTTCTTCGTGCGGCGGCGCAACTCGATAACCCGTGTTGCCTGGACATCTACGGCCATTAGTCTGGCTTTCAGTGATGTACCCCAGGTGTCAGTTGCGCCACAGACGAAGGGAATTGCACATTGATTCTTACCTTTATGGGTCTTTCTGATTTCGCAAGGATGAGACCTTCTGGTGGGAGTCAAACATACTTTTTTATATCCTTTTGGGTATTTAGTAATAGAACAAATGAATTTAAATTTTCACATGATTTTTACAGCTAGCTGGCTCTTTCATTAGGTGTTGAACTGTACTCTGAATGGCATAAAGTCGACACAAAATGTTGATCAGGCCAAGCTCTTCCTGTCTTGAAAACTCAATCGCGAAAGACAGCTGAAAGCTCTTAACTCCATAGCGTATAGGCTTATTTTCTCCAAAGTCTATGTTTACTCGCCAGGCTCATCACCAATCTTCTCTAGCTTGCCCATAGATCGGTTTGCACCCGCCTCGCCAATAATGCGAATGCGGTCAACGCGCAGCTTCTCGCTGTCCCCATCCCCATCAACGAAGAACACAACCAGCGATGTCACATTTTGGAAATTGACAAACCGCAGTGGGACCGTCGCAGTGCCAGTCTTCGCATCCCAGTCACCAGACTGAATCTCCACCTTCTGCACAGGAGGGATACCATCCGCCTCATCGAATCCAAGCACATGGGAGGTATTCTTGTAGATGTGCAAGTTCCTAGGCCGCATGGGTGTCTCGTCATCATCGGTATCTGCATCCGCGGGAGGGAGGGAGGTAACCTGAAGCGAGTGGACCTTCAGTGTCGAGTTGAATGGGATGTATAGCATCAACTGCTCATCGGTATCGCTTTCGGTCCAATCCGCCTGGCCAGCGGCCTTGCCCTTGCCCTTTCCTGCTAATCCGGAGGGCTTCGAGGTGCTGAACAGAGCACGCGGCTCCGCCGTATCCGTATCCCGGTTCAACAGCTCCAATCCCTTCACATCAACCTGGTCTGTAATATCGCTGTAGCCCTTGGCCACTGTACCACCGAGCCAGAGCTCGCCGGAGCTGCTTCCTTCGCCGGCTCCTGCTGCGTCATCCGACTGGCTTGCCTCGGATGCGAGCTTCTGGACGATCTGGTTCAGCTGTGCGGGATTGGCGCCTTTGACTGTTTGGTTCACGCGGCCGCTCTTAAAAACGATAAAGGTCGGCATTCTAGATATCGTGTGTTTGTCAGTAAGGGAGGCAAGTATTATATAATCGGACACACAGCCTATGCTAGGTCCTAGATATTTG
Organism: Penicillium griseofulvum; assembly: GCF_001561935.1. NCBI lineage: Eukaryota > Fungi > Ascomycota > Eurotiomycetes > Eurotiales > Aspergillaceae > Penicillium > Penicillium griseofulvum. Next base: position 1,431,753 of record NW_024467473.1, read on the forward strand.
GATGAATGGTACATACGCTGTGACACCATACGCTTTTGCGAGCTCCTGTTGGTGGTCAACATTGATCTTGGTGAATGTGATTTGGTTCGGGCGGGAGAGCTGGGTCGCCAGCGCGTTATACGCAGGCGCAATGGCCTTGCATGGTCCACACCAGTCAGCGTAGACTATTCAAGTATCAAGTCAAGGTCAGCGATAGCTCTAGTGGTTCGGAGGGGAAGACGGGGTCTCGGCGGGGCAGGCTCGCGCGGCAAATACTTACAGTCAGCGACGACAAGACGGGAGGAGGTGAGGAGCGACGAGAATTGCTCCTTCGATGAGATCTCAACGACAGACATGGTGAAGTTGGGAGGGGAATGAGTGTGAAATGGAGGATGGAAGAGGATGGAAAGATGTGAGGTTGTGTTTTGCTGCCTCCGCATATGTCATCAGCCCCTCTGCACAATCAATAATTCCACCACGCCAGGGAATGTGTACTGCGTAACATTATTTTAAGGGTTAACTGACGAGTACTGAATCCTTTTTAATGTAGAATAGTTCGAGGTCAACTCAAATATCGAGTTCTCAAGTGTGGTTCTTTCGAGCATGTCTGGGATATACTGATATATATATTGTTACAATGTTCAGGGCATTATGCGATTGAAAATATAGTTATTAAGACCTTTGTCTTTGTCTTTTTCTTCTGACAGAAGCTAAAATACAAATACACACAGAAAGTATATCTTCATCTACATGTAGAACAAAATTAAGACAAGTAGCTACATATGATACAGAATTCGGCCACATCGTTGGACGCATGAGTTTGAGCTAGGCTCGAAGACAAGAGGCCCGAGTTGGACATCTGACATCTGTAAGGGGGATCAAGTTGGATCTCAATCAGAGTATACCACTTGGTGTACGCTCTTGGTTCACACCAGGTCCGAGAAGGTTGGTATGCACAAATCAGAAGAGACTGGTGGTGACCCAATCTGCAAAAGAAAACCCGAACCCAGTAAAAAGAAAGCCCCATAGCAGAAGAAGAACAAACATCCGAGTGTGTACTCTGTATGAACCAACAGCCTAGTCCCTGGACAAGACATAGACATGGGACCACGGGTTGCCAATTATCGCACAGCGACAAGACCTGAGCTGCACAGTCGGACATGAGTTTGAACGGCTTGCTAGAGCAGAGGTGATTGACCAAGAAAAAGATGACCTGACGAGCCATCTCTTCATCCTTCATCTGCCTCGACAGCAAACAGAATCTTCAACCAGAGACTGCACCCGCGACACCCAATAATGATCTCGCCATGCTCAGCCTCCCTCTCCAAATCATCCTCATGGACCAAGAACCCGCGCTCATCACCGCACCGACATCCGCGATACCAGCAGTCGCCATCGCCGCCTTCCGCTTCCTCAGAGGCCAGATCCTCCAAATCCACAATCTCTAAGCCGGTATGGAAGACATCGCCGGTCTTTTCCCGTTCCGCAACCTTCTGCCTATCCAAACGCAGAGAGTGGTTATATTCCGCACGGAGGACGGGGTCTGATAGGGTCTTGTAGGCGGTGGTGATCTGGTCGATGGTATACAGTTGTCGCGACGAGTTGCTATTGGATTTGGCAAAGAGAGGGTTCGGAGTAGACGTGGATGTAGAGTCGGTCGAGCCGCCTAGCCCGGTCTCCCTTGCGACAGCGCCCGCCTTGTCAGGGTGGTGTTTCAGCAATGCTTTATGGTATGCGATCTTAATTTGCTGCTTGGAGAGGACTGTTGACGAAGACGCCGTGAACGGCAGAGACAGGATCTCATAGAGATCCATAGCATGCGCAGTCCTCGTCATGTCGATGAAATGTATTTTTCTTTCTGTTTAGGTCGTATCTCGCTGGTTTCGTTGGTTCGTGTGCGGTGCCGAGTCCTCGAGCGACCAGTCGGAGGTGCGCACCAGACTGTAAGAGTGACTCCTCGAAGTCTAACGGAGAGACACAACCTTGCGCATCCCAGGGAATTATGAAAATCTGGGGTAGCAGGGTGCTGCAAAGCGGGGTTGGTGAGCTTTGTTGCTGAGAGGTTTGAGGATTCGAAAATGGCGGGTCGCCCTTGCACGCCACTTTGGGATAAGGCCTTCCGGGGCCATACCTGTTGAAGTTAAGTGTCGGCACCCTTTCTCTCTTTTGTTTTCTCGATGCCTGATGATGAATGTATATTTTTTACATCCTAGGGTATTCTATATATGCAATACATTTCTGCCAAACTTCACCCGATGTCCCTATGTTAACCACCTTGATGCTACATCCTATTCAAAGCTATACCTACATGCCGTGAGCACAGGACTGTTCATGAAAACATGGAAGTAAGTCTAAAAATCCATTGACAACCAAAAAACAGAATCTTAGTGAGTAATAACTCGGATATCAAGACAGGTAAATGAAAGGAGATGGGAATCTAATGCACTTTTTGAGCAATCTCCCTACTCAGAACCAGAAGTCTTGAAGACAAAGCGCTCATCAGTCTTGAAGGGCACACCGAGCTCAAGGAGCTTGACAAATACATCAGAGAACTCCTTGAAGAAGACATCGCTGTCCTTGGCATAGCGCTCAACGTGCTTCTTGAAGCCCTTATCCTTGACAAGAGCCATGTCAGTGGGCAACATCATGAGAGTACCAGTGGTCTTGTCAGTGAACTGAGTTGGTCCATTCCACTTCTTCTGGACCCACTTCTCCTCAGCAAGGAGGCGGAAGAACTCATTGGTGAAAACAGTAGGGCTGAAGTTCCAGGGGCCGTCGAAGCCGGAACGATCGGTGTGGCAGCGGCCCAGGGCATGGGCGCCGATCAGTGCAACCATCTCGCGGTCATCAAAGCCCATGCGGGAGAAGATATCGCGGATGTGACGCTGGTCCTTGGCGGCGTCAGGAAGACGGCCGTCGGGAGTGCAGGCAGCGACGTCCCTGTCCTCACGGCCGGGCCTCCAGGGGATGGTAGGACCACTCAGCTCCTGGATGGCGCAGGCACCACCGAGAGTCCACAGATCGGAGTAACTGATCCAAGGGAACTGAGCCTTGATGGGCTCGAGGAAATCACGCGCAGTCTTGAGACCGGCGTTGGCGCCATGATCGGACTCTGGGGCGAATCTCATAGTGGCGCCGTTGCTGCCTCCAGTGCCGGTCTCCTTGTCATAGGTACCACTTGCGTGCCATGCGAGACGAACAAGGACCTATTGAGAACAAAAACGTCTATGTTAGCTCTTTGACCTTGGATTGCAACATCGACGAGAGCTTAAGTGACTGCACTTACAGGACCATAGCTACCGTCGTCATAGTCGGTCTCATCAGCTAGACGGCTAGCGATAGCGTCGTACACCTTCTGGTAATCGGCCTTGGTGGGGACGAAGGGCCCCTTGGGGGTAGCCTCGCCGTTCAGGTAGAGGTATGCTCCACCAGCACCAAGGGCACCGAGACCAAGAGCCCAGAGGCCAAAGGATGAGCCAGACTTCTCGGAGCCAGCTTCTGAAGCATATCCACGACGACCAGAGGCGCGGAGACCATTGGCGGGGATGGCGAAACGGGTGCTGCGAGCAGCAGGACGGAAAGAGGAGGTCGGGGTTGAGCGCAGGAAGGCCCGGGAAGCAGATCTAGCAGCCGAAGCCATTGTGATAGGGTAAAGAGGGTGTGAGACAAGAAGTCTTGAGTTTTAGGGAAAGTCAAGGTGGGAGTACAAGAGAGAAGGGAGGAACCGGGGGGATTTGTACTTCTCCTGTCCCATTTTCTAATGCAGTACAACCCTGAGCCAATACTTCGGTACATCGTACAGAAGCTGATGGAACCCACAGCCAATCAAGGGGGTCACATATGTTATTGCCTCGGCGTTTTCGTCTCATCTCCGCATTCCGGTACCATTGCTGTACATCCCCCAGATTTTGACTTCTGTCAACTGTCTTCTTTTTTTGTCTCTAAATATAATTCCATGAGATCGTACTCATTGAACTGACGGTATAGACTGACAGAAGCATGAGTGGAAAGATCATAGGTATTTCTGGAGAGGTATTATTAACATCCAAGCGCTGTTTGGTCAATATTGACCCACTCTCCGATCCGACAATGCTTACCTGATCAGAGTCAGGCTCAGTAATAATCAAAGGTCTAGATAGACCGTTACTTGGGTATACTGCATCTATATTATTCAGACGTCAAACTATTAATGAGTTCCAGATCTCTTGGCGAAATTGGACCTTTTTAATGGCGATCTTATTACCCATGGTTACTACCTAGGTAGCCATATGATTACTTTATCCATGATAGTACATCGCCATGCCCTATATGATTCATCAGACCCTGGCCAATTCTGCATGTGTCAATGTATCAATTACTGCTCTTACCAGAATAGGACTTGCGCAGCGTGGAGGAAATTAATATGTTGTACACTTACGGAGTACGTGGTTCTTATATGCAACAGATAGCAAGCACCTGATGCCCTACTTTCTTCTTTCAAGAGCCTAACCGGCCCTTATATTGTTTCACAAAAATTAGACCCAATCAATAATACTCTTGGACTTTGGCATATAAAATAAAATGCGGAATAAAATTAAAGATATATTTTTGAATCATTAGTTTGGGATGTCCGTCGTAAAAAAGTCCTGCTGTTCAATAGATATGAACACCAGGGTGGAGTAGACGCAGCTCTGCTAAAAACTGTTTGGTTTTGATATTCCACGAACGAACGATTAAAAAATCACCCAAGAGACGGTAATGCCACAGGTAGGCACCACGCGGGTTATGTGGTTTGAAGTTTACATATCTGAATGTTGGATTCAAGTCAACAATCCCCGACATTAAAGGATTGGATTCTCAAGTCTCCAACACACGAATGGTTGAAGAAGAAGAAAATGTGTGAAGTGAAAAAGTTTTTATCTTAATCGGAATGGCACGTGATTTGACTAGCGCCATCACATGACCTGGCCTTTTTGTATCGAAAATTTCCGCGCAGATTGGGAACTTTTCTTCTTTACACTTATTCGAACGCATAATCAACCGCCAATTCCTCGTTCATAGGATGGTTGGTCATATTGGCGTACTAGAAGATATTGGGTATCATTATGACTTCTCGACGGCTCCGAAAAGGCTTCGGCCTTTAGGCGCATTGGTAGATGCGAGTCATTGCTGTCCGGACATGCCATTTTATATAATTTTTTTTCTATTAATAATCTACATCTGTGATTTTTTTTTCGGACGAACACCATATGAGAGCCTAGGCTCGGCTATAAATACCTTTTAGAAACATTCTAGAAGACCCTATATAAGACAACTATGCTGAAAGAAACACGGGACGATATACCATGTAGAAGTTCAACTCAACCTTGGAACTAAATTCTTTAAATCCTTATTGACTACTCCGTACCTCTATACTTCAATAGTGTACATGTATGTCTCATTTGGAATGATCTGCCCCTCGGACGTCAATCGAACTCTTCTCCGCCCCGGGAACCAGAATTCTTCCCCTATTCCACTTTCTTGTGCTGCCACTCCTTTGATTCATTTGTAATTATTTTGCATCATGCCTACCGGCATCAGCAAGCGCCAGCAGGCGCGGAATGAAAAGACCTTGACGGAGCTGATCCGGACCGTTCCTGGCAATGACCGATGTGCCGATTGCGATGCCTTGACCCCAGGTACGTCCCAAGAGATCTTTATTGTTGACCACACTAATTCTTATTTGAATAGGATGGGCAAGCTGGAATGTATGTCAATTCCTTTACCTTCGAACGAATCCACAAACTGACTGTTCGTCTCCGACAGATGGGCATCTTCCTTTGCATGCGTTGCGCCGCACTCCACCGCAAGCTGGGCACACATATTTCGAAGGTTAAATCTTTAACCATGGACACCTGGACATCAGAGCAAGTTGATGTGAGGATAATCCGGCACGCAATAGCAACCTTGGAAAGGTCACAAGCTGACAAAGTGGACTTTATCGCCTGGGCAGAACATGAAATCACACGGCAACATCCTTATGAACAAAATGAACAACCCGCGAGGTATCAGGCCGCCAATTCCCACAGACATTGACGAGGCCGATGCATGCATGGAACGGTTTATCCGGCAGAAATATCAGCACCGCTCGCTGGAAAACGGGAAGCCAAAGCCCCCGAGCAGGGAGGATTCGAGTTACTCCAACCATAGGGCTGTCTCCCCCGTGGAGTCAAGAAAGAATGACTATAACATGTCTCCGGAGGGTTCCCCTCCCCCACTTCCGCCCAAAGCTGGAAAGTTTTTCAAGTTTGGTCTACGGTCGTCATCCTCTACCTCGAACCTCCGTCGATTTGGTGGCAAGCCCAAAGTGACCTCGCCAACCTCGGACAGTGGAGCCTGGTCACCACCACCATTGCCATCTAGGAGGACTACAGGGCTTGGTGCGCCTGTCGCCGATGTGGCAATGGCGTCTTTTGAGTCTAAAATGGCGGCATTGCAGGATATGGGATTCACCAATGACCAACGAAATGAGATGGTGCTCAAGGGACTCCATGAGGATCTGGATCGAGCGGTCGAAACACTGGTCAGGTTGGGCGAGGGGCCCAACCCTCCATCAAGGTCCAGGACTCCGGTCGGGACCAGCACTGCTGCATCTGCACGCATAGTTATCTCGAAGCCCGAGCCGTCCAAAAACCCATTCCCGGTCACCACCGACAACACATTCCCTGAGGTTTCTAATAACCCATTTGACCGGGCAGTCTCAAACCCCGTGACACAGTCGCAAACCCAGCAACCACAGACCGCTTCGTACAACCCATTCGATCAGCTAAACCCGAAGCCGGCATCTACACAGCCTCTGGAATCATCTTTCCAGAATCTGCAGGTTTCCCAGCCCTTGTTCCCTCACTCTACTGGTGGATACCCGAACCAGACGAGTTCCATGCAGAACTCTGTATATCAACAGTCTTATACCCCGCCGATCACGTCGACATTCTCGCAGTCTCCCTATGTTACATCGCCTCAGCCAATGGACAACAGCTACAATCCATTCAACCAGGCACCGCCGCAGCAGCAGGGTGGCATGACCAGTCAGACGTATCCCAATCCCAATTCGCCAACAAATCCCTTCTTCAACAATACGCCGCAAAATCAACTCATGCAGCCGCAACAGCCGCAAACGAGCCCGTTAGTAAATAACTCAGGAGGCTCCGGGTTCCTCCGCGCAAATACCATGCCGGTCATGTCTTCCGCCTCGTCATTTGGACCAACTGCTTCTCTCCAACAGCAACAGCAGCAACAGCAGCAGCAGCAGCAGCAGCAGCCAACAAATGGCCTAGGAGCATACAACCCGTTCCAGCAAGGACTGACGCCAAACGCAGCACAGAACGCAGGCGGCTTAACCAGCCAATTCCAGTCTCACCTGCAACCCCATCAGGCGCAGCAGCTCATGCCTCAGCCCACTGGAATGGACAAAAACAGCATTCTTTCATTGTACAATATGGGGCCTTCGCAGTCTAATATGACATCCATTCCCGAACAACCCCAGCAATCTCAACAACAACAGCAACCTCAGCAATCCCAGCCACAACCCCAGAACCCCACTATGAATCCCTACTCTCAAACTCCAAACCCATACACCTCCATTCCTCAGACCCAGAAAGTCACAAACCCCCAGTATCAGAATCAGAGCCAGTCCCAGCCCCAGCAAAATTTCCAGCCCCAGCAACCTACCACCAACGCCCAGCCTGCCGCGGGAACATCTAACAATCCATTCTTCGGCACCGCCCCAGCAGGCAGCGGATCCGGCCTTGCTGCACAAGCAGGTATCAACCCATATCAGCAGCAATCCGCAGGGCTAGGAATTGGCGGTATGAACGGCCAACTCGGGGTCGGAACCGCCCCCGGAACTACTCCGGCCACGGGAACGAACAACTCCCCATTCTCGGGAATGAGCAGTCCGCCATTTGCCGGATCGAACAGCTCCCCATTTGCTGGAGGCCAGTCCCCTTTTTCAGGTCCGCCGCCCACGAACTCGGCATTCCAGCGGACGCACATGAGCCAGCCAAGCGTTGATGTGAGCGGGCTGCAGAAGGGTCGCCATAGCCCTGATGCCTTTGCTAGTCTGAGTGCTCGCTATGGTTAAGTCATATGACCTCGGCCTTGGATAATAAGTAGATAGATGGTCGAGCAATGTGAATATGGATATTGATATGGACATTCGTTTTGATTTTCGCTTTGTCCTTTACGCTGATCTCGATATAGAAGATTAACTAGACGTGTTATGGTTGTGCATGTCCGGCGCATTTTCATTGTCTGTTTGCCATTCCTTGAAATTTTTTGGTGTTTTATTTTTCTTTTCATTACATTCCCTGTCCATTTTCCTTTGTTCATTAAAGATTCCTTTGATTTCCGGAAAGCGAGTCAAAATAGTGCATTTTGAATGTACATATAGTTCTTGTTACATGAGTTTCGAACTGATAGTATATCATTGGTGAATCAAGACAGATTACCATACTGTACATAAATCTAGGGTTATATGTCCAAAGAAGTAAAAAGACAAAATGGAAATAAATAGTAAGGGAATGTAGAAGGCATGAAGCTGAAAGGGAGGGGAAGGAAAGTCCTTACAGCACCACATATATAAGGAAACTACACGACCAAAAAAGCCAGGAATCGGTGATCTCAAGACCACAACTCTGCTTCCGTAGGTCGCCTTTTAGCTCCGCCCAACCAAGTCGGCAACCCAGGAAGCCACTCTGATACCCAGGGAGGAAGCCAACCTGGCTTCTGCTTCCAAAATGACAACCTCGCTACAAATCTCTCCCAAGGAGTGAGGGGACGCCAAGGCCAATAAATTGACGATTTTGAAGGTGAGAAAAGAGACGCCACATAATTTCGCCATGACGTAAACAATGAAGGCGGCGATGCGGACCAAGGCATCGCAGAAACGTGAAGGCCCATCCATCCCTGCCCTTTTTGCTTGCGCCCCTCATTCTTGAACGATTCCACGATGCGATCAAATTGCTTATCTCGGCTTTGCTGCACGTGGCGTTGGGTCTCGGAGCGCCAGGCGTCCTGCTCTACCGTGTCCAGGCACCAGACTACGATGTCACCACGACGACGCCGGTCGTCGTGCCAGTCGGTGTTGAAGGTGCGCCAGCACTCGCCATAGTGGGAGCCGCGTAGCAGACTGTGGAGGGTTGGCTCAAGCTGAGCGAAGAAGATGAGGTAGTCGGGCCATTCATGTTGTGAGGCCTCGTTGGGGGTCTTTCCTGACGCAGAATGATATGCGGAAGAGGTGTAGCTGGGTCGGCGAGGGAGGTGGCGGAGACCACCAGCCATATTCTGGCGTAGGAATTGGAATGGGTCGTCGTAGAATTGATCTGCTTCGTCGCGGTAAAGGGCTTTCTGGGTTGCATTGAGGTCGATCGGTGGCTCGCAGGAAAGGGCCCAAGCGTTAATTGTCGGGTAGACTAGATGAGAGCGCCAAGGTGTGCTGTGGCAGGGCATCAAAAAGCCAGCAGAGATTCCGGTTTCGGAGGTGGAATTTGTTTGTCTTTTTGGTGTTGGTACCGAGTGTACTTGGTGCTGCTGACGGAGATATGAGACAACCTTCAACGTTCCTGATGCGTGATAGAGAGTCGTGTATAGTGCAATGACCACGTTGACAAGCACAAGAAAGATGAGAATCAGCCTGCGGGGAGCATGACGCGGGTAGGCCCGCGAGTAGATGGCTGGGTAAAAGAATTGCACTAAAGGCGGCGCAGCTAAGATGTGGAGGCATGGCAGCAATGGGTAGATGAAACGCACTTCCTTGTGAGATATTAAAGAGAGGACAGATGGCATCACAAGACAGACTGTCGCCAACTGCACTCGGATTGCCGCTTGCAAATTGTTTCCCACTGTGGAATTTCGAGTCGTCAAGGTTCTGTATAAACCCCAAACCGCAAAAGGCAGCATAGTGGTGAGTAGAAGGGGATAACCTTGCGAGACATAATAATGCCAATCATTGCTGCCATAGAAGACAGCCAGTGACTGCGCGATGTTGAAGTATAGGAACCTTAGCGGTGGGAATGTCCAAACTCCATAGAAGAGCCGGTCCGCAACGGAAGACACCGCGAGAAGTGCCGATCTATCGGATCAAAAGGTCAGCTGGTCCCTTATCATGAGGCCGGCGTACATACCCGCAAGCTATAACCTCAAAAATGAGAACCCTGCGTTGGGGCCAAGAGGTCCGAAGCCAAGCGAGGCCAGCCAGGGTTGCCCAAACGATAATGTTAGTCGGACGAAGTATACATGCGAGCGCCGCCAGCGGCAGACATTTGCGGAGGCTGTAAGCAGCGTCAGTGGCTGTTGTCATAAAGTTGGAGGTCCAGTCATACCCAAGAATCACACTTCGAGCCCGGTCCGTGCCCCTCGTTTGATTGCCAGTGTTTTTGTCGCGGCCACCGGCTGTAGAGCCTACCGACAATTGCCATGGCCATAGTTCCAATGCAACAATCGTTATTGTCGTCTCGAAGCAGTTTGACAGTGTCCTAGTTGAGCAGAACCATTGCCAGGGATTTAGAACGGTTGCGATCAACTGTAAGACAATTAGCACGCGCTCTTTCCTGTCAACACAGGGAAATTCTGAACACCCCACGTATAATCACATACCGTTGTCCATGACCCACGGGAATCATTTCCATAGACGCGAACTGCGAGCTTCCATGTGTATAAATCACCAATTGCCGCCACAACGGCCTGCGCTGTCTTCGGAGCGACAATCAGGAGCTCTGCGCGCGTTGCGGGAGACACGCTGAGGGTGGATGCGAGGAAGTCAGCGACTTTGTAGATAGCGGCAAAGAAGAGGGGATGTAGAGAGGATCGGAGTTGGTGCCGCCATTCCTAGGAGCGCGATATTGAGGTTAGCCAAAGCCACATGATGTGTCCACGCGATCGCATTCACTCACCCATGTCACCCAAGCTCCTTGGCCCTGTCCGAACGCGATCTGCCAGGCTGGCTCTAGTGACTGAAAGTATTCATCTGGCTGGAAAAATGTGCGAACCGCGAACGCATTGATGAGACGGAAGGCGACGAGGAAGAGGAGTATGTTTTGAGGGGCGGTTTGAGGCGCGCGGGGAGAAGTTCGTGTAGACATGATCAAGGGTAATAATATTGTGAATACTCATTCATCCCCGTGTACATTGCGAGAGGCTCAAGAAGGCTGGCCTCACAAAGTGCAGCATGAACAGACAAAGGAGAGGGCGGAAGATGTTCCTCTTGAACTCCGAGACTCGAACTACTCGAACTACTCGACCTAACATTCTTTAACATTTCAACTGTCTCCATTTTTGTGTTTTTTTTTTCTTTTTTCTTTGTCTGTGTTTCTTTGTTTTCAATTATAAAATACTTCTTTATTTCCCTATTTTCCAAAGGATTAAGTATATCTTTTCAGCTCCTTCAATAACCGAAGTATGACGTGAAATTCTACCCCGGTCTCTGATTTTAATTTCGACCAATTACGACCTTTTAACATGATCCTAGAGTATATATAGTTAATTAACGAATCAGAAATCGTGGTTATCAAAGCTAATGGAGCCTTGTAGGGTAATCCTGCGCATAGGGAACAGCGTCGGCACGACCTGTACTTAGCGGACATAGTCGGTCTAAGTCTAACACTTAACGGCATAGCGTACAGAAAAGAGAAAAAAATTCCCCTTATATAACACCTCTCTTTTCTTTCCAAGGTTGCTTTTTTTTACAATTTCTTTGATCTCAACTTCTTCTTTCTTTACCCCATTACCAAATACCCCAATCTCCAACTTTCCCCTCTCCCCGCAATCATGTCTACAGGACCTTTCTCCCACTACCATGCTGCCTCTTCTACTGAGGCGATTGAGTCCGAGAAGCAATATGCTGCTCATAACTATCACCCTCTCCCTGTTGTCTTTGCCCGGGCTCAGGGTACTTCGGTCTGGGACCCCGAAGGCCGTCACTACCTTGACTTCCTCTCTGCCTACTCCGCTGTGAACCAAGGCCACTGTCACCCCAAATTGATTGCTGCACTGGTAGACCAAGCTTCACGAGTAACACTGAGCTCCCGTGCATTCTACAATGATGTTTTCCCTCGCTTTGCCAAGTTCGTTACCGAATACTTTGGCTTCGACATGGTGATGCCCATGAACACTGGTGCCGAGGCTGTTGAGACAGGTATCAAGATCGCCCGCAAATGGGGATACAAGGTCAAGGGCATTCCGGAAGATAAAGCCGTTGTCTTGAGTGCAGAGAATAACTTCCATGGACGTACGGTAAGTGGATTGTAACCCCTCTCTGTTGCACCAGTGTACAGAATACATCAGTGGCTGATTATGACCCCTTGCATTAGTTCGCCGCCATTTCCCTATCTTCCGACCCCGAGTCACGCGAAAACTACGGTCCTTATCTGCCCGGTATCGGATGCACGATTCCAGGAACGGATAAGCCCATTGCCTACAACGATAAGGTAGCTCTGCGCGAGGCGTTCGAGGCAGCTGGCCCGAACCTGGCTGCTTTCCTCGTCGAGCCTATCCAGGGTGAGGCAGGCATTGTTGTCCCCGACCCAGATTACCTGCAGGAGGCCAGGGCACTCTGTGATAAGCACAATGTGTTGCTGATCTGCGACGAGATCCAAACCGGTATCGCGCGCACGGGTAAGCTGTTGTGCCACGAGTGGAGCGGAATCAAGCCCGATCTTGTCTTGCTCGGCAAAGCTATTTCGGGTGGTATGTACCCAGTTTCTTGCGTGTTAGGAAGCAAGGACGTCATGCTCACCGTGGAACCTGGTACCCATGGTTCGACCTACGGTGGAAACCCACTTGGCTGTGCTGTCGCTATTCGCGCACTCGAAGTCGTGCGCGAGGAGAACATGGTCGAGCGTGCGGAGAAGCTCGGTCACTTGTTCCGGGATGGGCTATTGGCTATCAAGAGCCCGCTCATCCAGACAGTGCGTGGAAAGGGTCTGCTCAATGCCATCGTTATTGATGAGTCGAAGACGAATGGACATACCGCTTGGGACTTGTGCATGCTGATGAAGGAAAAGGGTCTGCTGGTATGTATCCGAGTCCTTACTCGTGAAGTTTGTTTCGAAGATCGCTGACTCTTATGCTCTCCAGGCAAAACCCACCCACCAGAACATTATTCGCCTTGCTCCTCCGCTAGTCATTACAGAGGAAGAGATCCAAAAGGCCCTTGATATCATTAAGGAGGCCGTGACAGACCTCCCCAACCTCAAAGGCGCATCCGAGGATCAGGTCATCCCTCCCCCGGAGAAGAAGGTCAAGATTGATCTTGAGAACTAGATGCTCTATGAAGAGCGGGACCTGAAGTCCACATATCGCAGCGCAGATATCGCAGCGCAACCCAAAAAGCCGCGTGGGGGATCCACGACCCATAAGCCATGCATACTACCTGATATTCTTCAGATTCGGGCTGGCTACTCCGTATTTGGGATTCCCATTGGACACATAAGACCGGAATGCCCCTGCTGGCACCTTTCCAACTTTCTTGTTATCCCACGACGTGACGATGGAATGGCTTTCTTTCTTCTCTCACTTTTTTTTTCGGGGTTAAATTGTATGCAATAGCAAGGAATAGATCATAATTCGATTTTGGGCATCAAGTAATATCCACCTCGAGGACCGATATAAGCATTAGTAATCCAGTCGGCGAACGGAGTCAGGAAGCCCGTGATGCCGACCACCGTCAGGTTTATATTCTTTTTAGTCTCCGTAACTAATCCCGTACTCGTACTTCGTAAGCCCAAATGCCTTTCCTTGGAAGGATTTTTATCTCCGACATTTTGACTTTTATTGTACTGGTATGGGAAGCTTAGCCTTAGGTGGATACAATATAAAGACTCCGAAGTCCGTTTTTTATTTGCTCCGTTTTCGTTATATTGGAGTACATGTACTCCGTACTCCGTATACTAGTTCTATTAAATCCTGGAATCTTTTGGATCCTCCTTCTCCTTAGTTCCCTATCTGAATCCCTAATCCCCGAATACCCGACATTATCTCCGCATTCAGCATCTTGCCCCCCACATTCTATCACTTCCCAATTTTTTTCAATTTGAATTCCTGGGTGAACTGGCATTCGATCAAACTCCAGCGCCATGTCCGCGCCTGAGCCGCTACGTGAAGTAGTGGCTGATAAACTCGAGCCCAATACTTCGAAATCAGGACCCGAAGCCAAGGCCTCGGATCCGGACATGCAGCTTACGCAAAAGAAAAAATGGTATCGCAGACTCAATCCTCTGCGAATGCAAAAGATACCTCCTATACCAACAGAGCGATCTGTGTCGCGTGAACATGGTGCTTCATTTTTGAGTGTTGTTTCCTTTCAATGGATGGCTCCGTTGATGAAAGTTGGTTATCTACGTCCACTCGAATTGCAGGATATCTGGACTGTCAATCCTGACCGGGCCGTTGACGTATTGTCCGGCCGATTAGATGCCGCGTTGGAAAAGCGCACCGAGAGCGGCATTAACCGCCCACTTGTCTGGGCGTTGTACGACACGTTCAGATTTGAATTTCTGCTCGGTGGTGTCTGTCAGTTTTTCAGTTCGCTGTTGCTGGTCTTTGCACCATATTTGACTCGGTACTTGATTGCTTTCGCGACGGAGGCTTATGTCGCACAAAAGGCTGGTCAGCCGGCGCCAAACATTGGCAAGGGCATGGGTTTTGTCGTTGGTATCACCTGCATGCAGGCACTGCAAAGCTTATGCACGAACCAGTTCCTGTATCGGGGCCAAGTTGTTGGTGGGCAGATTCGAGCGGTGCTTATTTCTCACATCTTCAACAAGGCTATGAGATTATCTGGCCGTGCTAAGGCAGGAGGACAGGCTACCCCAGAAGAAGTCAAAGCCCTGGAGGCAACCAAGGAGGCTCTTTTGAAGCCCGAAGAGAAAGGAAAGCAATCGACGCCTGATACTGCGCTACCCGCACCTGGTGGTGTTGCTGGCGATGGCCGCGGGTGGAACAATGGTCGAATTACTGCTCTAATGAGCATTGACGTGGACCGAATTAACCTAGCTTGTGGAATGTTCCATATGATTTGGACAGCACCCCTCTCCATTATAGTGACGCTCGTCCTTCTCTTGGTCAACATCGGCTACAGTTGCTTGTCTGGGTACGCACTGCTGGTAATTGGAATGCCCTTTTTGACTTTCGCCGTGCGATCATTGATCAACCGACGGAAGAGTATCAACAAGATTACAGACCAGCGTGTATCTCTCACCCAGGAAATTTTGCAAGCTGTGCGCTTCGTGAAGTACTTCGGTTGGGAGAGCAGTTTCCTCGGCCGTCTGAAAGAGATCCGTGGACGAGAAATTCGATCCATCCAGACCTTGCTTGCGATCCGAAATGGCATTCTTTGTGTGGCGATGTCTATTCCCGTTTTCGCCTCGATGCTTGCTTTCGTTACTTATGCGCTGTCAAATCACGTCTTGGACCCTGCGCCGATTTTCTCCTCGCTAGCGTTGTTCAATTCCCTGCGGATGCCGCTGAACATGCTGCCAATGGTCATCGGCCAAGTGACCGATGCTTGGACCGCTTTTAGTCGAATCCAGGAGTTCTTGCTCGCCGAAGAACAAACTGAAGATATCGAGCGGGATGAGAACATGGAAAATGCCATCGAGATGGAGCATGCCTCGTTTACCTGGGAACGCCTTCCGACAAGCGAAAAGGATGCAGATAAAGCTGAGAAGAAGGCAGCTGCACAGCCTGAACCAACAGAAAAATCAACAATCAAGGACGATAACGCCAATGAGACTCCCGCGGAGCCGTTTAAACTAAACGACATGACCTTTGAAGTTGGCCGACATGAACTGCTGGCCGTAATTGGAACAGTCGGTTGTGGCAAGAGTTCCTTACTCTCAGCTCTTGCAGGCGATATGCGTGTGACTGATGGTACTGTACGAATGAGCACCTCACGTTCATTCTGTCCCCAGTACGCCTGGATCCAAAACACCACCGTGCGTAACAATATTCTATTTGGGAAGGAATATGATGAGACTTGGTATGAGCAAGTCCTCGACGCATGCGCTCTGACCCCAGATCTTGAGATCCTACCGAATGGAGATCAGACCGAGATTGGAGAAAGAGGTATCACAGTGTCTGGTGGGCAGAAACAGCGGTTGAATATTGCTCGAGCCATATATTTCAATGCAGAAATGGTGCTCATGGACGATCCTTTGTCAGCTGTCGATGCACATGTTGGTCGTCATATCATGGACAAGGCAATCTGCGGTTTGCTCAAAGACCGCTGCCGAATCTTGGCGACCCATCAACTCCATGTTCTCAGCCGATGTGACCGAATTATTGTTATGGACGAGGGACGAATCAATGCGATTGATACATTCGACAACTTGATGCGCGACAATGAGGTCTTCAAGCGATTGATGTCTACTTCTCGACAGGAGGATATGCAAGAGCAAGAGGAAGAAAGTGTCGGTGATGTCGTGGATGAAATAGACGAAAAGGAACCAAGCCTCAAGAAGGCTGCTCCAGCAAAACCTGCTGCAGCCTTGATGCAGCAGGAAGAAAAGGCTACCTCTTCCGTTGGCTGGGGTGTCTGGAAGGCATATATCCGGGCCTCTGGCAGCTATCTCAACGCCATCGTGATATTGATCTTGCTTGCCATTACGAATGTCGCCAACATCTGGACTAGTCTGTGGCTGTCCTACTGGACCTCTAACAAGTACCCGAACCTGTCGACTGGCCAATATATTGGAATTTACGCTGGCCTGGGTGGCGGTGTTGTTGTCCTGATGTTCGTTTTCTCGACTTATATGACCACCTGCGGTACAAATTCTAGCAAGACTATGCTTCAGCGTGCGATGTCCCGTGTGCTCCGCGCGCCTATGAGTTTCTTCGATACTACGCCGCTTGGACGAATCACCAACCGTTTCTCGAAGGATATCCAGGTGATGGACAATGAACTTTCGGATGCAATGCGTATCTATGCCCTGACGATGACCATGATTATCTCTGTCATGGTTTTGGTTATTGTGTTCTTCTACTATGTAAGTGCTCTGTCCCTTGGGATTTCTTGGGTTACTCGTAATCGGAGCTAACCCCCTTTAGTTTGTCATCGCACTTGTCCCGCTTTTTATACTGTTCCTCCTAGCTTCGAACTATTACAGAGCATCTGCCCGCGAGATGAAGCGCCACGAGGCTGTCTTGCGTTCAATGGTGTATGCCAGGTTTGGTGAAGCCATCACCGGCACTGCATGCATTCGTGCATATGGCGTAGAGAACCAATTCCGCCGCACCATCCGAGACTCTATCGATGTGATGAACGGGGCCTATTTCCTCACTTTCTCCAATCAGCGTTGGCTCAGTGTCCGACTCGATGCCGTGGCGACGGTAATGGTCTTCGTCGTCGGTGTTCTAGTTGTCACTTCTCGGTTCAATGTCTCACCCAGTATCTCTGGATTGGTGCTGTCTTATATCCTGTCCATCGCACAGATGCTCCAATTCACGGTTCGTCAGCTGGCTGAGGTTGAGAACAACATGAACGCCACAGAACGTGTCCACTACTACGGTACTCAATTGGAAGAGGAGGCGCCTTTGCACCAGGCCGTGGTGCCAGCTAGCTGGCCCGAGAAGGGTCACATCGAGTTCAGCAATGTGGAAATGCGCTATCGGGCTGGGCTTCCACTCGTCCTGCAAGGCCTCACCATGGACGTGCGAGGAGGCGAGCGTATTGGTATTGTCGGTCGCACTGGTGCCGGCAAATCGAGTATCATGTCCGCACTATTCCGTTTAACCGAGCTATCAGGGGGTAGCATCAAAATCGACGACATCGACATTTCCACCGTCGGCCTCCACGACCTTCGATCCCGCCTGGCTATCATCCCTCAAGACCCAGCCTTATTCAAGGGCACAATCCGCTCGAATCTTGATCCGTTCAACGAGCACAATGACCTCGAACTATGGTCCGCGCTGCGCAGGGCGTACCTCATCGGCCAAGAGCAAGAGCTCGAAGGCGAGGAACTGCAAAGTGGGCCAGCCACCGGAACCACAACCCCAGTCACAGGCAGTGACGTTAAAGCGCGGCCGATAAACAAGCTCACTCTCGAATCACCTGTCGACGACGAAGGCCTGAACTTTTCCCTAGGCCAGCGCCAATTGATGGCCCTCGCTCGGGCACTGGTCCGCGACGCACGCATCATCGTCTGTGACGAAGCTACCTCTTCCGTTGACTTCGAGACAGATCAGAAGATCCAGCACACTATGGCTCAGGGCTTTGATGGGAAGACTTTGCTGTGTATTGCGCATCGCTTGCGCACGATCATCCACTACGATCGCATCTGCGTTATGGATAAGGGTCGGATTGCTGAGATGGATGCACCAGTTGCGCTGTGGGATAAGACAGATGGCATTTTCCGTGCTATGTGTGAACGCAGCGGCATAACGCGCGAGGACATTCTCAGCACTGACTGAGATAATGTTTTGAAACCAGTATATAATTTCTACACACCACATATAGCATATAGCATATCAAAGCACATAAAAGTGAATATTAATACATACTATCTTTCGATTCTGCATCTTTACATTATTTCAAACAATAACGAATCACTCCTTATCTAATTCACAAACTAATTCCATCCCCAAATTCCGCATCATCCCTTCAAACCCAGCCTCCTTCCACCCACTCAGATCCCTCTCATCCAACTGCACCTCTTCCACCTCCGACGACACTCCAACAGGAAACCCAGTAAACTTGACCGGTAATGCAGGCGCCGTCCCAACAACCCTCATCCGCAAGCCCGTCAAAACCCCTCGCAGATGATCAGCTGCCTTCCCCCCACCCCGTCCTCCATACGAAACAATCCCCGCCGGCTTCCCCCTCCACTCGAAGAAGAGATAATCGAGTGCGTTCTTCAAACTTGCCGGGATACTCCAGTTATACTGCGGCGTGACAAAGATAAATGCATCATACTGCTGTACTACCGCAGACCACGCCCGTGTGTGCGCTTTGCTGTAGTGCGGAGTGGGGTCTGCTGGCGGTAGGCCGGCGGGGATGACAGATTCGTCGTAGAGGGGTAGGGATTGCTTTGCTAGATCGAGGATTTCAAAGGTTATGTGACGCGGGTCTGTATCGGTTATTTCACTGTGGTTTGTTGGGATCGTCGGGTCGGAGGTTAGTACGTCATAGACATACTGCGTTACGGCAGGGTTGAGACGCGGACTGCGCGTGCTGCTGGTAACTATGGCGACACGTTTGGGAGCCATTGTGTATTGGTTTTGACTGAGAGGATTCATTTTAGTGAGAGATTTGGAAATTTATGGGAGCTTTTATAGAAGGTAGAAGCTGTTTTCGGGGCGGACATAGTAAGTAGTTCGGAGGTCGGAGATTAGAAACGTTGGAACCTGGACGCTTTGACTTTTATAGTTCTATAGCTATTTTTTATCTGTTCTTACATTCAAGGACTATTGGAATTTAAATAGTACATGTTAACATTGAGATAGTATATAACAGAATAGTGGGAAACATCGGAAAGCCACACACATTCTGGATTTTGAATAAAACAACCACGATTGAACAGCATATAAGACATGGAGTTACTGGCTCCTATACATTCCTCTTCTTCAATTCCAAGAATCAGAAATATATACCAAGTATCAAGCGCAAGACATAAAGCAATGGGTCTGCCCCTGTGTGCCTATCTTTTCCAATGCGGGATCTGGTCTCCGCAACCAATTAGCCAGCATGTTGGTACAATGATCAACATGTTCTAGATCGCTAAGCATATTATCCAGACGATCACCACGCATGTGGACATCATGGCCTCGTCGAAGGAGATACAGACAATGGACCAGATGCTCACGGACAGCAGTCCAATAAAAGTCCGGGTTATTACCGAGCTCAGTGTAATCCTTCATCTGCTGTGTGGCAGCCTCATCGTAGAAATAAACAAACGGCTTGCCCTTGTTGAAGTGCGCAAACTCCTTCGTGAAGTCATGTGGACATTCTTTGTGTAACCAACAGCCAGCAAGAGGATCGTAGGCGCAGCCGAGGGCTTCGGCCTCCTTGGTTGAGTTCCCGCACGAATATCTTACTCGTGGAGTTGGTGGCAGGCACTGTCGTTTGCCTTCGAGTGATTCTGGGTATGCTAGGGAGTCAGAGGCTGGCCCTTTAACGACAAGGATCTTGCGGAATGGTTCCACTGCGATGGCCGTGATTACGGCCATCAATAGGAGTAGCAGGACCATGAGCAGACCAGTGATGGTGATTGTGGTGAGGTTTCGTTTCATAAATTGCTGCAAGCCCCGTCGGGGAGATCTGTTTGTGATGGTGGCATCGCTGTCGCCATCAGCATCCGCTTTGGGGACGGGGTGGTAGTCGCGAGAAAAGGGTTTGTCCATCGTGGCAGAGTTAACGAGTGACGATGTGGTAGTTTTTTGTAGGATCGTAGAGAAGAGACAGATCTCCTTTCTGAGGACGATTCCCGTAGTTGCACAAGATGCTTATTGAGATTGTAGTCTTATTCATGTCGAAGTCGAGACAAAGAGTAGACAGGCGAAGTCTATAGATGTCTCGATGTAGATATCAATAAGACTCGGAAGAAATAAACCAATCATGTCATATCTGGGCGAAGAGTTCAATGAGTGATGGAGGAAAATTCATCCAAACAAAGAAACCACAGAAAACCCACCATTTCACAACCCAACCGTCCTCCCCTCCTTGATATATAGTAAGTTCGTTCCTTTTACTCTGTACAGAGTACATAATTTATGAATATTAAATAATTACATCAGGGCCTCGGTCATAGATGAGGCCAACCCTATGAGCTTAACAACTGTAACTCCGCTATGCGCCCTGCGATATCTATCTCCATGGACTTTGAAGGGCGCTTCATACCTTTACATAAATGTATTGCTAAAAGACTTTGTAGAAGATATCTGCTAGATTGAGCACTATGTTCCATTATCTATCGACAAATTCATCTTATGGCACATTCACAAATTCCCGAAAAAGATGCACAAAAGCAAATTACAACAAGAATGAAAAAAGCAAATGTACAAAGCTGGCACAAAGCTAACCAGACTCTAGCGCTATCACTAATCTAGACGACAAAGACAGTCTGATTGAGAGATTCCAAAAATGCAGAAGGACCGGCCTGTAATTGAACAAAATCAGTATACTTGAATTTCAGCAAATGTAATAAATCAACCTACACCAATCAGAGCCGCATGGGCGATATTAATCTGGCTTTTACCAATGGTAGCTGATGCTGGAACGGTGACTGTGAAGTTCTCATATGGGGGTAGGCTGGGCTCGTAGTATTGAGGGTTGAAAGGCCCGTTGTATAAAATTGTTCCGAGAACCTCGTCTGCGTCTCTGCAAGGCGAGGATTTACATGAGGAGAGGCCGATTGCTACACCCATCTCCTTGGACGGACTTAGAGAGTTCTGGATAATAGATTAGTAAAACGGATTGCGAAGTTGGAAGAGCTATGTAGCCCGGACTCTGGAACTTACAGGGCGCTGTACTTGGACGACGACATCCTTTCCAGAATTAATTCTCTGATCCTCGACGGGTAGTCCGATTGTAGCTCTCTGAGCAATGGCTACGGCGATGAAAAGGACGATGGAGAAGAAGGACTTCATTTTCATTGATTGGGCAGAGTTGTAGAGTGGGAGATGTGCTGGAAAGGTGATAAGATGATATAAGATGTTCTGTTGTATGGAGAAGATGTAGTGCGAGGTATTTATATACTCAAAACCTGGATAAACAGCCCTAGGAGTGATCCTTGGGATTCTAAAAGAGTCGAATATGACGATTGGTCTCTATGCAAGTCTCAGATACATTTCATCGTGAAACCCATACGCCATGGACAGCCGTAGAGTCACCTTGCATATCGAAATAAGCAAGCTAACTAGGGTTTCACTTCAAACGGTCAACTCAGGCTTGATTTCAAATCTGTTCCCTACATTACTGGTGGGTTCTAGTGGGGTTCTAAGGGCTGATGGTGCATACATTGTAGGGAGTATGGAGTACTCCGTAGCTGTCTCACATATGAGCCCATGATATTTCTTGAACTAACCAAGATTTATGATAATATATGGCCTCTTAATGCATTACTCAACTGAGAATTCCCCACAGCTCCCAGAATAGAACAATCGCTAGGACCGATAAATAAGGCGTCCCTTAATCTAAGGCTGAACAGAGCAAATTCCACTGCATATGCAAACGCCAGGCCCAAATTAGAATCCTCATACTGATATGATGATTTCTAGTTAGAACCTTATTGTTGACTGCTTTTTAACATGCTCCAGCTGTCCAAATTAAATCAAGTTTTCTGTCTCTCTGCTTTAAGCTTGCGACATCCCTTATTTTCCCTATTGCCCTTCAAATTGTGGCAATTTCATGTCCGACATCGGGCTAGTTGGGTTGGAAATCAACCCTTGCCTCGTTCCCATAGGTTACGGGCCATGTAGACAAATCACATTGGCTTTTGTCCATGAAATTCAACGGAACTCTTCCAGGGCATATTCTTATTACTCGTCAATCGTAAGGCAAGATCTTCATTGATGAAAAAAACTATCATGCTATGTACTCTTCCTCCTTCGCATCATTTCCCTCCTTTTCATCGTTCTTGTCGTCCTCCTTTTTCCCGCATTTGAACAGAGAATGAAAGAATAAACACAAATTCACTCAATAGAAAAAAGAAACCTTAGCTTCTTCATGACAAGCACACTAAAAGTTAAACCTTACCGGATTCTTCAACGCCCGTCTACCTCTCTGACAGTCAATTCATCTGAGATTGCCTGTTTTTCTTTCTCTGCCTCAAGAGCCGCTGCCATTCGGGCCTGTTTTCGCCTCCACTTCCTCTTACGCTTCGTGTTCTGTGGGTTTCGATAACATTCCTCAATAGGATGTCTCGTCAGACGCTGATGGAAGGGGCAATACTGCTTGGGAAAATTTTCAATTTGCTTCAAGTTGGCAACAGCAGTATCTAGGCTACCTAGGGATGACTGTGGGCTTCCTAGTCGGCATGCCTCAAACTCCAGGAAATCATCAAAGGCTTCATCGAGTATTGATGACGGTAGAGACCCTTTACCAAATTGAAGCGACTCAATCCATGGGATGGTGTTCGGGTTAGCACTGGCTGCGGCAAGGAACTGATTCAGGAGATAGACCGTGGGAATATCTGGGCGTCCAAATGCCTCTTTCATCTCCTTTAGAGCTTGTTTCCAGGCTTGCACAAATGCGTTTGGTGAATTCGACGAGTAATACACCGTGTGAAGCCAGTTCATGTATTTGCGATAAGCGACCAGACAGTCATGGGGTTGGGTATCTGGAATATCACCAGGCTCGCCGGAAAAGGAGGCTGTGAATGGACCGGAACTGTGGTAAGCAGTGTTCAAAGGGGCTGGAACAAAGAATTGAGGGCCATAAAGCGAGGGGTCTACGACCGGTGGGCCATATGGGGGAGGGCCCGGTGGATAAGGATCAAACGAGACAGGGTAAACTGGCGGCGGTCTTTGTAAGATGGGACCATAAGAAACGGGGCCGACGGACGTAGGACCGTAGTACACAAACCCGAACTGAGGTGGAGCTGGGGCCTCGGTAACTGAAGTCGGGTTCAAGAAAACAGGTTCGCCCTCAAACGCAGCAGCGGGATCCCCTATGCCGGAAGGGAACATCCCGACTTCAGTTGATGAAGCAGTGGGTGAGGTAGCCTTAGTGTTATCCTCAATCCAGTAAATTTCGTTGAGTAAAGATCACAGAGCTCGATAGACGTAGCTTGAATGCTAAAAAGGACACAGCGGAAGTGGTTAATTTGCAACTTGTACGAGTAGATGGAAAGAAGTTGACAAAGATAAGTCGGACGATAGGAATATATGCTTTTTTGGCACATCGATAGATACCCGGTGAGGTTAAACAGTGCGTTGTTGGGGTGATGACAAGGGAAAGTTGGTAGCTACTGTTGGATCCTCGTTTATATGTAGCATCACCGCCTATAATTTGACCTTTTACCTGGGTAGCAAAGGTGATCGAGATCGAGTCAATTAAAGTGAGACATTAGGTACGCTAAGAGCTCCAGAAGACAAACATGACCTCAGTATTACCTTTAAACACATGATGATCACAAAGGTGTAATTTGCGTATAGCTTAGAGAGAAGTGAGATAAATCTCAAAGCATTCTATAATGGTACGAAAGAAATTCGAAACCAATCTGACGTTGTCCCCGAAGAATTCTACCGCCCTGTAGGATAGGCAAAGCTCGACCAGGCGCCTAATATATTCTTCTCAGTACTATTGAGGGACATGTCACGGGTTTATCATGTCATCTTCATTTTCTCCAGGGCAGACTTAATTCTGAGATCAGAAAAGTCATTGATATTAATGTCAGCTAGCAAACATGTCCTTTGTCCACTTCGTCCACCCTATTTCCGTATGTGTGGGTCCTACTATATTTTGTATTTTGTGCTTCCCGGGCTCATTTGACCAACTGACCGATGCCAAGAACGAGTCCCAGCACGAGGTCGTTCCTGCATGTCGCCAACCCAACAATGATTCGAAGTACGAGTACGAGCCTTCTTCTCCGCAGCCAGCTCCAATGCTATAGTTCGAAGACCTATTCTTCCAAGTACTGCTGTTGGGCCAACTCGAGTGCGATTTTCTTTTAGGGAGACTTCTCAAGTTTCTTCTCGCAGAGGGGGCCTCTAAGGATACGACTCCCATTGTCGCCCTCAACTAAAGGTTACTCGCATTATGTTTGTTCTCTGGCTTGAGAAAGAATCTGGATTCTTTTCTTCCCATAGAAACAGGTCACATCTTGGCATTAATGTCCACTGTGCAAACTTTGATCATATACAGCGGCAATCGGGGCTAAACTCGGGAGATGTCCCATTTGCCTTTTCAATGGTAAAAAGGTTGACAATTGCTCCGGGGAGATGACAGTATATCCCTAAACTCTACTCTGTTTTGAAATGGTAAAGATATTCCGGGTACGGAGTACTGACACTGATAATTCTAGAAGCAATGCCAGCCAATCTCTCAGCATTGTGCTTTGGGCAAATATGGTATAAACTTATAACTATGGACCAGCGGCTAAGGTAATCATGTGGTTCTCCCGTTGGAGCTCCGGCTAAAATCCGAGATCGCCTTTGTGTGATTGTATATTATGCCTTCTGTAATTTGCGCCAGTTATGTGAGCATATCATGAAATAATAATCTCGATCTACCAATTCGATCTCGGACCATTGAATTGTATAAATGAAGCCAATGAGCCCCGGGATATAGTCCACGCCTCGAAACACAGGGCTCCGTGACTGACCCAGAAAGCCGTTCAGCTGGTAGGGGATTGCCCAGGTACTGGGTCCGTGGAAGGGGTGAAAATCGAAAGCCTAGTAATGTGAAATGAGCTATTACTATGCAGGATTGAGAGTGCCAATGTACTTCAGAGACCTTGGCATTTGACATCCATGGATGTCTCTAAGCCGAGTTACGCGCATCGGGCAGCTGCAACTATCGGATAATGTTGATCGGCATGAACTTCCAGAAGGATCAATTCCCGAGGCCTGAGTTAAATTAATTTCCAAGGTTCCAAGCGGTAGAACCCATGGTTCCTCATAAACTATAAGGTACCTTGTAATATTTGATTAAATCTTGAACTAAAGAGATTTAGTGCCATTAAAAGGTCTAGGGTCTACTAATTAAAAGTAAAACAAAATGCAAGATACACTGGAGAAAGATCAGAAGATAGCTAATATCTAATATACGTCAAACAAATTCCCATTTGAAAGCCACATGGGAAAGAATGGGGTGGGACCTACCGGGATCTGATAGCCAGCCATTTTGGCACGTTCCAACCCTCTCCACATCATGTTATGGATGTAATATTTTCTATTTCTTATCATGTCAGAGTATATTTAGTATACATACTTTTCTAATACAATTCTATCAAACATGCAACTTTTGTTCCTGGTCGATCTTTTTCTGAGGGGATCCGCCCGATCGTTACGCCTATCCCACCTTAGCTCTATAAAACTGTCGGAATGAACCCTTTTCCTCCTCAAGATTTCCAGGAGTGGGTAGATCGACGCCAAAGCAACCTATCTGCCTCCACCGTGTCGTCTTCATCAACGAGTATCCTCTTCTCGAGCCCTACGACATCTCCAGGGTCCAGCTCGAGGAAGCAATCCTGGCAGTTCTACGATGATGTCGTGCGGCTCGAGCTGACTCCCTCTGTGCAAATGTCTGTTCTCTGAGAGAAAGGTCTATTCAGGCCATGCGCTGACTTGTTACTAGTTCCTTTGTCAAGAATGGCCAGTTATTCAAGTTGAAATACAAATTCATTGATATCTGCAAGGATTCAACGGGCGCATTGAGGTGTCTCGAACTCGGGGGAGGATTAGGCCAGCAGACACCTTTTGTCCACACCTGTGAGTTGGCTAGCATATCTTCGAAGGATAACATGCTGATCCTTCAAATCATCGATTAGTCTCCAATACAAAACTGCCAGTCCCTCACCTAGAACATCCGAAATCAGGCGCCGATTACCCCCTCCGCGTGTCCTTCATGGATCAGCAAACCGTGCAAACGGCAAACACGATATTCATGACACAGCTATCATATAAATTTGATCACTGGGATGGTACGCGACCGATAAAGCTTGGAGGGTAAACATTTGCTTACATCTACAGATTGTGTACGATTCCAAGAACTGCTACTTGGCTCCAAGTTGGTATTTATCGGCGGCATGGCTGAGGCCAAATCTAAAGGCCGAGGTGAAGAGTGCATCAGCCAAAATCTTCGTATCCTTCGCGGGCATAACGGGAAACGTGTGATGCTATTCTTTGCTAACTCACAACGGAGAGAGCTCAAACGATACGTTTCCATTCCCCGTGAGTTCACTTCTATCCGGACCGATCCTCTGTCACAGTGACCTTGCTAATAATCCGACTAGTGAACTGTATTGGGGCAATTAAACCCCCAAAGAAGGCTGGGCGACCAGCCATAATTGATCTGAATCCGAACTTCGATATTCTGTCTCAAATGAGGAATTTTACGATTCAGTTTCTTGACGATGATGGTCAGTTACACATTTAAGTTTCTATGGGCTATCACTTATTCCTTTCTAGATTGCAGAGAATTTTGTCAGATGTTATCATATGACCTGACCATTGGATGAATAGTTCATGGTGGACAGATCCCATATAATCCCTCAATCTTATGACGATGATGAATTTTTGCATGGAGTTGGGCAAATTGGGGGCTAGATATCACATAATACCAATATACCCGGGCGTTTTGCGGATAATTGCACGTGGAATAGATCAATGGAATTGAAATTTTCAAATTAGAAAAAGAAAAAAAAAAAAAAAGTAAAGTAAAAGGGCTCATTTTAAGCCAAGATAGAAATATAATACACAAAATGTCAAAGTTCCAGATGTCTTATAAAAACGAATAACCTTTCCTCGTGGGTATAGATGTCGACAAGTCAAGCACCAGAAACGCCGCACGTGGAGAAAACAACTCCAAAGCTTTGGCCCGTTCCAAGGTTTGCCTTGCATTAGCGCGTGTAGGGATCAATTGGAACCAAAGTTACTTTACGCCCCTCTAATCTACTTCCCCTCTATATTGTAATCTATTATCTTCTATCTGCTCATACTCAAATGTAGGATCTTCATCTTTCAATTTACTACGATTCACAATGGGCAAGTTCCACGCCCGGTTGTATAAAACCGACCGTGCTCGGGACTTTGACCACGAGCAGGTATGGACTTCCTAACACCCATGGCATGCAAGATTGTTAACAGTTTTATAGGATCGATATGTTCGCATGCGACAGATTTATGAGACTATCGACCGGCAAGGCTTTCAATGGATTGTTGTGCTGGTCGCTGGTCTTGGGTTCTTCCTCGATGGTTACACAGTACGTTAGCCCACGTTCCAGGACATATTGAAGTTTTGTTACTTGACCCATATATGGCAACTACTAATACTTGATATAGTTATTTGCTAGTAACATTGCCCTACCGATGATCTCCTATGTGTACTGGAGAGACGAAACTGCCTCGTTACGACTCACATGCATCAATATCGCAACACTTGGTGGAACCCTGCTTGGCCAAGTAGCATTTGGGTTCCTAGCCGATAAAAATGGGCGGAAGAAGATGTACGGTGTTGAATTGGTACTCCTTATTACAGCCACTCTAGGTGTGGTCATGTCCTCGACAGGTGTAGAAGGCAGCATGAACGTCTATGCGTGGCTTGTTTGGTGGAGAATCTGTGTCGGTATTGGAGTGGGTGCGGATTATCCACTCAGTGCAGTGATCACATCTGAGTAGGTTGATCTCAAAATCTTCAATTGCGGAGAGACTGACTTTGAAATGTCAGATTTGCCCCGACTAAACATCGAGCTCGCATGATGGCCGCGGTCTTCTTCATGCAGCCACTCGGTCAGATTGCAGGTAACATTGTCGCAGTGATTGCGATCGCGGTGGCTCATGGTAATACCGCTCCGGGTGAAGACATCACCCGCACTGTTGATATAATGTGGCGCTGGGTGATCGGTATTGGAGTTGTGCCTGGTGCAGTCGCTACTCTTTTCCGATTCGCCATTCCAGAAAGCCCTCGCTATCTAGTCGATATCGTGGACGATCCCGTCACTGCGGAGTTTGATGCGACCACACTTTTCAGTGATACGCCCGGTATGATTGACTCGGTGAGCTGGGGAAACACTACTTCATGCAGTGCCGGTGGTGGGATTCAACTACCCCCGATTTCATCCATTGCTAGCAGTGCAATCTCTGATGATGAAGACGATGATGAGTTCACCCGCCTACCCCCCGCAACCCTCAACTCTCACTGGCGGTTGGCACGTACCGACATCGTGCGGTACTTCTGGACAGAAGGGAACTGGCGCAGCTTGGCTGGTTGCTCTCTCGCATGGCTCCTTCTTGATTTTGGCTTCTACGGTATTGGATTGTCGAGCCCTCAATTCTTAGCCAAAACGTGGGGCGTACTTCATATCTCCAAGCCGGCACCGACCTGGATGACCAACGACACACCAAATGCCAATGTCTTCGATATGTTCATGGATACCTCTGTGCGTGGGCTGATTGTGCTCAATATCGGAAGCTTCGTCGGTGGCATAATGCTCATTATCTTTGCACATAAACTCGATCGTGTTGCACTACAGAAGTACATGTTCCTTGCATTGGCGGCTCTGTTTATCGCCCTGGGAACCATGTTCGTCTGCCTTTATACCGGTCCTCCTGCTGTGGTGGCATTGTATATCGTTGGTCAAGTCATGTTCAACTTTGGTAAGTCAAACTCAGCCCTGATACAACGCATCAAGCCATTCTAACCAACTACCCGCAGGCCCGAATGCAACAACCTACATGATCCCCGCCGAGATATTTCCAACCCGATACCGCGCGACATGTCACGGCATCAGCGCTGGGGCTGGAAAACTGGGCTCTATTCTCGTCCAAATATTCTCAGCATACTACCACTTTGGCTCAGGGCCGGGCAACGAATCAACCCGCAAGCACGGCATTGTTCTCCTTGTTTTCAGCGCCTGCATGGTCTTGGGCGCAGCAGTCACGCACTTCTGGATTCCACCTATTCAACAAAAACGGAATGGCAAAACTAAGCTATGGGGTGGTAAACCAGAGACACTTGAAAGCTTGTCTCTTGGCCGAATGGGGCGCAAGAGTCGAGATGCTGATTGTCGGAAACGGACATCACGGCATCGGGCGCTTTCAATGAGTGCCTAGTTATTTGTCTTTATATCTTTAATCTGTATAAATTTTAATCACATATTATTTGCATTGGGAAGTTCCAGCTCCATGAATATAAACCTCCATGAATATAAACCAATCGCTACTTTCAACCACTGAAATCAACGTTATAAATGCATTCAAACTCGAGAGAGGTCACCATCAAGCAACCGCCTTGTAGCCACCTCATCAAGGTAAAGTGCAACATCGATTCCCTCATCTTGAACCCCACTATCCATCACCTGGATACACCCATCCATCTTGGGCATAATAGCGTGCACGTAACGTGGCTTGGCCCCACCCACAAAGTCTACCTCGTACAACTGCAGCCGCAACCACGACGTGACAATCGTATGCTCGGACCCCAAGAAAGCCTGCCACAGCCGCTGCGGCGACACCTCATGTGCAGCATCATGCAACATCGCACCAATAGCATCAGTCGTAAACCCCTTCATCGTCTCTCGGATCCGACTCGCTGTATCGCCTAATATTTCCTGGCATACCGACGAAGCGGGTCCACCGACATGGGTTAAGAACAGCGGGGATCCGATGAATGTCTCAGGGAGAGCGGGCGAAACACGTGGTCGTGCGCCGAGGCTCAAATTCATATACACGGGTCTAGAAGACTCGGCGTACCCGCGTGCTCGCGTAATGGCTACCCACAAGTGAGCGAGTAGAGCGTCCAGCCTAGAGATATCACGTCGACTCCCTGGTGTATCGAGGGCGGTAGCTTGGAGTTTTCGTAACTCTACACCTGTGAAGTGTAACTGTGTGTATCTGACTTTTTTCGAGAAATCCCATGAAGCCCATGGCGCTGCTTCTGAGGGCGAGACTCGTTTTTGGTCGATTTCTGCAGGCGGCTTAGAGTTCTCTGTCGTTGGTATTAAAAATGACGGGTAACCCTCTGCGGCGTAATCCCACCAGCTATACCTATGTAAAGGTAATTTCCGGGCGGTGCTCACAAGCGCTTGGTCTGGCTCGGGGCTATCGATATCGCCCAAGGCGCAGCTGTCCAGCAGCGCGGGATCGAACACCGGTTCGCCCATTAGCGATGATTTGGGCTGATTTCCAAATTGCTTTTTGCTGTTATATGTCCACAGATGCACGAATACCATCAAAGACTGTGCGTCCGCTAGACAGTGCGCGAGCTTAATTCCGATCACATAGCCTCCTTCCTGGAGAAGACTTATCTGGACTTGCATCCCTGGCAAACCCACATAGTCGCGCAAATTGGCGAGTGCCAATGGGTTGGATGATATGAAGAGACTTTCTTTGAAGTTGTCGCCTGCCCATGCTCCGGGTTGAGAACCGGTGGTTGATGAAGCCCGTTCCTTTGATGTGGGGACAATTTCATCTGCTCGAAGGGGATACTCAATTACTGTCCATTCAACGCCTGGGTCGGTATCAGTCCCATACACAATTAATGGGCGATTGAATCGTTCTGTGTGGTTTCCTTTCGGGTTGACAGGTGCCCATTGTAGTTGGCCTGCCCATTGAGGGAATTTTGATAAAGTTTCAATGAAGGAAGCTCGCAGGTAGTCGATTAAGGTCTTCTGATCTAAGTCCGCAGGTTGGTCGAAGATCCAAATTCCGCCTGTTGGGGAAAAGCGTGCAACTGTTGCGTCGAGGATGGACAGGGGTGTTGATGTCGGTGCTGACTGGTGGGCTGGTCGCAGCCTTGTGGACTCGATAGTGGTCATGCTGTATGTGTACGTAAAATATTTTTGGCTGTGATTCCTAGACTAATCTCATCCATTTTATCTTTCTGACTTCATGAGTCAACATGCGTCACTATGTGACACTGTGCGTCAGCCCCACGCTAACTTCCTAGTTAATTGAACTAATATAGAAGAAGAGCCTGACTCGCTCCATATCTTTTAAGGTATAGCTAGTTCCAGAGGACTTAGGTACAGCCCCGACTCTGCCCCTCAAACTGTACCCAATCCTTTTGGAAGCCGCATAAGTGGGGAAACGGGAAATCGTGTCGCGTGCCCACATCTGTATCTAATTCATACAGGTCACACACGAATTAGGAACAATCCTAAATAGCCGACGATCTGTCACTGCTGGAAGGCATCCATCGACCAACTTGTGAGCAATTTCTTGGGCGCGGGCATTTGAGTAGTGTGTCTCCTAGTGCAAACATACCCCTCGAAAACAAGATCGGTACTGCATTTGCGACTCTAGGTCTTTCCCAATCTCTGTCATAGCCACTCAAACAGTGCCAGAAATGAATGAGCACGTCTTCGCCTTCGAGATTCATTGGGCAGAACTAATTGTGACCAGCGGCTGTGGGCGTGACATTCTTGTACTTGCGATACATGGCATCACTTGCAGTCCTCCGAGCAAGGCGTATTCTAGGGGTAGGCCGAGCCCTCGGCCTGTATTGGCCTGATAACATAGCATTAGACGGGCGCTCGTCCGATTGGCGCTGTAGTGATAGAGATTTCGATATCAGAGCTCTAGGGGGGTTGATCGGAGTAATTCCGAAATTTTGAACAAAAAGATGGGTCAGGCGATGTGGCCAACTCACGCCATTATGCGACCATTTAGCTTCATGGATTGAAGGTAGAAATGTGCATGTACGTTGTAGACCTCACAGGCGTCTACACTACACTAGAAATAATAAAAAAAAACGAAAAAAAAAGTAGTGCATCATCCGTGAATCGAACACGGGCCTCGTCGATGGCAACGACGAATTCTACCACTAGACCAATGATGCTAGTTCGATGTAATGGGGTCCACTATTATAAAATATATGTCTATTATCATCTTCCAATTCTTACTACTTAGCAACGAAAGCAATCATCCAATTTCCTTCGCTGAACCCCCCTAGAGAATTGGCATTCTGTTTGGAAAATCAATGCATAGCGGAGGAGAGAACCTAATTGACTGCTTTAAATAAAAATCTAACGAATATAGAACATATTGGGTATAATATTGCCTGTTTGACAAACAGCTCAGGTTGTACAAATATATATTTCACACCGCCGGTTGTCGCACCAGGTGGTAGTTGCACACAAGTGAACATGCCTTACAGGCAAAGTTGACACCAATCATACATGTCACAAAGGGTTGAATGCTTCTTAGTACATCGCAACAATCCCAAGTGAAAATTTCTGTACTCAGATAGTCGGTAATGTTGAATTTCATACATAAAGCTATACATCAATCGAAGTCAATAGTGATTGAATGCTATCTAAAGGGAATAATTTCTAAACGAACCTTCAAATTGAGAGTCGCCTATAACTATATACAACATAAGGTACTGGGAATTAGTATGAACAGTGGGCCTAGACCTGGGTAAAGCCCGCGTCCTGCAGATTACAGAATAATCCACTTTCATACATGTACTATTAATGTCTGGAACTTTCTGTGTCAGAATGCGGGGCTGGGAGATCATGAGGGGTTATTTCATTGCACCTCTGTATTTTATATCAGTTCCCAATATCCTCAATTGCAAATCAAACCCACCCAAATCAACATGGAAACTCCCAATGATCTTACCCCATCGCGGGAGCGAGTTGTGCCAGGCTCCTGCAACATTGAACTCGGCCAATTCCCCAAGACTATGTCTGAATCCGAGTCGAGTCCTCCCCTAGACCCCAATGCCATTGCGGACAAAATAGTCGACCAGCTAAACCTGGGTCTCGCAGCCAAAGACAAGGCAACGATTGCGTCGCTGTTTCTCGACAACTGCTATTGGCGTGACCATCTGTGCTATTCGTGGGATTTCCGCACTATCGAGGGTAGTGAAGCTATCGCCGCCTTTGTCACTGAGGCACCACCCAGTAAAATTGAAATCGATCGATCGTCTGACCTCAAATCCCCACACAAGGCTCCTATCGATTCATTTGGGGAAGTCTTTGGAATCGAATTTTTCTTCAAGGTCACCACCGAGAGTGGAAAGGGAAATGGTATTATGCGCCTGGCGGAGCAAGATGGCAAGTGGTACATTTTCACCGTTTTCACTTCCATGATCGAGTTGAAGGGCCACGAGGAGAACAAAGAGAGGCCGTTTGGAGTCCGACATGGCGAGCAGCAAGGTCGAAAGAACTGGAAAGATCGACGCACCGATGAGATCAACTTTGAAGGAAAGGACCCGGTAGTACTGATAGTTGGTATGTGCCGATGAAATGTTTCCTCTGCGAGTGTGAAATCTGACTGAATGAATGAAGGTGCTGGCCAGGGTGGCTTGACTGCCGCAGCGCGTCTCAAGATGCTCGAGGTTGATACCCTCGTCATTGACCGAGAAGAGAGAATCGGAGACAACTGGCGCCAGAGATACCACCAGCTCGTTCTCCACGACCCGGTCTGGTACGACCACATGCCATACCTACCCTTCCCGGCTGACTGGCCTATCTATACACCAAAAGATAAGCTGGCGGATTTCTTCGAAACCTACGTGAAGTTCCGAGAGCTCAATGTTTGGACTCAATCTGAGATCAAGTCTTCATCCTGGGATGAGAATAAGAAGCAATGGACGGTTGTTATCGAGCGCAAGACAGACAACGGGACCGAGACACGCACCTTGCACCCACGCCACGTAATCCAAGCTACCGGTCACTCCGGCAAGAAAAACCTGCCCATCTTCGACGGAATGGATGATTTCAAGGGAGATCGTTTGTGTCACAGCTCGGAACATCCTGGCGCGAATTCCGAGTCAAAGGGAAAAAAGGCCATTGTCGTTGGATCTTGTAACTCGGCAAATGATATCGCCCAGGACTTTGTCGAGAAAGGATACGACGTGACTATGGTACAGCGAAGCTCTACCTGTGTGGTGTCATCTGAGTCTACCTTGAAAATTGCCTTCAAAGGGCTCTATGATGCGACCGGCCCGCCAACCGAAGACGCTGATCTTTATCTGTGGAGCATTCCATCGCGCATATTCAAAGCGCAACAGGTCAAAGTTACCAAACTCATAAACCAGAACGACGCAGAGACCATCCAAGGACTAGAAAAGGCAGGCTTCAAGGTCGACAATGGACCTTTGGACAGCGGTCTCTTGATGAAGTACTACCAGCGTGGAGGCGGGTACTATATCGACGTCGGTGGAAGCCAGCTCATCATCGATGGGAAGGTCAAGGTGAAGCATGGCCAGGAAATCAGTCGAGTTCTTCCCCATGGACTCCGATTTGCGGATGGTTCAGAGCTTGAAGCCGATGAGATCGTCTTCGCTACTGGGTATCAGAATATGAGAACCGAGACTCGTGTGATTTTCGGTGACAAGGTTGCTGATAGCGTTGGCGATGTCTGGGGACTCGATAAGGAGGGTGAGATGCGGACTATCTGGCGGCGGAGTGGTCACCCCGGATTCTGGTTCATGGGCGGGAACCTGGCTCTTAGCAGATACTACTCGCGTTTGCTGGCCTTGCAGATCAAAGCACTGGAAGAGGGATTGACTACTTGGTAGTTACCGAAATGGGCATGTGGGATTCTGGTGAGACTTCATGAATCCATGGATAGGCAACGTGGGGACTCCACTCACGAGTATAACCCCACCTCAATTTCCTCCTCTTCCTTCTCTTTCTCTTCTGTCGAATACTACATTCTTATATAGTCCTAGTACTCGGAATGCAATATGCCGTCGCTGTTATCATTAAGACATCGCAAGTAATCCTTCATACCAGTGAATTTTCAATGTACAACGTAGAAACGGTTAAGTTAGATACATTCGATCAAAGTTAACCCAACCAGCCTTCTTGTGAAGCCACCGAAGCTCCCAATGTCAACACAAGAGTGTACAACCAAGTCTCCAAATCCGCGGAGCCCTCAGAAACCGGCTCCGTCAATGCCAAACAAGTCCGAAGATGATCCAAGATCGAACTCTTCCTCACGGTGATCTCCAGCCCACCTGGAGTCATAGTAGCAATGCGACTCTTCCGACGCGCCTTGCGGTCAATTGCCACTAGAACGAAGTGTTCACTATCCGTAGACCCGGATTCCCCGTTTCCATCTGCGGAGACTGCCCGTTTCTCCCACTGCATGATCATCCGACCCTGCTCGGGGGTGGCTGTGGTGTCTTCTTTTTTGATGACGAATCTGTAACATGTGCCTTTCTCAGATCCTGCTGAGCTGGCACAAGCTTGCCAGATGCATTTTGCGTCACGGAAGTGAATTGATGATGTGGGGTTGTTGTTGTTGTTGTTGTTGCTTGACGGCTGGCACATTGCAGCGACGATGTCTTTTTCTTGGATACCATTTGACTTTGTATCTTGTTCTTGGGGATTTTCTTGTCCCTCTGCTTGCTTATTGGTGATGTATGGCTCATTGAGTGTGGCGTAGATATCCTTTGTGCCGAGCTTTGGGCGTTGAGGGAAACATTTCGACAATTTTGATTTGCGAAGTGGGGGTTGCCATATCTCTAGTACAGGCACTGGTCGATGAATTGGAGAGAGTTGTTGAATTTGAAGGAGTAGTTTGGGACTGAGTCGAAGTAGTTGACTTGATTTCGGAGGCGGCCGAGCTATTTGGAACTTGGCCTGTATTTTGGTGTTGAGGGTTTGAGATGATGGTCTGGGGATGAATTAGACATGATTCTCATGATGAAAGAATTGCCATGTCATCTTCCTTTGTTCTAGGAGTATTCTTACATACCGTTCTTCGCTTGCTGTGTCGCTATCATAGTTTGGCGTACTATCCGGGGATTCCATCGCGAAGTCATACATATTGTCGCGTCTCTAGGATTGAAGAATTGATATAAACCCAGAAAAGAAAATAGTTGAGGGCTAGAAGGTCTTGACCGTTTTATAATAAATAATTAGCTAGCTAGTCAGCCCTGTCTGTAAGGCCGTACTCGTATAACTAAACGTGCACGAGCCAAGGCAACTGGGTCCAACGAACTCGGAACTAGTACGAATACGGCGGATTTAGCTGTAAAGAGACACATATCTTGGCTGCCTGGGACATTTGTATAAAGTTCTTACTCCGTACATGCCGTGTCTTGGAAGCCATTGGGACTAGGCTTCTACAATTCCATTTTGCGAGGCCATGGGAGTAAAATTTCAATACACAAGTGATCTTTACGCACTATACCCCCATAGGTACGTTGACTATAAGATTTGTGGATCGTGGCTTTTACCTAATGTTCGGTGTTTGGGTTTTCCGAGCCGTGCGCCCGATTTTAGGGTCGGACAATTCACAGCCTCAACTTCTCAAAAAGTACCCCATAGCCACCCAATATGGATAAAATATTGGCTCAGATGTAAATCACTCCACAAGTTACCAAGCGTTAGTCCAAAGTACCTTGACGATCACAAGTACGCCTACAACAGTACACTTGTAACCTCAAAAGCCGGTCAAAGTTCCTCCGACTTAAGGTTCCTCCGAACCAAGCAGGCGATGATGTCAGCGGAAGCTCGGACCTCGTGATGGCCGACCTCGGGATTTATGAGTAGCGACATTCATAATAACGCACACTTCAGTGTCCTGTGATCGAAGATATGTGGAGTTGAACATGCATTCTCCCAATATTGAATGGGTGATGTTGCGAGGTGTGCGAACCCAATCGGAGTAATTGGGATGTTTTAAGGTTCACGCTTCTTTGATGACCGCAGGCCGTCGGTCATCATATCGTTTTCTCCATCCGTGGTCTAGGCCGAATACTCTTCCAGTCACTATGCCCTTCAGTGTGAAGATCTGTATGATTATCCACATGATTACGAGCAGCAGCAAAAGAGCAGTGGAGAACACATCGAAGGCAGGAGAATCCATAAGCCTTCCAAATTCAACGGCAGCATTGGTGAAAGTACCCTGGAGAGATCGAAGGATTGTTAGCAACCCTCTCAAGAAAACCAGAGAAATAAGCATACGCACCCACGGAAAGACCACAGACCACACAGACATGGTGAACCGTGACTGTTTCCAGCCCCCAGGTTGTGTGTACAGGGTATAACAGATACTCAGCATAGCAAAGAACCACCAAAAGATACCGTACCCCCAGACAAGGAGACCAATGAAATGGCTGATGAAAGCAAAGGGATCAGCCGCCTTCGCAGTCAGCAGTTGACCGCGATCATATGCCGCGAAGCTACCGGCCTGAACAGCCTCGCCCAAAGCCTGGAGCGCGACCGAAGCCTGTCCGCAAGGGCCGCACATAATCATATCCTGGTATACCATGTCCGGTGTCTGGAATGGGCGACCGAAGTACTGAGCGAGTATAATGGTATCGAACGCAGCAACGAGGGCAAGGCCGATCCCGATTTCGAGGTAGGAGACGATGATAGCAGGGACCTGGAGGCGGGGACTGATACGCGCAACGCGACATATGACACCACCACCGGCGGCAGACGTCAATGCCGCAAGGAATGGCATCAAAGTGTCAGCCTGCATGTGTCGTTTGCCCGATTGCTGCATCTTGAGATGGACGAATGGGATCACCATACAGGCGAGTACGGCCATGCCGGTGTTTACCCACCAGAGGATGTAAATAGCCAGCCCAGCTGTGTCTCCGTATTTGAGGGCAGCCATCTGGAGGATGGAGGTGAAGGCGATGGATATGCAGCAGAGGCAGGATGTTTCGATGGTTTTGTTCCGAAGCTGGTGTAGGACATGTTTTGGGTGTAAGAATACTCGTAAGAGGTAGAGGATAAGGAATAAACCAAGCTGAACGATAGTGTAGATCCATACGATCGTGGCGAGGGTTTTCAACCCATTGAATTGGTATTTCAGTCGATAGAGTATCACAGCTATTATACCCGTTCCTTGAGGGATGATGAACCACAACGATGAGAAATTCCACAGGGCACGAGACAGCGGCCCCGCCGGTGGAGGAAGGCCTCCCTGATCTGACATGTGTTGTCTCTGTGAGATTCACCTCGCATTAGAGCGAGAGAGTAATCTGCAAATGTCTTGGATAGTATATATCGGGGAGTCTTGACGTCATTAGCTAAAGCTCGGAGCTATCTCCAAATCATACCCGTGGACAATTGCTTCATTTTGTAAAGATAACTTTTTTTTTGGATTTGATTAGAGCAATACTAATGTGAATATCAGATGCGGATGCTAGCAAATCGGGTAAGGCAGTAAGTTCGAGATGAGTTGTGCACAGATCCGGGGCCACTCTCATACCATAGAAAATATTAATTTCAAGACAAAAATCGTCAAAATCACCAGGGCCGACCGAATAAGAATACTCCCCCGAAACATATCCTTGATCCTTTGAAACCAGACGAGACAATTCACATCTCAGTGCTTTTTTCCCCCCCGAGAAGAACCCATAATTGCTGTAAGTCGCCGTAATCCGTGTAACGCCAGTTTTCCCTCTTCGTAATGCCCGTGTCCCGGCAAATATCCATGTAATTTCGTGAAAAGGACTTCTGGAGAAGCTACGAGCTTCCTGTGTCTTTCGTGGTGGTGTCTTCAGCGTAATAAGTGTGGGGGCGATAGTAGCCCGGCCCCGCTGGAGGATCTAATCAACAATAAAAGTTAGCGAGATTATTCGATCAAGAATACAACAGAACATACGACGTGACTCTAGATCCCTTCCACCCCAGGATATCTGCCTCAGACTTGCAAACCCTCGAGCTCGCACTTCGGCCATGTAGAGCTTCTGCTCGTAGCCTGGACTGAACGGGGTCTCTCCATCAGCGGGTTTGTAGTGTTTAAAGAGCGATGCTCCCAATGCAGTTATTGCGAGACAAGCGACGAGGACGATGACAATGATGGCTGCATTGGAGAGCCCCATTTCGAATAGAAGAAAGAAAGCTTAAGACTGGGGAAAAGTTGCGAAGGCAGTTTGGATTGTAAGAGGTGGGTCAGTGCATAGTGGAGGGGAGAGCCTCCGCGATGGATAGATGTCTTGCGATAGTGAGATGAAACGAGAAGGGGAATATGAAAGAAAAGATGGAAAAGCCTAAACTTACAAGTGATACCTCGGTGTATCTGATGTGTTGTCTTTATACGTGGAACGACCGCGACCGCCCCATTGGCCATGTTTTTGACACAATTCAACTGTGTCTGTCCAATTATTACAAGATTGTGTCGTGATGGAAAAATGCTAAAAATAGCTGATGGTTCACTATCGCCTTTATGGGTTTAGTTTAATGCTTGTCATCGAGACTAAACATGTACTTTATTGGTTTAAATGTGGAAGAGTTAGGAATATGTATATATACAAGTCAACTAGATACATAAAGTAATAGCAGCGAAAAGGAAAAGCCCAAGACAAAACAAAGACCGGTAGGCAGCAGCCAAGGGTATATAAAGTACCGAGGATCAGCACAGAAAGATTTAGCACATCCCCCCAAGGTTGTTTCAAAAGTTCGATTATTCAACAAGAATCTTAAGGTTATAGAGTTAACAGATCTTTCCAAGTTATGATTTAACAAGATAAGTCTCGTTCTCTTATTCTATGCGATATCTTCATGGAATATAAGCATTGTAGGTTGCACTTAAAAGGGTTTCGACTTGAAAACTTCTTTATTTAAGACAAAGGTCATCTGAGAAAATCAGCTGTGAATTTCAAACATCTTCAATATCAAACCGAAGGTTATATTCACACTGTTCTCCAGTATGGAATATGACAATACGTGAAATTCGTTTGACACCTTGACCATATGTACACAAGACAGTGGCTGCGACAACTTTACCAATGGGAGTACCAAGAATACCACAAAACTCAGGCGAAGGAGACTCCCAAGTTTGTGGCTCTTTGGGAAACCCAACCCTTTCTCGAGAGTAAATATAATCCCGAATAAAGGAGACAGTTTCCTTTTGAATAATAGTAGTAACAAAGACATACTTCAGACTTTCCAAGGGAAAATGCGACTCATAGATAGCCTTGGCAAACTCGGACATGTAAAAACTCGTGGGATCCTGTGATCTCCTGATATTATCCATGAATATCACGCCTGGTCCCGTTCGTCCAATCCAGTATGTCAACTCGCCTTTGATTCTAAGAACAGATTGGGATCGATAAACAGGTTCCCGAATGCTTGCTGGGACATCAACCATTAGGTCAAAAGTATCGGACAAGAGTGCCCAATCGTCTGTAAGGGACACTGGGTTAGAAACGACATGCCATAACTCAGAATCAATAGCTGATAAAGTAAGAGTAGTCTTAGAAATAGGACACTTGGGCTCATCGGCACACTCCATCCATAGCCGTAAGCTGTCTCCCTGTGGCTCAAACTCGGGGTATTTGAGAGCCATTGCAATGAAGTTGGCTGAAGTTGGCTATGAACTCACTAAATCTGCTGTGGCCAAGGGGCCCGCAAAGAATATGTAAATTTCCTATTCACTACTATGTAGGTCAAGTTTATTGAGAGATTGTTTGTGTTCTCGATAACACAATGTTATACGTTGTTTTCAGACTAAAATGATGCAGTGCATCGAGCCTTCTTATATAGTTTTATCCAGCTCAATACGACAACAAAGAGAAACAAAGAGCATAATCAATGCCATTGTGCAAAGTGGAATAATAGAGACCAAAAGGCTTAGAAAAGAGTAAAAATATAGGTTGAGATGCGCTCCTATGGAAGGAGGTACGAGAGAAGTCTCATACAGCTCTCTTCATCAAGTTGTCATATCCGACTTGAAACAATACTTGATCAAGAGAATTTGACGTGTATCTCATTGCCAGTTATCTCAAGATGGATGACGCTATATTTGATTCAGGGTAGTTTGTGGGGGCTTCAATCCTGCC
Source organism: Penicillium griseofulvum (assembly GCF_001561935.1). Lineage (NCBI taxonomy): Eukaryota > Fungi > Ascomycota > Eurotiomycetes > Eurotiales > Aspergillaceae > Penicillium > Penicillium griseofulvum. Next base: position 1,473,103 of record NW_024467473.1, read on the forward strand.
TAGGTTCTCACGGATGTGTAGGAAGGTATCGTCTCGGTAGAAGTTGTAGATATCGGTTTCGCGTGCTATTCAACCCAGGAGGGTTGGTTCAGTCACCAGATAGACGTGTGGACCTTTCACCTCAGTTGTTGTGATCTTCTCGCGGAGGGTGGAGCCGGGGGGTTCGGACTGGTAACGATTGTGCGCACGATGGAGAATGATGACTGGGGTAGACATTGCCACAGAGCATCAGCCTGTGAGCGTTTCTAGACAGTCGTCAACCTGGAGACAGTGATAGATAACCCGGATAGATGGAGTGCTGCCGTACTGATGGCTGACAGGCGCTGCATGGTTAACCCACTGAGTAACTGTATATGACCACGAGCCTGGTCTTCTCATCTGGAGTGACAGTGACCAACCACCGTGGAGACACATCAATGTAATGGTCATCTTAAGGAGGAAGAAGTTGCCATTTCAGGATACCATCCACACAAGTTGGAAAGGTAGCTGGCATCAGATATGGCAAGCACAATGCCAACTCAAGTGAGAGATAGGCACCCCAAAGCCTGAGTGCATTGGGTTTGCTACGGCGAAAAAGCCATGGGATGTGACCAAGTTTCCCATATCTAGCAATGCACCGAATACAAGATCTTAGAGTCATGCGACACACATCAATATACCCCCCAAAGACCTGAAATTTTGACTAAATAGACTACGGCTGTGTACAATGTACGTGGCTAGGCCTGTCTTATATAGAAGGTATCTCTCAGATTCTCTACTGTGTAGTGCGAGTGCTGAAGCACAAATCTAAGTACTAAAACTAGATCCTGTAGAATCTTGGTCTTCTGAATAGCCGTTGGGTCCTTTTTCGGTAGCTCCTGCCATTGTAGATTGAATTGTCAATAGAATCAATAGTGGGGGGACAATACCTATTGTCTTACCCTTACCTCTTTTGGAAGTCGCGCCTTCCCATTCAATGGTCGAGACACAATGTGTCCATCGCTCCTTCCATTTGTGTACCTTCCATTTTGGGACCCAGGGTCACCAGGGATTCCTATAAATTCTCTTCTTCTCTCACTTTTCTCTTTCTTTCTTCTCTCTCTCTCTTTCCTCCCAAGTTACCAACACAGTTTTCAACAGCGCCTCCTGCGCTGTGACTCTTTCTGCTCCCCCCGCGTCCCCGGCCCTCGCCGGCGTTTATTTTACATTTTTATTTTAAAAAAGTAAGTAACAATCTTGGATCAAGTCCCCTTTCATATCACACTCCTTCCGTTGACTTGTGTTGACACATGCTGATACCTTTGTCTCTTTCCTATCCAGAAAAAAAAAATAAAAAAAAAACCATGTTGATTCCCTTCTTGGGTATCTTCGTGGGCATGACTCTCTGGAGTCAGTGGTTCCCCATCCCGGGGTTCACTGCTCCAGAGCAGTCGTTCATGCGGCGTCTGTCTGGTACATTCCAGCTGACAATGGAGTCTTGGGCTTTCGTTGACCTGGTCGATGCTGCAGCCTCCAAGGGCTGGCACGCTCCCCAGCGCGAGCATCCTGTACAGGAGTCGCGCTCTCACGTTAGCCATGGGTATTCAAACTCGACGGACTTCGTGGTTCTTAACCTTGGTACGGATATCATCGTCCGGCCTGGACTGGTCGATGATATGCCGCCCTGGTTTCCCACCCCGTTCCTGGTACCCATCCCAGTCTCGCTCTGGACAAGTGATGGAGTGACATCTTCTGTTCCCGAGGAAGATGTCGACATCGACTCACTTCTGCCGGGGCCTGGGCTTGGCTTCATTGCCAAGTTGTTGCTTGTCTGTGTTTGGTGGCTCTGTCAAGCCTCTTTGGTCTTGATTGCTTACGAACGGCAATTGTTCTCCGACATTGAAACCATGATGGAGGGGATTCTGAAGGTTTTCGAGGGCCAGCTGCAGATTGCACGTGTGCAATTTGTAGCCGAGGAGGATTCATCTTTTGACAAAAAGATGGATCTTCTGATCGCGGGCTCAGCGGAAACCGACGAAGAAGCTCTTTTGTGGGTCATGGCCGCAGACAGTTGTCCCGAATCTGTGTCTCATGTGTCGGTTCTCTCTCAGTCTGGAGGTATCTGGGTCCACCGGATCACCAAAGGCCTGGGAGATGAGCAGGCACCGGAGCCAGAATCGGAGTGCAATACCACCAAGCCGGCTAGCACTACTGATGACGTTCGCGAGAACTTGGTCTCTCGACACCCTTGGAACTCGATTGATCTCTACGCCTCCGACTCGGATGATTCTCCAGCCCCAGCTGTGAGTCTGACCGCCTCCGACCATGACGATTCTCCGGCCCCGGCTGAGAGTCTGACTGGAAACGGTGCTGACGGTCCTCCGGCTCCGGCTGAGAGTCTGACTAGCAACGGTGCGGAAGATGAGCGTCCTGATTCCACCCCGGCGTACTTCAGCAGAAAAAACCGTCCGTCGCAAGCAAAGAGACGTCGCGCTGCAAAGAGAGCACAACAGGAAAAGAAGGAACTTCAGCATTCTAATGTTTTAGCCTCTTACGCTTCCCGTGCTTCTCTTGCGATGCCTCCGAGCTCGACGCCTTTGTCGGCTTTGGCTCCGGTTTTTGTCCCTGGTCATCTGGCGGAGCAGGGTGATTCGCAGAGTGGTCCTCTTTCTCCGGCTCCCTTGTTCGCAAATGTGGGCATTGATCCTCCTACGGACTGTGGTACGACTTTGCTCGATGACAACGCTCTTCCCCAGCAGTCCCGCCGCCGTCGTCGCCGTCGACAGCATCATGCCTAGATGTCTCGATGGAGGTGGGACATGTATTAGCAACGAAAGTGCTGAGTGGGACACCTCGAAGGAACTCCTCTCTTCGGAGGGTTGTTTAGGTCCTTCTTGGCTGTCCTGCAGCTCTTTCGTTTGCCGATACAATGCTGTGTTGGAGTCGCGCGTCAAGCGTCCTCAGAAGCTTTTTGTGGGGGGTTGGGCTTGGAGACTGAGTTGACTGGCCAATATGCACCAAAAAAAAAAAAAAAAGAACCGAATACGGAATACAGAAAACAGAAAATCCAAAAAGAGAGAGAGCGAAAAAGTAAGAACAGAAGAGATCGCCCCCAAAAAAAAAGAAAAAAAAGTGGCTTTTCTCTCACTGCTCTCTCACTTCTCTCTCACTCACCTTCACCTGAGGTGAGAATCTCTCTTGCGACGTTCTTGTCTCACGCCGCGTTTGCTTCGCTTTTCCGTTGTCTGGGCTCTGGGATTTGCCCGTTTGATTTCTGTTCTTTGGGCCTCAGCCACGGCCACCCTTACGAAATATTCCCTCCCTGCACCTCATTATCCAATTGAGGTCCAGGGCTGTGACTTTTATCTCCAAAAGAAAAAGTCGCGTCGGTCAATCATTCTCCACGGCGAGTCGACTGCATACTCTCAGTTGACCATCTTACTCTTGTCTGTACCAACAATCAAACAAAGGATTCTTGTGCGATCGTGCTCTTCGTGTCCTCTTGGTCATCCTTCATTCCTTCGACCATCTTTTTACGGGACAGCAATCACTACGCCTGCTTGGTTCCATATTCCAACCACTTGGCTCCGAGGTCATTCTCATTTGCATCAATCGTTTAACCGACATGGAGACAACGTCAGTTCTTCCAAAAGGCCTTTGGGGGGAGGACCTGACTGGACAGAACTTCCCATTCTCTGCATCGGACATCCTCTGTCTTCTACACCAGCAAGCTTGGCACACCATCAGCCAACTATACACTTCTCCCATCATATCTGAGTGATATCTCGACTGGCGCATCATCTTGATGGGGATTTGCAATAAAACCCGCTTATGCATTCGATATTCTGTGCGGCGAACACAACTTGCCATCTTTTGCATCATACATCTCAGCACGCTTGGCAAAGAGGAAAAACGAAAAATGAGACTTCCACTGAGCTTACGGGACGACTTCAGCTGGACGAACATTGGGGGAGAAACCAAAATGATGCAACCCCAATCTACCATCATCACACATCTACCAGCCAACTCAAATCGAGCTTCTATTCACCGGGCTACCATGCAAGCCTTTACTAGGTCATGAACGCCATGACCATCAATCAGGACTTCGACTTCAATCATGCATCTACTCCAAATCAACTAAATATAAGTTGATCATCAATTCTGTTCTGATTAAATCATGCCAATTTCCCTCCAAGGCTTGTCGGACATGACCTCCCTTGGAAGATGAACCGTCATCAATGCTTTTGTACGTTGTACGGTTTCCGAGCAACTTACAAATCACAAAGTTGCACAACAACATGCTTATTAGCCAATTCAACTTATCTTCCGGCTTCTTCTTTTCTTTCCACAGACCTTAAAATAGGTCTTTGCTGGATGAGCCTCTGGAAGACCATGGGCATCTTTTCTGCCTCCACCGGAAATCCACATTCTTGATCCGTCAATTTTTCTCGAGGTTTGTTCTTCCTTCAGACCTTGGAATAGGTCTGTTCCGGACAGGCATATCAACCGGAATCACTTGCCACCTTCATCCTCGGGCAGCAAAAGAAGCGCCCTTGGTGAGAGACGATCAAAAACAAAAATTGCTTCTAAGAAAAGCTGGGAATTGTGGTATGTCATGGTCATCCCCATTTCATTTTCGGTTTGCTGACTATTAGGGCTTTTCCAGGACCCGTGACTTCTTCCATCGATTCATTCGTCCTCCCAGCGTTTCATTCCTTCAACCGGTTAAACTCCGGTCTTGGTGCATGGTCTACTGATCATTGTGGGATATTAAACATGGGACAGCCATGGTACAAGGGGATATTAAAACTGGGATGAACATGCATGTCATGTTTCGGGCGTTGTGCGGGTTCCTTGATTTTGTTTGTACAGATCCAGTCCAGAAGAACGGATCATTTTTTTGTTGTTTGAGTGATACCCCACAAAGCATAGCCTTCTTTGTTTATTTTTTACTGTTGCCACCTCGGTCAGTTTAATACTATTGTTTCGTTGCAATTAATGGTCTTGTAATCAGACCTGTTCAAGAGTAGCCTTGCCCCAATGATAGTATACTAAAAACAAAAAGGAAAGATGCAGCTGAGAGCTAGCAACTGATGGAATCAACAAAGGGTTTCGTCTCAGGGCTTCTCTATGTATATAGGAGTGACAGTGCATCATGTCAAATTAAGTAAAAATATGGGCTCATAAACCTCCAGAGAGGTGCTACCAAGAGGCAGTGGGTATGAAGGGAAGTATAGGCTTCAAGAATTTGGGATGATAATAGCAGGTGTTTTCATCGGGTCGAAAGGGCTGGGCTATATCCAATGGGGTGCTACTCGGTATATTAGAACTGCTACCCGTAATGGAAAAAATTATACTACCTACATAAATGGTAGTTATGTTGGTAGTATACTACCCAGTTCCACTTGATGGTTATCGTACAAGGTGCATTCTTTAGCGTGAGCAAACAACATATGACCGTTATATAGGGAACAAAGATTTGGCTTAATGATTTGATAGTTATCATAGTTAAATGGAATTCGACATATGGCGGAGAAAGCTACATGATATGGCACTTCCCCCTTCGCTTACGACCTCGCTCCTTGATTGTGTTATCATTCCAATCCTGAATACGCCGGCGCCATTCCTCGTTTGTGGGTGGCGGTAAGCTAGTGGGTTCGGTTGAAACCCGCCTGTGGAAAGACCGCTGCCTCTGTGGTATCTCATGCTCATCATCTGCTGCAGTGTCCTGTCCATCTTCATATGGCTGTGGGATGTGGAGAAGGTTTGGTGATGATACAGAGTATGGGAAGTAGGCGTCGCCCAGTGCATCGCCCAGTGCCGAGTCCCTCAAGTATGGGAGAGGCATGGTGTTCTCTTGAGGAGGCACTTGGGCTGGATATACAGCGACCGTAGGTGTGGTAGGTTGGATCGCTGGGTGTGAAGCAGGTCCATGGTGTCCTGGTGAGAGATCGTTTGTGAATGAGTCTTGGGGGACCAGTTGTTCTGAGTTAAAATCTCTGCCAATGGAATCTCCCCTGCGTCTGTAGTCTGTCATAGGAGCTAGGCTCTGTAAAGTGACCGAATGTGGGCGTGGGTGAATTGGTTGCTGTGTGAGACGAGCTGTTTCTTCTCTTTCATGCTGAAGGGCCGAATTGACGGCATTGACTGGGGAGAGAAGCATTCTCTGTAGATCATCTGGCAATGGGTCCACTGCTTCACGCTTGTAAGGAGGAGGTGGTGGCACCCAATTATCGGCGTCGCTCTCGTGGGGAATTTGTCGGGAGTTAGGGGAATTACGATATCGAGGGTCGTATCGCCCACGAGTTGATGCAGCCGCAGTGGCGGCTCGATGAAGAACTTCACTAGAACGAGGCTGCGTATTGTCATATGGAAGGTCAAGTATTTCCCCTCGAGAATTTCCATTTGGCGAGGTAGGAACTGCAAGACTGTTGCGGCGGAAGTGAAGCGGCAGAGCTCGGGATTCTCGAGTAACCGCTGAGCGACCAAGGCGCGAAAATGCTGTAGCAGTATCACCACGATGTAGTTGTGTTCGCCTTCGTTCAAGTTCAACTTCCGTGGCTAAAGAGGAGTCCGGCTCCATGAGAATCTTGGGTGTCATTTCTCCGACTTCGATATCAAGCTCAAGCGTTCCACCGTTCATAGTAGAGCGCTCAAAATCGAGGAGTAGGATTCGACCACCGTCAACTGGGATATCTTCTTCACCAAAGACTTGTGGGCGCACACCACCAGGCGCTACCGCGACGAGTCTCCGACGGCGCCTTGAGTCTGAGCGTACCCAATGAGCGGATGTTATCCCGTGCATTTCACTCACCCGCCGCCCTCGGATCAAGATCTTAGGTTGCTGAACAATCTTCTGAAGCTGTGCTAGATTGTCGCGAGGCGCGCGACCTCCATAATGATGACCACCACCAATTTGGGTACCAGTGATTTCACTAGCACCCAAGCCAGGCATCCCATATATCCATAGTTCTGAATCTTGAAACCCAAAGGCAGAAAGCTCTCCCTCGTCATCCGTGGCGGGTCTCATGCTTGGCCGCATTTCCCGAGACTCATCCGTGAAGAATGGACTAGCAAAATAAACGATTCCCGCATTATTGTTCAATTGAAGCGCCCTAAACGCGCCCAATTGTGTGTCATAGCCCATAACCCAATGATCTTCACCTTCTCCATGACCAGCAATAAGGGAGGCGTGGGTGATATGGCAACCGATTGTTTCAGGAAAGAGTATTTGTGTTGTCCACATTCGCATCTCGAGTTCTTCGGGTGAGGCGTCCGTTCCGGTCTCAGTATAGAACGGAGGAGTAATGGTGACGATACCTTCAGCCGTGAAGCCAAGAAGCATCGCTCCATCAGGCGAAAATGAAAGTGCATCGACACGGAGACAACGCACCGCCCGACGGTCGGTTGGTAAAGCCTCTTCCCCCACAGCGTATACCTCAATACTATCCTCAAAGGCCAAGGCTAGTACACTACCTGCCGGAGAGAATTTGATGTCTCTTGGAGCATCGTTTAGTGTGATAACTTGGATATGCTTGGCTTCATCATCAGAAAGCTGGTAGATATGAACTCGATGTGTGGAAGACAAAACAGCAATGAGAGAGCCATCATTACGTATCGTAGCTCCCAGTGGCCGCCTTCGAGTCTTAAGTTCGTGCTTGACGACGATTCGGTCGGTGGCCACGTCTAGTATAGCAATGCGAGAAGAACTGATGCAGAGAAGAAGTTGACCATTCGCTGAAAATGAAAATCGAAAAACCTCGCCGTGTGGGAATGCCGTAGACGAGCTCATAGAACTTGAAATTAATCGCACAAGTGTTTGCTGGGGCCGTAAAAATGCATCAAAGGCGTTCTGCCTGACCTCTTTGATAAATTGGCGCTTGAGTTTAATAAGGTTTTCTGCCTCAGAAATGACCCCACGAGCCCAAGAAAATGATGGACATTGTGACAACTGATAGGCATATAATGCTGCGGAATCGGATGCATGCTTCCATCTTCGATTTAACAGAGATAATGATGCAAATGTATTGGCATCAGAAGCATATAATATCCTATTAACTCAGTAAGCATTGTAGTCAATGACCGATCATAAGGCCACATGTCGAACACGAGATTACGATTGCCAGATAGAAACTTACTGCTCAAGCACATTAAGTGGTAGCCGGTCAAACGTAGTATTTGAACTGGGCGCAGAAGAGCTTTGGACTAAAGAGTCTTCGTAGAGGGAGGTATCCTCCATGATCACCGCTTTGTACCTACATACGACGGATAAGGTACGACATTGTTGAAAAGAAGATGGTCTTGTGGCTGTGCAGTTTCTCGCCCCATGAGGCAATGCGGGACAGTGTTAATGAATCAACTCCATGCCGATCGCCTACATTGTCCAAGTCCCAAAAAGATAAAAATAGAAAGTGCCTTAGGCAGAAATTTGGTCAGCAATTTTAATTTCACGTGCGGATGAGTCAACATTCCCCACATGTCCGATGGATCCCATGGAATGCCCGCAGTCGCAATTTTTGATAAGAAAATGAGATCGCCGGATTTTGATATCTGGGGAGACCTTGTACACGATGTGTTTGTAGGTTTGGCCTAATTTCACTAGCCATTGAGAGCTCCTCATTTCATTCTCGCCTTCTCCCTATCTTTGCAGTTGTGTTCATACCCCTCACTCTGTCTAACCGCTAATCGGCCGACTCCGAAAACACCCCGACCAAGTTCTCCAAATCAGCAATCTTTTGCTTCCCCTGTATTAGCAATCGGCATAACTCCCTTACAATTGGGAGTGCATCATGTCACCTGCACCAGCCCAAGTCAATTCCTCCTCCAAGCTCCCATCACCCGGATTCAACGCCGGCGCCCGACCCTACCGTTCCCACAAGGTCCGCGCCTGTGACTTATGTCGCAAGCGCAAATCCCGATGTACCGTTGATATTCCTGGTCAATCCTGTCTTCTTTGTCGCGTGCAAGGTGCCGACTGTCATTATCAAGAGGAGGCAAATGCGGACACTTCAATCTTGAGTGCCCCGGATTCAAAATCCTGGCCGGGGCCTCCAGTGATGGACGCCGTGCCTGGGCAGAAGCGTAAGCGCAGTTCCGATGAACTAGCCCACTTAGGCCAGAATATCCCGCCCCGCCAGCCGATCAATGGACCCAGTCCCCATGGAACGACTTCATCGGGTGGCCGTCGGGGAAGTGACCCGCGGCGGAAAGATATGGACGATCATCAGAATGAATCAGTTCTCATTGTTGGTCCTATGGTCGCTGAAGATGCTCAAGTCATTGAAAAACACATGCCCCCAGAGCGGACGAGTCTCTCGGAAGAGCCCAAGAGTCATCCGTATAATATCTATTCTAGCGATCCGCGGAAACCGGTCCTTTATACCACAATCTCGCGGCGAAGGAAAGGTATGCGGAAAGGAACACCTCCTGGTGAGAACCAGAAGGAGGTCCTCGAGCAAATACTGGGGCCTTTTAAACATGATCTAGTGAGACTGTATGTTGACTGTTACCCCCGCCCAAAAACTCCTCCACCCTGCTGATATTTTCTCCTCTAGCTTCATTGATCGTTTTAACGTTTCTTTTCCGATCTTTGACGGGGAATCGTTCTGGGAATCATACATCGCCGAAGACCTGCATGACCCACCAGCTGCACTAGTGTGTCAAGTCTATTCCATGTCCCTCGTATATTGGAAACACACCCAAAAACTTGCGTGTCATCCGAAGCCTGACGTTCGATATGCCATCAACATGACCGTCGCCGCATTACATGAGGAATTTTCAGCTCCCGGGTTGGACACAATCAGCGCCGCGCTTATTGACCTGACTGGACGACCCATTTTCTCCATGACTGGCAACGCTGTCAGCTGTGGCCGCATGTTATCTCTGGCAAACTGCCTTGGTTTGAACCGTGATCCTAGCAATTGGAAGCTCTCACAAGCAGAAAAAAACCAGCGGATTCGTCTGTGGTGGGGAGTTGTGATTCACGATCGTTGGTAAGATTGTTCCGTTTTTCTTTCGGCTTGCAATAAAACCTGACAATAAATAGGGGGAGCTTTGGTCATGGTGTCCCACCTCAGATTTCCAAAAATCAATACGACGTGCCTTTACCCACCGTGGACGTATTGGTCCCATCAAACCTCCGTACTACAGAGCGTGTGAGAGCAGCACACTGCCACATCTACCTATGCCGATTAACCGAGACCTTGGGCGAGCTATTACCTCTTGTCTACGGGTTGCAACACAAACCCCCACGCGAGACATCAAAGAAGCTCAGACAAATACGAACAGATCTAGATATATGGGAAGACTCCCTACCAGACTGGTTGAGAGGCCCCACGATTCACACCGGAGAACGAATCTATGGAGCAAGCAGCTTGCAACTGGCTTTCTTAGCTGTCAAAATGCTTGTCAGTCGGGTTGAACTAAATGTAAGCTGAAGATGGGGAAAACTGAAAAGAGTGATCATTAACAACCTTGCAGGAAGTCAACAACTCCGAAACAGAAAACACCGAGGCACGTCGCTATTTCCAAACGGAATGTAGAAAGTCAGCAGAGGAGATTGTTGGATTCATAACCTCTTTGCGAAAGGGAAATTTCACAGAGTTCTGGCTACCCTGTATGTTGAAGCATCCTCTCTGGTCATTTACTTTTCCCCCCCCTAATTCTTTTGACAGATAGCGCCTTTCACCTCACGTCAACGGCAACATTGCTGGTTCGTTGTGCGTTTGAGACCACTGACAGCGAAGTTGCTCGATCCTGTCTTTCCAATGTCGAAACATTGCGCTCAGTCTTGCGTCGTGTGCGGGAAGAAGAAGACTGGGATGTAGCAGACATGTGCCTGGATCACTGCGAACGCATTATGCACCGGCTTCCCGGAACTGGTGCCACCATGGACCAGGCATTCACAACCACGATGGCAGACAGCGGGCTGGTCAACCCGGCCGCGATATCGCTGCCTGAGACGCAGACAAATAACGATATCGTCGACGACATGATGTCAATATCTAATACTTTTGGAACAATGGACGGTTTCCCCTTTGACATGACAGGAATATGGGATGTCTCCGTCTTCCAAGATGTGAACCTGACGTGATCAGATTATTGGACATATTTACTTTTATATTCTTATTTCAACAATATACCCTGGGATCCAAAGCCCAACGACCTTGATATCAGTTCAATCTCAGTCTTTTTCATATTAAAATTTCCGACTAAAATTTTGTACAAAAAAACAAACAAATCCCCAAACGCTATTTTACACTCGTTCATTAATTACCAGAACGAACCCCTGATGATCTTCTAGACAGGGAAAAAAAAAAGTAATTGGCTCGCGCCAGTTACTAGTTCTTGGAGCCACCGAACATGCCAGTGAAGGAGCCCTTCATGCTCTGCATCTGCTCCTGGCGGGCCTTCTCCTCTTCAGCTGCCATCTCAGCGAGCCACTTCTCGCCGTTGGCGCGAATCTCCGACTCGATCATCTCGTAATTCTTTTGACCACGCTCGCGGATCTGATCCCAGAGCATTTTGCCCTGAGCCAGACCCTCGGAGGGTGTCTGCTCACCGTTCAGGGTGGCAGAAGACTTCAAGCCAAGTGCAGCAGCAAAGTTGCCGAGACCACGCGAGGGCTTCTTCTTCTGCTCCTCGGCAAGCTCCTTCTCAAAGCGCTCACGCATAGCCTTCTCGCGCTTGGCAAATTCAACGGGAATGGGAGTGCCATCGAACGACTTCAGCACGGTACGCACGTCTTCGACGCCCATACCAGCAAGGTATTCCAGGAAGGGGATGAGGGCAACCAGTGTCTTATCTTTCGGGTCTCCGGTCCACTTGTCCAAAACAATGGCATTCTCAGGCTGGTAGCGGGCGTGCTCTTCCTTGGTGTCGATGAGAATAACCTTGGAAAGGTCACGGTTGAGGTATTGCAAATCCTAGAAGAAAATTAGCACTCTATGACTCGAAGGGGGAAAACAGAAGTTGGCATACCTTGATGTATTCTCCATCCTTGTATCGAGTCGCCTCGCGGAACAAGGGCCAGCGGATGATGCGGTAAGGGTCGAGTTTGCGTAGGACTTGGTCGGCCATCATACTGGGCACACTGGTGAACAAAACGAGCTCATAGTATTGGTTGAGGTAGCGGAGGAAGTAGTCGACACCAGGTCGCTTGGCAACCCGCCATCCGTGCTCCCGGGTCCATTCGCTGTGAACAAGGAGATCCTCCAGACTGAGCACCAGGGTGTATGGCTGACGCATCTCGGCGTCCTCATCCGGAAGCAGCTTGGGGAAAGCAGGGTCCTTGTAGTAGCTGGTGAGATCGCTGGTGCGGGCCTTGATACGGTTGTACCACAGACCGGGACTCCATCCAGATGGGATCTCAGGGTGTTGGCGCTCCTCCTCTTCGGTTTCCCAGTTGCGACCTAGGTATCCCATACCAGCAACACCAGCAAGCAGCATGGCTGCGTATACTATATTGGCCATACGGGCCTTGCGGCGGTCGATAGATGTCTCATATCCGCCTTTGGGGATGTCACCACCTCCTCTACCATCCGTACCGTACTCTTCTGACTGGGTAGGGTCTTCTGTGAGGTTCAATGGTCCCTTTTTCATACGACCTTCCAATTCAGCGGCCAGCGTCGACGGAATACCTTGTGTCAGATCGGGGAGAGGCGTCTGTGGGGCTTGTTCGACCTAGAAAGACAACGTCAGAGGGGGTTTGCTTTCTGTAAAAAAGTAACAGGGAAGTCTTACTGGTTCGGAAGGTTGTGTAGGCTCAGCTTTTGTATCAAACTCAGGTTGCTCTCCGGCGAAGTCCTTTTGAGCTGGTTGGGGAGTATTGGGCTTCTTCGATTTGTTCGACTTCGCTCTTAACTGGATACCCGGGGAAAGCTTGTAAGCAGCGTACGGCGAGGGCCGCACCGACAGGGTCGATGCCCGAACGGCGGAAGCGAGGACATTTGGCCTCGTTAGAGGCAAGACTGCACGACTAAGCATTGTGTATTGAGACTTGGAACAAAACTGTCCTGAATGATGAGATAAACGACAGTTTCCCGTTAAAAGTCGGCGCGACTCGGTACGGTAGCTCATCCGAACCATCCGTGCACTTTATTTATATATCAACTCCCTCGGCCATCGAGTCTTCTCCTTTTTTTTTCTTTCCTTCTTCAGAAAGTTCACCCAGACATTAATTTGACCTATCAAGCATTTCTTCTATGCATGCCGGGTTGTATTAGCTGGGGAGACCAACGAAGATATTCTTCATTCCCACTACCAAGAGCGCAGCAAAGGATTTTCCCGTGAAGCTGCGCTCCGATCGTGGGACACAAATCTTTTTAGCATTTTTCATTTTCTCTTTTTACCATCTGATTACCAGAAATATGATATTCCTGTCCAAATTTAGACTTGCTCGTATCTCATAGAACTCATCTGCATACATTCCAATCATGGGATTCAAAAAGAACATGCTCCATTTCGAGGAGCAACTCTCCGATGTCGAATCTGAACCAGACGCCGAACCTCCGATCTTACTGCGATTCCCTTTCCTCGATCTACCGTCCGAGATCCGCCTGCATATTTATCATTATGTCCTGTTCACGCCGACCCGGAAAAGTGCATTGAAGCCCACTGGCAATGTTGGGTCTTCGGCGAAGAAGAGCAAACCTCTAGCACCATCCTCGCACCGCATCGCGCTGTTCCGTGTCTCGAGGCAAATCCATGACGAAGCCACTCACTATTTCTATTCGACTCAGATATTCCGTGTGTTTCCTGTGCAGGACTTCTTGCGCATGCCTACAATCCGGGCTTTGCCTCGACGCCACCGCTCTTCGATCACAACAATTGAATTGATTGTGGGATCAAGCTGGACTGCACCCCCAAAGTCATGGGTTGTAAACCAGGGCTTGGGTTTACACGACATGGAGCTTGTCCGCACATTAAAAGTGTTTGTACAGTGTGACCCTTCACAGCCTGCGTTCGAGGGCTTTCGCATCTCGAAGGATTACTATACCAACTTTTGTGGCAAATTATTACATCAAATCCTGGAACGCCTGCCGGGTCTAGTTCAGGTTGAATTCGATGCATGGCCCTCTGTAGAGAAGAATGGACCTTTGATGACTCGCTTGCTTACGGAAACCCGCGATGCTCAGAAAAAGGTCCTCTGGGGCCCTGAAAGAGGCTGGACCGACACTCAAGATGACACTCACGAGAAACATGGCCTCACTGACGTGGATTCTGCCTTTGATGGCCTGCGGGCCTATTCTGCTGATGTCGTCGAAGCCTTGAGCAACTCGCTTCAAACAGTCAAGTTGGAGTCATGTTAATCCATTATTCGGTGGAAATTGTTCATGTTGTTACGATTTACATACATTGTGCAGCGTATAGATCCTCATAGAGACAAGACACTTGCATTCAACAATAGCCCACATGCCATTCTTGTTGATAATAAATTTATTATCGTTACGTCGAAATTTGAATAGATTTCATTCATCTGTTGGTCTGATTTGGTAACATAAAGCCCAACCAATCAGAAATAATTAAAGTGGTTTGATTGGCACACTTTTCTACCTCTTTAGAGATCTTCATCAACTTCCATGGCAGCACCGTTTGTCTCCTCTTTGGATGATTGCCGTGCCACCGAGGCTTCCTTGTCAATCATCTGCCGCGAAACGGCAACAATGTTATCCTCAATCAACTGTTGACTTACGTCCTCGATATCTGTAAAGCGTCAGTACCTGTTTGGGGGATTGTCACGAAAAAGAAAAAACATACGCTTCTTGGGATCAACCTTGCCAACATATCTCGTCTTCAGCTGATCCTTGCTCAACTCCGTCTCTTCCTTGATTCGCTTCTCGTAGCCCTCTGCAAGAAGAACAAGCTGCTTCATGCGTTCCACGTTGTGCTTACCCTCGTCGTGGAAGTCACTCATCTCCAAGGCCTCGGTCCATACGTGTTTGTGAAGGTTCATCAACATGTTCTCTTCCAATCCCGTCTTACGGTAATCGATCGCAATGCTGTAATAGTGGCGGTTGAGACCGTGGATCAGAGCCTGGATCGAGGGCTTGTTGAGGTGACCCAAGTTTGATGTAGTCTGGCGGGGCTCCTGACCCATGACCACCGTCTGAGGCTGGATAAGACGGAAGGCGTCAATGACAACCTTGCCCTTCACTGACTGGATAGGATCGACGACAACCGCAACCGCACGCGGAGTGAGCTGTTCAAAGGATTGCTGAGTGTTGATATCGACCGAGGAGAGCCAACAGCCGAAACCGGGATGCGAGTGGTACCAGCCAACGACAGTTTCTGGTCTGTACGAAACTATCAGCTTGGGGGAGTCCTTTGGTATATATCAACTGATAGGCTTACCGTCCCGTCTGTCGGAGCATTTCCATCATTCTAGTTTGGAACACCGGGTCCACTGCCTCAACACTGACACCAGTACCGCTCTGGGGCATAGCAAAGACGTCCACTACGCGAACTGTGTATTCATCAACGAACTCGCCCAGCATCAGGCCCATGACTTCCATCGGGACACCGGCGCGGCCATGTCGTAGCATCTTTAGCAGAGCCAAGGAGGAGATGTGGACAGTTTCAGAGTTATCAATCAGGTTTGGGGTATCCTAAACACAGTTCTCATTAGTCGATGTAGATGAATATGGTGAAGCTAGGCTATAGCGCTGCCATTAATGCCTCCCAACGAGGGGATTAGAGGTCTTATCCAACTTACACCACCAGGAGCAGCACCTCCCATCCCCATGCCTTGAGCGGCTTGGAGCATCCGGTTAAGGCGATCCATAGTAAAGAGATATCCGACAAGACTTGATGAAACGAGAGTAAAGAGGGCGAAGCTATCGCTATTTGGAAGCTCCGGAGCAAGTCGATTTGTCTCTAGTAGTTTGGTATTGTCGAAACAGTATTCAATGAAAGATACAAGATAGCAAAAATCCCCGACAGATGTGATATTAGCGAGAAGATAACAAGGTTGTCAAAGACGTGTTAACTGATGATGAGCAAAGCCGTGGGAGCTTTGCCTGACGAAGGCGGTGTGTGGTTCGGTCGGCTTCCGCTCCTTCGCGGCCGATTCTCTCTCCTCTATCTATTCTTCAAAAGCCTGAATGAACAATGACATTGGCTTGCTATTGTGATTAAGTTCTACTACCTAATCTTCGCATTGCGGGATCTGGTGACAATAGGTGCCATCGCTGCCTATCTACCCCCCTGGGAGTATATCTGCATTGCGCCTGCGACTAACGCTACTTCATCATTCCCCGGATCTCACTTACACTTCTTGAACTTCACTTTTTTTTCTCCCACTCTCAACCAAGTGACCGTCAGTCACTCTCTGCAACATGGCTTTGGAACCTATCTCTGATAGGCTTCTCGGCTCTAAAAACAAGAAAGTCGCTTATTTCTACGACTCCGATGTGGGCAACTATGCCTATGTCTCGGGCCACCCCATGAAGCCTCATCGTATACGCATGACACACAGCTTGGTGATGAACTATGGCCTCTACAAGAAAATGGAGATCTACGTGAGTACTCTTCTCTCTTTTCTGTTTGACCCTTGCACTAACAAATCAGCGTGCGAAACCTGCCTCAAAGTATGAGATGACCCAGTTCCACACCGACGAATATATCGACTTCTTGTCCAAGGTCACACCTGACAATATGGACCACTTCTCAAAGGAACAGAGCCGGTACAACGTTGGAGATGATTGCCCCGTGTTTGACGGCCTTTTCGAGTTCTGCGGAATCAGCGCTGGAGGCAGTATGGAAGGCGCTGCGCGACTGAACCGCAACAAGTGTGATGTCGCCGTCAACTGGGCTGGTGGTCTTCATCACGCCAAGAAGAGCGAAGCAAGTGGCTTCTGCTATGTCAATGGTATCGTACTTTCGTCTTCAAAACTCTTGTCTCAGAAGCTAACACCCACGTAGACATCGTTCTCGGTATTTTAGAGCTTCTGCGCTTCAAACAGCGAGTTCTTTACGTTGATATTGATGTTCACCACGGCGATGGTGTCGAAGAGGCCTTCTACACAACTGATCGTGTCATGACCTGTTCTTTCCACAAGTACGGCGAGTACTTCCCTGGTACTGGTGAGCTTCGCGACATCGGTGTTGGGCAGGGCAAACACTACGCAGTCAACTTCCCTCTTCGTGATGGTATCACTGATGTCACGTACAAGAGCATCTTTGAGCCAGTCATCAAGAGTGTGATGGAGTGGTACCGCCCCGAGGCCGTGGTCCTTCAGTGCGGTGGTGACAGTCTGTCCGGTGATCGCTTGGGCTGCTTCAACCTTAGTATGCGAGGACATGCCAACTGTGTTAATTTCGTCAAGAGCTTTGATCTGCCAACATTGGTTCTTGGCGGTGGTGGCTACACTATGCGCAACGTTGCACGGACATGGGCTTATGAGACTGGTATCCTTGTCGGAGAACCCCTGGGATCGGAATTGCCATACAATGATTACTATGAGGTAAGATTCGTGTTTCTTCCAGATGAACTAATACTAACTGAATTAGTACTTCGCTCCTGATTATCAGCTTGATGTCCGCCCCTCCAACATGGACAACGCCAACACCAGAGAATATCTAGACAAGATTCGCAACCAGGTCGTTGAAAACCTCAAGCGCACGGCATTTGCTCCTTCAGTCCAAATGACAGATGTGCCGCGTAACCCCATGTTGGATGGCATGGACGACGATGCTGATGATGTTATGGATGACCTCGATGAGGATGAAAATAAAGACAAGCGGTTCACACAACGACGATTCGACCAACGCACGGAAAAGGCTGGCGAGCTTAGTGATAGCGAAGATGAAGAGGAAAATGCCGCCAACGGTGTTCGTCGTCAACCAGGCTCCATGCGTCGTCGCAACCAAGTCAACTACCGAAACCTCGAGCCGGACTCTGGGCTGGATAGTGGCATGGCAACCCCTCAAGATGGCTCATCTGCAGCTGATGGGGAAATGGATTTCGCCCTTGATTCAAAAGTGGGCGATGCCCCACGCACTGAACCCGAGGCGCCTTTTGCCGCCCCGGAAGCTTCTCACGCTGATGAAACCCCCATGACTGATGCCGATAACATGGCTGTGGAAAGTGAGGAACAGGAAGCCTCTACAACCTCTCAACGCCAGTCTCCTCCCCCTCACGACGAAGATACTACGATGGAGGACGCTACTGCTACTGTCGCTGAACCCACTACTTCGGAACAGGCTCCGGCGCAAGTGTCAATGGTTGAGGAAAAGCCTCTCGTCGCGGGCTCCACCACCTCCCCTTTGCGGGCCCAGTCCCCTCCAAAAGAGGCTCACGATTCTACCCTCGAGAAGAGTGCTGAGGCTTCTGCTCCTACTGTGGATACCGCGGCCACAGCGACTAAGGAAGAGAACTTGGAGCACCTAGCAGAAACCAAGAAAGAGGAGTAATCGGCTGTGATGCAAAGACGACAATATCGGATCTGGCGCAACGGACAATGGCAGAAAGGTGTTATCGGTTTAACAGCGTGCTCGCATCTTGCTTGACACTGGGAGGGCATTACTCGTGGCGGAATGGCAGACTCGAATCGAGGTTTAACCTTGAAATGTTTCGGGGATGGCGGGTTGTTTTATGAACTTTCAAGGAATCATTTCATGTTTTATCTTCATCCATGTGCTATCTGTTTTTCCTTTCGCCTGGCTTTTTTTTTGAGGCTGCAAATGTATTATTCAGTGAAATGCAATCTCCCAAACCATTACATTTGAACCCTAGAAGTATACGGTTGATGCCTCAGGCATTAGACTTTACCGCTATTCCAAGTTAGGCTAGTATTAGGGCAAAGTTGATGGAGCTGAGCAGCCAATCACCTGCCAACGCCAAGATTTTACGCACTTTGCCCACTAAGCGAGAAAGCACACCTCTAGTTTGGATCCTCGACGTTCGACCTCTTGTCGCCAACCTTTTTCACCCAACTTCGTCCCCGTGATCATCAGCCATCATGTCTAAGAGAGGGTGAGTCTCCCAGCGATTCCCTCCGTGGCCCCATTCGATTCGGAACCGATACAGAATTTTGCAAGCATGGACAAGCAACACAACACCTTTGTTTCGAGAGGATAGAATGGGACTCGGATTAGGAAAAGAACGAATCGACAAGAACGAAATTCGCTAACTGTTAAACAGTCGTGGCGGTGCCGCCGGCAACAAGCTCAAGATGACTCTCGGTCTGCCTGTGTACGTCTACAATTTCCTTATCGTCTAGTCTGTTTCGAATGCGCCTTTTCTTGCCCGCCGAATCCCACAAGTTATTTCCAGTCAATCAACACCCTCAGAAGAACATACGCCATACGACAAACGAAAAGATCGGCGGGAAGAAAGGGAAAGAAAAATTGGATATCCACTTTCAGCATTCGAAACACGACGTCTTCAAGATCTAGAACAATTCACTAACGGGTCCTTTTTCGTCAAACAGTGGCGCCGTGATGAACTGCTGCGACAACTCCGGTGCTCGCAACTTGTACATCATCTCCGTCAAGGGTATCGGTGCCCGCCTGAACCGTCTTCCCGCTGCTGGTGTCGGAGACATGGTCATGGCCACCGTCAAGAAGGGAAAGCCCGAGCTCCGCAAGAAGGTGATGCCCGCTGTCGTTGTCCGCCAGAGCAAGCCTTGGCGCCGCCCCGACGGTATCTTCCTGTACTTCGAGGACAACGCAGGAGTTATCGTCAACGCCAAGGGTGAGATGAAGGGTTCCGCCATCACCGGTCCCGTCGGAAAGGAAGCTGCTGAGCTCTGGCCCGTACGTTATACACTCCACCTGGAAATGGATTCCTTTCCATTTTTCACATCTCCGATCCCAAGCTAACACTTTTCTTAGCGTATTGCCTCCAACTCCGGTGTCGTCATGTAAAGAGAGAAAACCCGAATTTTAAAGAAAAAGAACGATACCAAACCTCAAATCTGCTTGGGACCTGGAATGCGGTGCATATGAGACCATAGGATTAAAATGGGAGCTGGACAGGTGGTGTCCATTTGACGAAATCCAACTGTTTATTTTAAAGCCGGTTTTATCCTCCATCTAGGTGTTATCTCCCTCCCTTTACTGGCAGCTCTCGGAAGTATTACTTTAAAATCACATCCTTTTGCAATGCCTTGCCCGTTACCTCGAGGGCTGGCCTAAGGGTTTTAGGCAAGCTGTATGGGAGGGGACTTGGTCCTGGTTGTTTCTTCTTTGTCCGATATATGAACTCTGATATGACCACCAATGGCTCAGCGTAGTCCCTTGCTAGACCCTTCGTAGATGTACAGTATATATACATATATACATATATATATAAGTGTATAGGGGACAACTTGAATAAACCTGCAGTTCTATATCTGGCTTGAGGGTGTTGTGAATATATATACCGCAATATATGTATCCAAATCCAACCCGCTCGGTTATCCAATGCTTTTAATACAATTATAAACAAATCTACAACCCAATTATTTCATCTGTCCATTCGGAGTCTTCTGTTCTGATTTGACTTTCCGAGTAGTCGTCTTCGCCTGAGCACCACAGGATAAGAACCAAAGCAGAGCCACACCCAGCGTCACTAGCACGAGGATATGAACTACCCACCAGATATGCTGCACGCCAGCTGGACACATAGTGATCTCATAGCTCCACTCGCCAGCGACTTCATCAAACCACGCCGAAAGGAGACCGGCATTACCGCCGAACTCTCCCATCATCGAACGGAGGGTCACCTCCCGGATAGAAGGGTCGTTGATGTGCTGAGTTTTATTGAAGCGATTTGCAGCCCACTTCCAAGTCCGAGACAAACCCTCATCATCGACTGTTTCAGTGCGGTTGACGAAGTGAACAGTATCACAGCCTGTGTGGTCATGGCCCGTAAGGATTAGTCCGTTCCGGCCCTGACCACCAGCAAGCGCATTCTCGTCGCCGCTCAGTCCAAATATGCCTTGCAGGATCGCGCTAGCGCTGAGTGAATCGCTGAGATGATTCTGCTCCTTGAGACCACCGTCAAGCCAGCGGGGCACACCGTCGGGACCATCCTTGTCATCAGAATCGCGGAATGAGAAATATGGTCCGTCAGTGCACACGCCGTCTTCCTTGTGCAAGGGTAGATGTGTCAAAAGCAAAGTAAAAGCCGACCGGTCCTCGACCGGCGAGAGTCGATCGGCGATCAGTCCATTCAGATAAGAATATGTATTGCTCTGGACCTCTGCAGAAAGTGCAGGAGTATCGAACATGAGGGAATTGAGGTTAATCAAATGCAGAGTAGGGGTCACAGGCTGGTCTCCAGCAGACGCAGACGAAGACAAGATTGGCGGGTGTTCGAACCGCACATCCCAATTTGCACGGCCAAACATACGCTCAAATCGCTCCATCCGCGCCTCACTGATATCACCCGCATATCCAACATCATGGTTTCCCGCGACATTGATCAAGCGTCTGGCCCACGCCCGATCCGCGCCCAGGGGTTCCGATGGCGGCGCATTGCTGCCTTCACCTTGGCTCCAACCCGCAGCACCGGTTCTGGTGATGTGGTCGTCGACTCGCTCTCCGCCATGGAACACACGGTTCCAGTACCGGTATCCGCGCCAGGCGAATTCGTCGTCGGAGATCCACTGGCTCCCCACCAAGTCGCCCAGGACGGTTGTGTGCGTCGGCCGGGTCCACCAAAAGAGTGTGCGGTAGATGTGCGCAAGATAGTAGTCATTGCCGAGGAGGTCGAGGCGTTTCACGCCTGACCTGAAAGCGCGTGGGATGTCTTCGGTTACGAGGGTTTGGAGACCGGTTGTAATTTTTGAGAGGACATTCTCGTTCAATAGAGGTGAAGTGGAGGAATTGCCGACTGCTTCCTGGATGGCGCGCCAGTGGGTCTGCATGCGAGGGTATAATTCATATTCGGGAAAAGGGAGTGAGGAGTCTCCTTCCAATTGAGGGTCTGCGAGGACTAGGAGTCTGAAGATGGCGGGTTGACTGTTTGCGTCTGTAGTTGAAACGCCGAGGTGTTGGAGAAGCGTGTTGAGCACTGAATTATGGTATAACTGCTTCTCGCCTGATTGCGAGGCAGACTGGGGTAGAGGAAAGGCGCATCCGTTGAAAACTGGGTAGAAATAGAGGTAAACAGTGGCGGTCACTGAGAGTGGAAGAAGGAGCGCAAGGGTGCGGGAGAGCAGCCAGCGGAGGGACATGAGGGATCTAGAATGACAGAAAAGGATAAATGTTATAAAGAACTATACAGCATATTGAAAAAGTTGTCTTGAAGGGTGGAAAGGAGAAGAAACAAAAAAGCCAGGGAGGACATCGCTAATCGGCAAAGATAGCGCGCACATATATATACGGGGATACCGGCCACGGGATTGAACTACCCAAGGCAAAATGAACAACTCATAGTCTAGTCATTGTAAATAATCCCACTAAATATTGATGATTCTACTATCAGGAAATATTCAAAGTACGCTATTTATATACAACGTGGGTAGGATGGCGGCATATACTGCCTTGAATCATAGCTGGCGGTGTATCCGGCGGTGAATACCCTGCTGGTGATGAGAGAACTAAAACAGTGACGGTATAAATTATTATATCTACATTCGCAGACGCAATTAGTACAGAGAGGAACGCTCAGCTCCAGTAACTTCGTATCCATAAGCAAGTCAATCGTATACTCCCACATAAATCCCCCGGCGACCACCGTACATGCAATGACGAAATTGGCCCGAGTCAACAAAGGGAAGAAGTCTGAGCGAGGGGGTATATCACATCAAACGCCAGCAAGAGAAAGTAAAAAAAAAAGACCAAGATATAGTATCCTTCGCATAAGTTCAAGCAAGGCCACACACAAATAAATATTCACTTGGATTCTGTCCTGGCCAAAGGATCCGGAAGCAAGGACGAGTTGCCGTCGTCAAAGTCTCCGAAGGGGTTAGATAGAGGTCGTTCGAGGCCTTTATCTGTGTTGTTATTATTCAGACTGCCGTTTGTATCATCGAAGGAGTTGGCATCAGAGGTTTGACTGAGATTTAGGCCTTCGATTTGGAGACCTGCTTCTTCCTCTTCCTCATCAATGGTCTGTTCGGTCTTAGTGCTGCCTGAAGCAGGCATTAGCTCCGGCGGCCGCTGGTTCATCAGCCGGGCTTGTTTCAAACTAATAGTTTTTTGCTTGTTGGTGGATTCCACTGCCTGGCCCATATCACGCTCGATGGTCGCCTTCATCAACGCTGCCATCCACAGACGGCCCTGCTGAACATTGTCCACCTGGAAGTAGTGGGTGGCCGGTTTCGTGAACTGCACTGTGCGCGAGTTGCCTGTCTTTGGTGGCACAAGCTTGAAGAAGAACGGCCCACTACCGTCCTTGGTGGTCAGTGACTGAATGACCGAGGGAGTGGTGAGCTTCGTGCCACCAGAGCTCTCCACCGTGTTGTTGGCATTGGCCGGTAACGCGGTTGAGCCGGTGATGGTTGCGTGTAGAGCGATGATCGGGTCTTGATCCGCCCGCAGGACTCGGTGAGCGGTGATGTCGATCAAGCCTCTTTCTTCGGTGTCGTCCTCGGAATAGTAATAGGAAAGACGACGACCGCGCAGGACGAACAGACGGGGCTTCCAGGTGGTCATCAGGTTGGAGGATCTCTTCTTCATCCATCCACTATAGTCACAACCATCCATCTGCTCATGCGGTGTCTTCTTCTCAAGACCCCGAGTATAAGCACTAGTCTCTTTCTTGGATTTGACAGTCCGAGGACGAACTACGAATCCTTGCCCGTCAATGACGGCCTTACCGGACCCATCTGTACTATGCCGTTCCGAGCTCTTAGACGTCGCGGATGGAGTTGTGGATCCGGTGCGAGCAGAGGTGGGATCAGACTCCCGAGGCGAGTCAGGTTGCACAGAGGTGTCAATCTTCTTTCCAACAACGTCTGATATGGCACGAAGGCCCATGGCTCGGCGGAACTTGGGCCCGGCATTCTTCAGTGGCTGGAATTGCGACGGCGAAGCGCGAGAAGAGCTTTCCGAATCACCTTTGCTGCCGACCCGAGGGAAGTTGGCGAAGAAACCACCACCGTTACTAGCCTTGCTCTCGGTAGCTGACGACTGAGTTCTATCCGTTGAGACACGCGTGCTCAAGCTCCGCAGCCGACTCTTCGGTGGAGTGCCGTGATAGGCTTGAGCCGCTGGAGAGACATGGTTTGCTGCGTCACGGATCGAGTCCACGCTGCTAATGCGAGTGTGGCGCTTCGCCGGAGATATCACTTTATATGGATCTTCTGCATAGCTTGACTTTCGCGAGTGATTGCTTACGCCGACTCCGGCGGACCCCCGCTTCTGTAGAACCCGGCGGCTTCGGCGAGAGTCAACCTCGGTTCCCGAGAAATAACCCCGATCTAAGTCATCAACCTGATCCGGGGTGCTGATATAAGAGTTGGCGTAAGAATCCGACTCAGCGATTAGTGGTCCGCCCCGGAAACCACCCGGACTGGTGCCCGCAGAGGTTCCTGGGCGAGCGGGCATAGATTGAGGGCCCGAATTGAGAGTCCAGGACCGGTCGAATGAGGGCTTCTTTTGATGGTGACCAACGAAAACCGAATCAGACATGCCGCGTTGAGTGGCGTCAATGGAAGAATGACGACGCGCCTGGTTGAGATCACGGATTGATGCCGCAGAAATTCTCCTTGGTGAATCATGGCTGTATGGAGGAGTATGCGGTGTCATGGGCGAGCTGTTGTTGCTGGCCAGTCGGGGGTGTTGCGCCGGCGCAGAGACTCGTGGATAACCAGTGCTGGACTTTTCTGACAAGGTCGGAATCCGAGGAAGAAGTGGACCGGTGTGCCCAGCTCGAGATAATGTACGCTCATCGGAAGGCCCTGAGAAGCTAGAGGATATTGAGTCTCTCGGGGCTTGCTGCTGACTGAAGCCCTTGGTGTCTTCTTGGAATGCCTTGATCTTGTGCCAGGTCTTCAGCCGTTTGCCCATGACTCCAAAATCGAACTCCTTCATAAAGATAAAATCTTGATCCATATCAAGAAGCACATCACCAGTAATCTCTTGTTCTTCAAAGATGTCGCAGTGTTTTGGCTCAATGCCGAGCCCCCGCAAGAATCTTGAAGTCTGTGTTTGACTCCATTTGCGCACCTCTTGCTCGGTTGGGTGATTCTGTTCCTCGTCGTCGGTTTCATTCCCATTGATATAAGAAGCCCTATGGCCAATATGACTGCTGTACTCGCTGCCGGAATCATTGATCGTCCTGGGTTCTTGAGTGGACACGCTGTGACGCGGGGTGTTCATATCCGTGATATGCTCATCAATGACGCTCAATGTCTCGTTCATGACTGGACTTTCTTCACCATTTATATGATTGTCCATAGAACCACGAAAGGCTTGCTGAATATCGGCCGCCAGGCTTGGGCGAGGCAGCGGAGATGAGGCGGACCGATGCTGTGTGGGAGAGCCAATTTGCGTTGACTGCATATCAGAGCTAACGTGGCGCGACGCTTGAGGGGTGGTCTGCCCACTCCCAACTGATGCAAACGACGAATCGGGCGCGGGAGATTCTAATTGTACCGGCGACTCTACAAGTATTGGCGACTCGGCGAGTGTCTTTTTTGAGGCAGCTTTGGTAAAGTCTTATCAGAAGTATCAGCTCGGTGAATAGTCGGGGGTGGTTGGGTGAGGGGATAAGGGAGGCGCATACTCGCAGGGAAGAGACCAGTTTGTCCCGTCCTAAGATTTTTGCCCAAGTACCAGGCATCTCCAAATCCTTCATCTAACTCGACCAATTCAATCTTGTCGCGGGGTGACATAATCAGTTCATCTTCTCCGCGCCCGCCAAATTCATCTTTGGAGTGTTAGAAGCTCAAGAGTCACCAAGATAGAGGTGTCGCACACGACGTCACTTACGAAGAACTTCCAGAATGTCGCCGGGACGAACACCCTGTGGTGGGCCCATGGTAACCATTTCAATATTCCGTGTTTCAAGTCAAGATAGATCGCAAGACATGGCCTTAGAGCCAACGAGTACGCAAATTGCAGATTGCAATTTCGCGCGTATCCCTCTGGGAAAGAGCAATGTGATTTGGTAGAATGGAGAGAAAGGGGAGAGAATGTGAGAAAGCTAGAGAGATTAAGAGATTAGAGAGGATTAGGTTAAACAACTAGCGGGGCTCGGGAGCACGAACCTCTTAATCCCGAGGGTTTTTTTTTTCCCCTTATATCTGTGTAAAATGTAAAATGATATATATGTGATATATTAGAAAGGATAGAATATCAAAAATTATATGTAAAGTTGAAAGCTGTAGAGACAAATGTTACCAATATAACAAATACCAATATAACCACAAATTGTAAAAAAAAAAGAAAAAGGTAAAAGTGACGTTTGCAAATTGTAAGAAAGTCTGGACTTGACACTTTTCCGTGGTTGGGAGATGTTGAGCTGAGAGGTGGCACAACTTTTCAAGGTTATTACAATAAAAATTACCATAATAACTAGTTTTGGTAATTAGCAAAGTACTATGTAACTTGGGAAATTCCAACTGATGAACCCGGTCATTCCCAAGACATACTATGTAACTATGTACTCCGTATAGTACTCCTAACTCCGTAGTAGCTACCCGATCTACATATTATTTGATTTGATGGTGTTAACTTACCTAGGTAGGATAACTACTCCATACTTATAATATTATTAATTTCTTAGTTTCCATAATTTGAAGGTTCCCAGTACCTGCGTTTATTACTCTGCATGGATCTATCCCTATTAGGGTATCTAAGCGCTAAAAAGCGATTCTTTGTTTGATAAGCGCTCTTTGTTAACTAACCTTGGAAGGGATTTGACAAAAAGACATACATATGCTTCACGAAATTACTCGATGGTATCTCCTAAATCAAGATCGCACGCTAGTGCAGATCATATTGAAAAGTCCAATACTACTGCCAGCCTGTTTTTGGGCGGCACTCGGAGAGACTGGATGGGCCCGCAGACTAACGCCCCGGAGAAATCGGCGCGAAATTCTCGCGTTGAGCTTCTCCCTCCCAACTCCCTTCCTCACGAGCTTGTCTTGATGTCCCCCGTCACACCTGGTGAGAGCCCTCCCTCACGTGGTCTTCATACAAAAAGCCCCGACACGCAAGTGACCGCTCTTCCCTCACCTGTTCTCAGCACAAATTCTCACCCAAGTCCTGTGGGCAACGATGCGGTCGTTTCAAATAAACCTCACACGCCAATCCATACAGAACCCACAGCACAGCGTGGCAATGATGAGCGCATGGCTGTCCAACCTACTCCCAGTGCGCTTGCCACGTCACAACGCGTGACCCAGTTCTCTCAAATGGAACCCAACTCGTCCACAAACTCACCCGTTACAGGCACACATACAAGGGTTAGCAAAGAACGTACAATCTCAAGGCCACGACCTAGGCCGCAGCAGAATAGGGCAGCTGCGGCTGCGGCCATCACCAATAAAACATGGGGGGAATGGTCTGTTCAATTGGAGGCCTTGGTAGACGAGTTGCGCACAAAGGGAGCACTGCCTCGTTCTCACCCAAGCACGCTAACTGTTATTGAACCTCGGATCATTCTTTTGCGCGAGGCCATTTCTCATAAGGATGCTTTCTATTTGGTGATACATCAGTTGTACTGCCGATATAGCATTGATCCAACTACATTGAGTCAAATTAGAGCCCCTGAGGCGGGCATGAATTGGATGAAGCGTTTTTTGGATGACAATGAAAAGATGCATGATGCCGCTACCATTGGGTTTGCCTATTTCCCGGAACCTCCGCATAAGTTGATGCATTCAAAGTGGTACCTCCAGGTGCTGTCTGGAATTCCTGGGTTTTTATCGCGGCTTGAAATTGAATGGCCAACCATCTGGAATAAGCCCCTTCATCCCCCGTTAGCATCTCAACTTTGGGAAGTACTCGCTTGTCCTTCTCCGACTTTGATGTCGGTGATATTCATGTGTGTTGCACGGCGCCTTCATGAAGAGAAAGATATCAGGCCCCTGGTAAACTTGTTTTGGAGCAATTATAAAGCTTTCAAGCAGTGCATGGACTGCGAACTCCCTGGGGTAACTCAGCAGGATATCAACAGTCATTTTGTCCAAGAGTATCGCAAGTTCACACATTCGTCCGAATATTTATCACATACACCATCACATACACCATCTTCCTCCCACTCTGTGCCACCTCCCAGACCTCATATTCAAACCATGCCTCAAGTTACCCCAGGGGTGCCGTCACCCTATCCCAGATCTTCGGTTTCTAGTATCAGTCACTATGCCATAAACTCACCTGCTCCAAGCCCACTTGGTGGACCTTTGCAGCAATCTACCTCAAATTCACCTCAGGGACGGGTTGGTCCACCTGTTAGATCCTTTCAATTTGGCACAAACTCACAAGTGCAGACTACCCATCATCATTACTACAACCCCATGTCACAGGGGCAAGGGCAGGGACAGAGACAAGGACAGTGGTATCAGGTCAATTCAGCTATGAATCCAAACATGGATCCACAGTTGCAAATGCAATTCCAGGCAGCAAGGCACCAACAGATATCGCCTCTTTCGTATGCTCAACAAATGCAGCATCGAGCAATGGGCCCCACGACTTCAGTAGGGCCTGTCGACCCCTCCCTCCAATCTAGTGCTCTCACCTCTGCACAGTTGGCGCAGTCACTCCACGCTTCCTCGCCCGTATCCACGCCAACTACAATAACCCAGGTGGCCCAGCACCCGATGCCACCACAAAGGCCTAACAATCATCTCAACCAACAGCATTCGATGACTTCGCAGCCGTCTGCTTCGCCCATCACACGTGCACCTCAGGCACGGTATTCCGAGTCTTTACCTAACTCTGCCTTCCTCCCGACACCCGGCTACAGAGCACCAATGATGGTGAATCCAAATCCGACGCGTCTCGGCCTACATCTGGTTCATCTTCGTGATCCTATGAAGAAGCTGGTAAAACGTGGCTCATGTGGGAATGACGTTGAGGTCGATTTGTTTACCTACCCCGATACCTTCGCTGTATACCCAACAATCATCAACGTTGACCAGCCGATCTACACCTGGAATTTCTCTTTCAAGCCTGATGAGTGCCAAAAGTTCCCACACATAGCCCACGGGCCAGTGGGCCAAGATTCTGTTTGGACGTTCGGGCCTGGTTGCCGGACTATTCGTCTGCGATGCATTCGTCTTCCTGGCAGTCCGGATACTGTGACGGAGCAGACCTGGTCTACTGCAGCTACTTTCTGGCCCAGTGTCTTTTATATTACGGTAAACGGCCAAGAGCTCTATGTGCGCCGAAAGGTTCACAACGGAAAAGACCTACCTTTGGACATCACCGAGTATATTCAAACCGGCGAAAACAGCCTACGGGTCGATATGATCTTGGGACAGGATGAGTGTAAGAACTCCAAATACGTCTTTGGAGTGGAGGTCATGGAGATCGCCGAGTTCGACCAGATACTCAGCCTGGTCCAATCTGTCCCAGCCGACGACTCTCGCGCAGCAATACAAAAGCGTCTTTCTCCTATCACCGACGATGATGACCTGGCAGTTGTCACTGACAACCTCACAATCGACCTAGTGGACCCCTTCATGGCACGAATATTCGATGTTCCCGTTCGCTCGTGCCACTGCAATCACCCTGAATGTTTCGACCGTGACACTTTCATAAAAACCAGGAAATCTGTATCTGGCCAGGCACCGATGGTCGATAACTGGCGCTGCCCGATCTGCAAGGCAGATGCACGACCACAGTTCTTAGTCGTCGATCAATTCCTTGCAGAAATTCATGCCCAGCTCACTCGTACAAACCGACTTGACGGGATCCGAGCAATCCAGATTAAAGTTGATGGAACCTGGACCCCCAAATATGACACTGATGAGACCTCGCCCGTTGCAGACAAACACTTTTCTCCGAAGCGCAAGGCTGAAGACTCACAAGGGCCTGTTGCCATGCGTCCTAGAAACGACGTGTTCAATGGTAGTGGCAGCCCGGCTGTTCGCACACACGAACATACGGTCATCGAATTGGACTAATGAGTTCATCGGGTTTCCAACAAAGTTCTTACCTTATTCCCCTCTTCCAAGGGCCCTGGCCTTACAAATGTCTTTCGTTCATCTTTGCATGCATTTGAAAAGAAAGATACCCCTTATTGCGTGCTCTTCAAATGCATTCTTTCTATATTCTCTCATGATCTCTCATTACTGGCGTTTGGGGACTAGGTCTTACGGCTACGTCTGGGGTTCTCTTTCTTTATCTCAGTGCGTCACGAACAGAATGAAAATATAATTAAAAACGAAATCAAAGCTCTATGCTCAATGAACTTCAACGACCAGCCCAGTTTTGATTACCATCTTGCCTAGCTCTCCAGTAGTATAGACTAAGAACACGCTTACATATATTATTCTAGATAAGAACCCCTTGAGAGTTTCTCTGGTATCGACATTAGATTATACAAGATATATTATATTGAGCATTTAGATAGTACACCAAGTGCCTGGAGTAAGGAAAGACTACTTTCTGACTCTCCTAACATGACTAACGAGGTTTTCAATGACACCCTCGAAAGCCTCTTTTTCGCCAATCAAACCATCCCGCCGCTTCAACCAGTGCTCCAATACTGAACTGGCACGTTGGGTGACCTGATTTAATTCCTGGACATGCAGCTTCAACTCTGAATCCGTGAGACCATCTAGTGCAGCATCGGTAGTGGCGCACAGCCTGTGGACTGCCGAGAGGTCTATTTCTGGCGCCGGTGGTGCGCCGCGGCGCGGAGTAGCCTTCTGGCGGGATGGGGCTTGCCCCTTTTCAGTGTTTTCGTTGCCTTCTTCTTTACGGACTTGACTGTCGGATCGAGTGCCGGGGCTCTTTGCCCCGGTGCCTTCAAGATCAATAGAAGGGAGAACGAGCTTTTTCTGTTTTGAGGCTGGAAGGATCTCATCCAGATCAACGGGCACGCCCAGGGATACAAGGAATAGTCGACGGATGCGGGATTTCACCCAATTTTGAGGCTGGAGGGGTGGTGGTGCCACGAGCTGAGACCATAGCGAGAGCGATCGCTCGGTGCTGAAGATCGCTGTGGAGTCTGGGATTGGCTCGACGGGGGTGAGAGAGCTTAGGTCTTGGGATGCGGGGAAGAGGAGGTTGAGGGTGTCTTGAAGGGAATCGAGGAGTTCGGAGGTGGATTTGAATGTGTTGAAGTCGGTAAGAGGTGGAGGTGCGCGTGCTTGCTGAGATGCCGTAGTTTCATGTGTTGGAGCTTCCTCTGCACTGGGCTCTTGGAAGCCGTCGTCGAAATCCCCAAAATCATCATCTCCCATATCTTCCTGCTCTTCTACAAATTCGTCGAAATCATCCCCCGCTTCTTGCTTTTCATATCCATGGTCGTCGTTCATGTCATCCTCCGATGGGAGGTCTTGGGTTTTCAGGTCTGTATCATATATTGAGACGTCCGGGACGGTTTCTACCGTATCGGGTGATGTGTCACTTGTCGAGCTTGTATGAGCTTGTGGGTGCGGTGACAGGTTTTCCTCGCTGGGTATTGTATCTACCCGCTCGAGTCGGGTCTCAGGTATGTCTGTCGTAGACCCATTAAGCTCGGAAGATGTAGGTTCAAATGTTGACGGCGTTGGGCTGTCCTTGGAATCTAAAGCCTTGGTCACCACATCAGGCACAGCATCGGCGAGACGCTGTTCATGTGCCAGAGTGCCGGGGACTTCGCCATGGCTAAGTTCATCTGGGTCCACCTTCTCAACCACTGTGCGTGGAATCGGCAAGTCTTCAGGACTCATGGTTTGGTCCTCTGGCCCTGCGGGCGAACACGTCTGGCTGTTTGAGCCTTCCGGAATAACCTCGATCTCGTCCGGAACTGCATCCTGTTCTCTCTTTTTGAATGCTGCGGTGCCGGGGATCTCGCCATGCTGGGTGCTGCTGTCAACCCTCTCGACTCGCGTTCGGGGAACAGGGGAAGTGCGACCGGATCGTGGGAGTGATTGGGGATTGCCTTCACTGGCATCTGAGAAGTGTTCATCGTCGCTTTCAGAAGCTGCTAAAAAAAAGTCAGCTTTGAACAAATATTTGAACTATATCCAAGGGTCATGTACTATGGTCGCCAGCTCCTGGATCTTGCATCTCCGTAGTCCTGCTGGGGGGCTCTAGATGCGAACTAGACAAATCGGACGGCCCCTCCGACATGATTGCAGCTTGAATTCAGGGTGTTAACATGAAAGAAGGGGCACACAGAGATTGAATGATTCAAAATGCAATGGGGCCGTGTGTAGTGTGCAGTGAGGACTTGTTTCCCTGCGATCGATGTGAGTCCAGAACACATCTGCCTTAGGCACCAGATATCAATAAGTTGGCCAGTTTATTCAGGCATAATTGACACCTTGTATCTCAGGCGTAACAATTTCAGCGCGTGCTTGCCAAACTCCTTCCAATTATTATTGTCTATTGTCTTGACTTTCTTGTCCTGCCTTTTTCATTCCCCTTTTAGGCTCTTTATCTCAACCCATTCAACCAAGAGCTCCATTCTCTCATTGTTGGATCTTTTGATCCATTCTGCAGGCTACCTCCCCTGCTCCGTGTGTCGCTGGTGCTTTCTCTCCATCCAGCTTTTTCCCTCGTCAATCTTCAAGCTCGATCACCAACACCATGGCGTTCTCTTTCGGCACCCCGGCCTCTACTAGTGGCTCTAGTGGAAGTCTTTTCGGCACCGCGGGTAATGCTTTCGGCGCCAATAAGGATAACAATGCGTCTAGTGGTGGCCTCTTCGGTAATGTTGGAGCTTCGTCCACCGGCAACAGCGCCTCGCCGTCGCTGTTTGGAGGAAACTCTGCAACTGGTCAAAGCACCCCAACTTTCGGCAATGCAGGCGCTTCCAATGCGACCAACGGCGGTACTTCGGCCTTCAGCTTCGGCAGCAAGGCTCCATCCGGAACTAGCACCCAGTCCAACTCGCTCTTCGGCACCGCTGCGGGCAACCAGACTCCCAACAAACCCGCAGAATCGACCACACCTAGCCAGACTGGCAATGCACTGTTTGGTGGCGCAGGCACACCAAGCATGTTCGGCACCGCGGCCTCAACAGCTACCCCTGCTCCCGCGGGAAGCGCTCTGTTTGGCAACAACTCCACCACCCCTGCTGGACCCCCGCCGGCATCCAACCCACCCAGCAGCTTGTTCGGGGGTGCGAAACCCGGGGTCTCGACTACCCCCGCCGCAGCGCCATCATCTACCACGCCTACTACCTCACAAGCGCAGCCATCTAACAATATGTTCGGAGGGGGAGGAACCAAGCCGCTGTTTGGAGGTAGCGCAACACCTGCTGCGCCCAGCGGAGGTCTGTTCGGTGCAAACAAGCCAGCCGAGTCAACCGCTCCTAAGAATACCGCAGAGACTACCTCCAAACCACTCTTCGGCGCAGCTGCACCCGCGGGTGGAGCGCAAAGCTCGCAGACATCGTCTCTGTTCAAGAATATGGCTGCTCCCGCCGGCGACTCCGCTCCGAAGTCTGCATTCCCGGCCCTCGGCACCCCTCTTGCCTCCACCGCAAACACAACTCCTTCACTAGGAGCCCCGGCCACGTCAAGTGCTACACCTCAAAAGTCTCTTTTCCCTTCCACTGGAGGTGCCACATCGACAGCTGCCCCCTCGACTACTCCGGCAACAACTCCTCTTGGAGGAGGACTGTTTGGGGCCTCAGCTCCCACAACTACTCCAGGTACTGCGGCCACTGCCGCGCCTGCTACTACTACACCTGCTGCACCTACCGGGGGCTTGTTCGGCCAAGCTGCTGCTACGTCTTCGACCCAACCAGCGACCTCCGCCAGTTCGGCAACCCTTGGCGGCCTTGGTACTAAAACGACTGCTGCCTCGACCCCTGCCTCGACTACAACCGCTGCCGGCGCTGCTCCAGCTGGGGCCTCCGCCCTTGGTCAGTCTACTACGGGGCCCGCTCCTCCAGCTCAGTCACGTCTAAAGAACAAAACCATGGATGAGATCATCACCCGATGGGCCACAGATCTCGGCAAATATCAAAAGGACTTCCGCGAGCAGGCAGAAAAAGTTTCCGAGTGGGACCGTTTGCTGGTGGATAATGGTACCAAAGTTCAGAAGCTGTACGGCAGTACTGTTGATGCGGATCGAGCTACCCAGGAGGTTGAGCGTCAATTGTCAGCAGTTGAAGGTCAACAGGATGAGCTCAGCTCATGGCTGGATCGATACGAGCGCGAAGTCGACGAGATGGTTACCAAGCAGGTGGGCCCTGGAGAGTCCCTTCAAGGACCCGACCAGGAGCGTGAGGCAACGTAAGTACAACCCGCAACACAACATCCTGATATCTATGGGTTTGCTAATATGGCCATTAGTTACAAACTCGCGGAGAAGCTCTCGGAACGCTTGGATGAAATGGGCAAGGATCTTACCAGCATGATTGAAGAGGTCAACGGTGCTTCATCCACATTGACCAAGACCAACAAGGCAGATGAGCCGGTACGTCACACATCAGTATCGATACCCTTTTCCTTGGTGATTTTAGCTCACGCATTTTTATAGATCTCGCAGATTGTTCGCATTCTCAACGCGCACCTGTCCCAGCTGCAGGTCATCGACCAAGGCACCTCAGACTTGCAGTCTAAGGTTGCCGCCGCCCAAAAAGCAGGCCAATCGATCTCTGCCCGTCTCGGATACGGCTATCCTAACAATGGTATGGGCAATAACAACACCGCTGATGATTTCTACCGCTCGTTCATGCAAGGGCGGTAAAGGGTTGGATGGTTTTTTCTAATGATTTGAACTCGGAGTTATCGGCTACTTGGCACCTCGATGTGCTTTGGGGGAATGTTCTGTTGTAGTCAGGGAATGCTAATAGTCGGTCACAATAAAATGCTTGCATGCGCTTTGTGATTAACAACTTTGAACCTTTGTAAAATCCAATGCAATAGGATTGACAAAGTCTTCTTGTATCAGTATGTCCTTCTGGTCACTATTGTTAATGTTAATGTTCGGACCGAGTCTCCAGAAGATCCATCACTTCTTTCTGCCTTTTCCTTGATTTCTCTGCTCCTTCTGATGATAGATGTATAGGCAACTGACCCTTGCGGTTCTTGATCAGCCGGTCAGCGCCTGCCTCTAGTAGCAACTCAATGAATTTCACATCATTTCTCTTCGCTGCCACGTGCAATGGCGTATTGCCTTGGCTGTCCCTTGGTTGTACATCAGCGCCTTTCTGCAACAAATGCCTTGCGGAATCAAAAGAGCCATTCAGCGCTAATCTGTGTAGCGGTGTCACGCCATTGGTAGTTTTTGACTCTGGGTCGGCACCATATTGTAACAATATCTTGCAAAGCCCTGCATTTTCTTTCGACGTCGCACAATGCAATGGTGTGATATTACAATCATTTCCCCGTCCTGGATCCGCACCTCGTTCCAGCAAGAGAGCGGCCACGGAGGGTGGATTCAGGTTCTTGCATACGGTGTTCTCCCAGAGTACCCCCCGCAACAATGGCGTGTTCCCTTTTGTCGATTGTGCCTCTATTTTTGCACCTTTATCCAGCAAGAACGCCGCTGTTTCTACCTGGCCGCTCCAACATGCCACATGCAGCGGTGTCTCGCCTTTCTCGTCTTTTGCCTCAATATCGGCTCCTTTCTCCACCAGCAACTTGGCGGTCTCGACTCCATTAGAGGATGCCAGATGCAGGAGCGACATTCCACTTCGATCCCGTATATTGAATTCAGCACCGCTTTCTATTAGACACCGGGCCACTTCCACGGAGCCAGACTGACACGCTACCTGCAACGGAGTCTGTTTCAAGGAATTCATAGATTCCATTTTGGCACCTTTCTCGATAAGAACTCTAGCTACTGCCTCGCGGCTTGTGGGGCGTTTCTCAGCCGCGAGATGCAATAGGCTGGCCCTGGAGCCCGTCGAGTTCACATCAACGCCGTTATCAAGCAAAATTTTAGCGACGGCTGCTTTATTGTGGGCCACAGCCAATGTGATTGCGTCTAGGGGGAGTCCCCAGCCGCCTTTGGCATGCGGGTTGGCTCCATGTGCCAACAGCAACGCAACAATGTCTGCATGGCCACAGTGAGTGGACTGTATCAATGGCGATCTTCCGGTTTGAATATTCTTCGATTCGATCTCCGCTCCTTGTCGGATTGATTCTTGGGCTGTTCTTAATTGTCCTTTGGTTGCTGCCCAATGGAGTGCGCTAGCTTGATGCTTTCGGACGTTGTAGGCATAGAGGAAGGAGTTCAGGAGGATATAGCAGCGGCGACTGGTTCTTGCAAATGCATTCATGTCATTTTGGGAGTCTTGGGCCTCTGCTATGGCTAGCAGAAGCTCATTTGGTAGGACGAAGAGAGTCATGGTGGGGTATGTGTCTCTAGACCAAAATTCAGGGGTTATTTACATTCTCATTCCAAGGGTGCGAACGTGGGATTATAGGAAGGTGTTTCGTAGTTGGACGGTCCCGCTTTATTTTTTATGTGGAGACCGCTGGCGTACCCATAGACAGCTTATATTATCGTACAATGTTTACGATGTCATTGTTTACACCTTCGTAACAAATTACTCGGGTTATTTGATGTTTTCTTAAACCCGTAATATTATTAAGGGAAAAAAATTGTAAGTTATTTGCGCTCTGTACAAAGACAGAGAATACGTATAGGTAGTATATTAAGCCTACAACTTTGTACATGGACTGATGCTGAGTCTTCCCAGTGATATTTCAAGCAAGCTACTGGGCACTATACACACAATAGTGGAGAAACTTCATATGCTATGACAGAGAGATGTCTTGTTTAGGAACAGGCGCTGAAAACGGCACGATCTCAAGATAGGCAAGCAGGATGGCTCCTTAGAGTGGAGGTGGTATTATACACAGCAATTGGAGTAGCGCTTCATATTAGACATAAGATAGAATGGATGCATGGGGCTTATTTGCGGCTCAAGCCATCGCTAAAGAGAAACTAGTCAGCTATACTATTCATATTTAACAGGAAATGGGAATAGACAGGATAGTATTTCCCGACTTGCACTTACATGTGGGTCTCCAGCTCATCCAAGTGCTTGCGCTGCTCGTTGATCTTCTTCTTGAGTTGAGCAAGCCTATCAAACCAGTTAGCTCCAGTCTGATTCTCGGCTCTGCAAATCTTACTTCTCAAGCTCCTTCTCACGAATATAAAGGCTCTCTTGGGCAGCCTCACGCTTGGTGAAGGCATCACTGGTAGAGGGGAATATGTTAGCGATCATACGGATATGATGTCATCCAACTGCGGCAAGGCAGACATGGAACAATCTCCTCGTTGTAATTGAAGTCGGGGTGTGTAAGTTTCGCAGTCAACCTGCATCTCACTTACCCGGAAGAGGCACCACCACTAGAGCGGGGAGCACCGGTGTCACCTTCGCCCATGCGAGGAACAGCTACGGAGAAGGAGCGGGTGAAGACTGCCCGGTTGGCAGTGGCGGCGGGACGGACGAATTGGCGGAGCATATTGATGATTTCGATGGTAGAGAGTTAAAGTGAGATATGGGAGTAAATGGGAAGTTGACAAAGTACGAGGAGAACTCCAGGGCTAAAGTAAGGCAAGCTTATAGCAAATGACGTTACGCGCCAAGAAACATCATGTGATGGCCCAATCTTGGAAGTGTAAGGTTGGGACCTCCAGCTCATACAAGCTTATGTCAGAGCCTAGGTCATGTGAACAAAAATTTCTGATAAGTCGCGGCCTTCTCATTCGACTTTCCACTTACACCTACAGGTATACTTGATCACAGGGATACACATTAATTTACTAACTTACTTTCTTCTTTTTAATATATGTATATATATACATAGTCTAATAGTAAAGCATATATGTTATATTATATACCCATGTTCTAGACTACAAAACCATCATATTGAATGAGGCGTAAGTAAGGAACCCCCGGGCGATTGGCGGATATGGAATGGGGGATGACGCTGTAGGAGGCCCACCGAACCACACAGAAGCGATGAGAGAAGATTTGTGTATATAAATGGCTAACAGTGATATATTCTTGAATACTTATGTTTTATATAAAATTAATTAATTTTTTTTTTCAAAAAATAGAAACAAGTCCAAGTGACATTAAGTACCCTTTTTTTTTAGAAAAAAAATACACAAAGCCCGAATAAGAGTGGGTTGTTCAGGTAAATCCCAACACCGCCTTCTGCCCCCCTCCTTTCCTCCTACCTCCTCTCTCTCAACTCCCTACTCTCTCACTTCCAATCTTCTTTCCATCTCGCTATTTCTTATTACCTTCTTTTCCCTTTTCACAAACCAGGTCAGTTGTTTTCCTGTTTTCCTGTTGAATTTGCCCTCTCCTAGCCCTATTTCTATGCCCCGTCATCACCGCAAAATCCACACATATCAACAAATCATGGTGGAAGAGACACTCTGAAAACTACAATTTCCCCAAATTCAAATGGAATCGCATCACAAGTTACAGTGGAAACTACATGTTCTCGGCCCCTTGTTTACCTGTTGAACCGTTGCCGCGACCGCTTTCCTGCGATACCCCCCAACGACACACGGGAAGAGACCCAAGGGCCCTGTAACCGCCACGATCGTCATGATCGGCCAAATATCTGGGTCTTTGGTCTTCGGTCTTTAGTCCCCATATTTGATTCAGAGACGTTCTACGTGATACTGGAACCTCGGGCCCTTTCTCGTATATTGGGAGAGGGGGTCGAGGGTCGATATCTCTACCCCTCGCCATCAACTACTTGCACTATCCCGATGGCGTGATTTTCAACCCTCATCTCAAACATTACCAATCTGACAAGGAAAACATATGCAAGAAAAAAAATTGGCTAACATAGTTCGCACTGTAGAAAACACATATTCACCATGGCTCACGAAGACGCTGTTTACCTCGCCAAGCTCGCTGAGCAGGCTGAGCGCTATGAAGGTTGGTTTCCTCACAAATTTAGATCGTCTAGTTGCATAAATCCCTAACAATGCGACGCAGAGATGGTCGAGAACATGAAGGTCGTCGCCTCGGCCGACGTTGAGCTCTCCGTTGAGGAGCGCAATCTCCTATCTGTCGCCTATAAGAACGTCATTGGTGCCCGCCGTGCCTCTTGGAGAATCGTCACCTCTATTGAGCAGAAGGAGGAGTCCAAGGGCAACGAGTCCCAGGTCACTCTCATCAAGGAGTACCGCCAAAAGATCGAGGCCGAGCTTGCCAAGATCTGCGACGATATCCTCGATGTTCTGGATGAGCACCTCATCAAGTCCGCCCAGAGCGGCGAGTCCAAGGTCTTCTACCACAAGATGAAGGGTGACTACCACCGCTACCTTGCCGAGTTCGCCATTGGTGACCGCCGCAAGGGTGCTGCCAACCACTCTCTGGAGGCCTACAAGGCTGCCACCGAGATCGCCTCCACTGACCTTGCCCCTACCCACCCCATTCGTCTCGGACTTGCCCTCAACTTCTCCGTCTTCTACTATGAAATCCTGAACTCCCCCGATCAGGCTTGCCACCTCGCTAAGCTTGCCTTTGATGATGCTATTGCTGGTATGTTTGAATGCAGATTTTGCCACGTGCATTGGCCAATGCTAACATTTTCTCTGCAGAGCTCGACACTCTGAGCGAGGAGAGCTACAAGGACTCCACTCTCATCATGCAGCTCCTCCGTGACAACCTGGTAAGTGTGAAATCATCTGCTGATTCAATTCGTTCATTTTCTGACCCGCATTTCCCTCCAGACCCTCTGGACCTCGTCCGAGGCTGACCCCACTTCTGAGAGCGCTGCCCCTACTGAGAAGAAGGAGGAGGCTCCGGCCGCCGAGGCCGAGAAGCCCGCCGCCGAGTAAATGATTAACACCTAAAAAGACCTTGTTGATGGACACGCGTCCTCAGGACGGATGGAGCAACCGAGAGAAAGAGAGCGCGCGACAGGTCTTCTAGTACAAGGATATAGACTGGAGACGAAGGAGGAAGGACGATGAGATCTATCGGGCCGATTGTTGGTTTATAGTATCACAGAGACTCGCGAGGGTCGGTGTGAGAAACATTCTGACCTTTGGGTGTCGATGCTCTCTGGGCCATTTTTGCCTTAAATCTTCTCTCTACTTGCCTACTTGCCCTTTCTGCTTTGGCCCGGCGCTTGTGTTCTCTGCCCTGAGGGATATCCATCCTGTCTCCTCTTTTCGTTTTTTTCATTCTCCTTGTTATTTTGTCTACTTTGCCTCTTAACTACCCAAAGAGTCCCCTTGCGCGCACTCTCCCAGCCCAGCACACATACACACACAGAAGTTCTTCAAATCAGTTCCTTATCAGGACTTCAATAAGGGCATCCCTATTGATCCCTAACCTGGCTTTTCACATTTCCTATTGACTACTCCCCGTATATGTGCCGTGTGGCGTTTTGATTCTCACTAGATGTGATTTCGAAGATAATCTCGTACACTGCCCAGGTGTCTCAGTAATACTTTGCGAATCATTGTACTTGGAGCATGGATGACTATGTATATGAGTCTCCGTCCATCGCCCAGAATGCCGCAGAGTAGATGGCAAGCTGTCATGTCCCGAGTAAGCTAGGCCGTTTCAGATAAAAGAAGCTACCATAATGAGCTCTCATCCTGTTTCTGAACCAACAACTAACGGCTTGTCCACAACACTTCATGCCCTGCTCGTGGGCGATATGGTCACTGATCAGTGGACACGTGAACAACTAACTATATGTAAATAAATCCTTAATCAAAATCTGTCGGCTTACATGCTTCACAATGATTTGAAATAGAAATCCCATGCCAATTAGCAAAATGAGAGTATGCATCACATCCCTATGAACTAAGAGAATAGATAATCTAAGCGATACATCAGATCCACAATACAACTCAGAATTATTTTGGACAATGGATGGGTATTATATATTTGACCGGGGGTGTGCAGACATGCATATGCCCGTGTCTGCAGACAAAGCCGCAATGATATCAGTGGCTGTATTAGTTGGGCACTATCGAGCTTATGTGCGCCTACCGGTGTCACATCGCAGTTGATCGTCGTTTTCTTCATGAAGTATGCATGCTGCACTGTCTGTAATTGGATGATGGTGCGTCTAGTATTGCTCTCAATCACACCTGGTTATCTGTCTCCTCATATCTGAAGTTTTATGCATTTTGTACAGAACTACAAAAGATAAATCTCAATTGAAATAGTTTCCATTGCTATGGTCGAAACCACAATGCTACCAGCCATATGGGCTTGACGAAAAGGGGTATGAGGACAATAAAGGGAAAACGGAGGACTTGAACCATGCACGCTCCTGGGTATGTCAAGTGCAAGCAAAAATAGAGCCACAATGATAACGAACATGACGAAAAAGTGGCATCTTTGTCTCCACATGCAGAGACACGAGTCAGTCCAGTGGAGACACAGTAGAAGAAAATAAAGGAAAAAAGTTGAAATGCGGATGTACAGAGCCCCTCGAATATCGAGAAGGCATGTGAGAAAAGATAAGAAGATAAATGGACTGTCCCAGAAGACCCCTAAGATGCTTTCCACTTCCCACGCCGTTCTGTTGTGGCGATGACCGTCACCATGCAATGCCCGTGAAGAAACATTTCAAATGCTCCAGCAAGAGCCATTCAATCAAATCGAGTCTAGTCCCAGTCCCCGAAACGCCCAAGGTGCTATGCATCGAAAGATAACAAAAAGGAAAAAAAAGTACAAGTGAAACGTGTTCACGGAGCCGCCACAAAAATAAAACGCCGAATGAAAAGAGTGAGGAATATGAAAAAAAAATAAAGGGCCAATAATATCGACAGGGTTGAAGGTAGGCAGAGTGGAACACTGCGTTTATAGAATAAAGCCCTGGAGGTCACACACCGACAAGATGATGTAATGAAGACCCCCAGGAAATCAAAATGCCAAGAAGTCAGGTGGCGGGCCGTACGAGGCATGCAATGATGTCACGAACAATCCCTTGAAGTTCCCCCCTTGAGTAAATTCGGATTTAGCCTCCCCGGTTCAGCAGTCGATCCTTGAACAGGGGTGCTGTGATGATGACTTTGTGGCGTTTAAACCGAAATGACCGAAATGTGGTGTTCCGGGGCCACTCGAACCAGTCGGGTGGCAGATGTGATGTGTGAGAAAATGGCCGTTGTCGGGTAAATGCTGACCCCCCATTACAGAAAGAGAGTTGTAATCATAACCCTGCCGTTTTATGAGTGACATACTGACGCTGGGCATGTAACTTCTCTCAAACCACTTAAATATGCGAGAAGAGAAATCCGTTGACCAGGGATTTGTCGTGAAGTGAAGATAAATCGAATCTCGGTAAAACCGGCGACCGTATGTAACGCATGGAGCCCCCTGCTGCAAAAATAACAGGCAATCCCTCCCAATCAACGTTCACGGGATGAGGTATTCGGCCACCTTGCGACATTCTGTTCGGAAAGCCGGTTTATTTCTGCGCTTTGCGTGCTTTCGTACTGCGGGTCATTTCGCCCTTGGTCATGTTGCGAGTGAGACCACCGATGTAGTCTTGTAAAATTTTGTTCTCAGTTTCCAACTTATCATGGTCCGATTTGACCGCGTCAATACGTTCGGCGAGTGCCTGAAGGGATGATTGGAGAGCCTTGGCTTGCCTTTTATAGTTCATATAGTTAGCTATCAAAATCTTCGAATTTGCGTAGTCCAGTAGCAAAACGCCTAGAACAGCATTTGAAACTCACTCCTGTAGGGTCTGTCGGGCTTCCTTGCCCAAACGCTCCAGATCGGCAGAATTGCGTCGTGGGCTCATAGCGCGAGCGTCATCTGGGGGAAACTCTTCCTCTTCAATTTCAATTTCGGGATGGTCCCGAGGGACAAGGATCGAAGCACTGGGTTTGCGGCTCGCCATTCGCGGACGTTCTGATCGGCCTCGACGGTCGGTCTCTGCGTCGGATATAGAAGAAGACGATGAGAGGGATGACATATGCATGCGGCCACTGTCGTTTGGGTGCGGCAAAGTATCAACAGGAGAGGCTTCAGTCATTTCTGTGTCTGATGCCATAAGGGTTACTGCTCGCGACACACGGAATCCAAAGGAGGTCCAGGATGGCGGTAGAATCAAGCTCCCGCGATTGGGGTTGGCGGATTAAAAGAGGCCGGAGGAAAAAAAAAGCGGCTGATGAACGACCACGGTCTACCCCTAGCGATGTACCCCAGATGAGAAATCTGTGTTACGCTTGAGGTAGCTACCGGGTCGGCGGAAAGTCGTAAAGGAGAGGATTGCGTAATTTTTTCAAGACGACCGGGGCCGACTCTTTGACAGGGCGAGTAATTTCGAAACGCGTGGGTTGAGATTATTGCAATTCGAGGTTTGGGGGAAGAGGGGAGAGAGATGGTAACCGGAGGTGGGTTTCAAAGGGAAGGTCTTGGAATTTTTTTTTTCTCCCTCTTTCCGGAAAGAGAGGCTGGCCACAAGGGAGGCAGGATCGAGGTTAGATATGTCGAAATAGTTTTCAAAGAGAAGAGACAGAAAAAAAGAGAAGAGAGAGAGAGAAGGAGTCAGAACACCAAAAAGAGCTTTGAGGGAAAAAGGAACTTTCAAGAGAGTTTCGGTATCGGCGTTACGGCAGAGGGGGTACAGAAGAGTGACCTGAGTTGTGGTGCGACGGGTACGGTATCCAGTGGTACCCATGTAGTCTCCAGTATAATTGTCTATCTTAGCACCTTTTCAGTAGGTGGAGGAACCCATGTCCCTTGGATCATCCTGAAGGGTTCTTTTCATCTTCTTTTTCTTTTATATTTTTCTTTTCTTATTATTCAACCTTTTTTATTTTTTTTACCCTATGTATGTATTTCGTACGGAGTACGTGAACGTATAATTACATAGATAGCGGGCTAAAATAAAGATAATATATAAATTTCAAATATACAATTTATAATAAAATAAACAGAAAAAGGAAAAAGAGGGGATTTTCTAGAAATGAGAGGCGTTCAGGAACTAACGGGTGGCTCCTTGGATTCCCCTTTCCACATCTTTTTC
Organism: Penicillium griseofulvum; assembly: GCF_001561935.1. Taxonomy (NCBI): domain Eukaryota; kingdom Fungi; phylum Ascomycota; class Eurotiomycetes; order Eurotiales; family Aspergillaceae; genus Penicillium; species Penicillium griseofulvum. The sequence continues at coordinate 1,517,037 of NW_024467473.1, forward strand.
CGACAAGTACCCGGTACACCGCTGTTCCCTATTTGCGCCGTGGTCCGTTCAAGTACTCGGTACTCCATACATCATAGGGTACACACTTCCTCTTCGGTTCCGCTCTCCACCGTCATTTAACGTATTATAAAAACAATGTTCTACAATGTATAGTTTGTAGCACAAATGTATGGTTTATATATATTTTCTTTATTTTAAGATCCAAGCTCACTTGGCCCGGTAATTTGGGTCTTCCTGCATTCTATTTCGGATATTCTATCGGGTAAGGAAATTTGGGGAATGAATCGAATTAAAATTTGATCTTATATTGTATATTAACGTACGGAGTATTATACTACAATACTGCACATGTGGCCATACCCCCGTCCTTCAGGGGGGGGGGCATGCAATGTCGATCGAGCCTCAGAGCCAAATGACGCCATATCATTGGCCCCTACAACGTAATTCTCACGCCGGATATACATCGTAGTTATACAAAGTACGAAGTACATATGTATAAGTAACCCTATTAGAGTATGAGGAATAGTACTCCCTACTCCATATACTACTCCGTGCATGTAGAATTTATCTCGGTACGGTGACGAAGATACCAAGGGGTAGATACAGCCGCCCTTGGGCAAGATCGGCCGAACAAAGGTTCCCGGGAAACGGTACTTGTTTATGAGATCTTCCCAATGACCAAACAAGGGTGTTTTTTTTTATATGTTGTATACCAATATAGAAGGCTCGGAAGCAGGAAAACAGATCCGAGAATAAATCCCCGTTCGCCCCTCGTTAGCCGCCTCCACCGCCACCAAAAAGAAACTGTTGTAGAAAAAAACAGTTCAATATCACTTGAGAATATTGGGAAAATTAACTTATCAGGAGAAAGAGTTCAGTGGCACTGCATTTTGTTGCTCCACACACACCACAACCACCACCCCACACACACCCACCACCCCCCCCCCCCCCAAGGTCTGTCGTAATATCCCGCGACCAGTCACCATCTCCCATCCTTAGCCCACTCCCCTAACCAATGTGCGCCCAACGCTTGGGCTTCAGACGATCCATTCCCGTGGATTATGAGATTATGACATGCTCCGTTATTATTTGATGAGTCGCTAGCCGAAAAGGAGGTGAAACTGAGTGCCATCATAGACGCCGATCTCAGCAAATCATTTTGAGTGCGAGAAGGAATCTGCTCCTCGGCTCCGGCAATATATTGTTAAGGCACCCTAAAATTGCCGGCGCCACCTTCAAGGTCCGGGGATTTGTACTAGTGTTCCGCCCTTGTCAGATTATTTGAAGCTATTTGTGCAGGGTTAGCGCTATAAGACTAAATATTAAATTTCAAGGTTGGAAATATCCTTAATTGTTCTACGTACAGCATACATAATCTTTGCCCCCAATCTTGGAAAGTCTTGGCTTTGCTTATGTGTTCGGTGACAGCCTTCTTATCAAACCAGATGTGTTCCTGGATCCCGTTGTCAGATGATTTTTAGTCCTAGGCAGTTATACGCTCAGGCCTAATACCGTATCTAGTATCTGAACAGTGTAACTATGAAGTTGTCTTCACCGAAGCCCATGAGGGGTGTGCGTGTGACATTCTTTTTAGGCCGTAATCTATAATAACCTAGTTAATATTGGGTATTTATAGTGTACTGGTTTTTATATTGAATCAAACTGTGGTCCCCAAAAAAACGTGGCCGGGGCAACTGAGACAAATCAAATATCAGACCATGACTACGGAATACTTTTATATTATCCTTATGAGACATCTACATCGCATATCGTACACTTTGAGATGGATTTTTATTTATTATTTTTTCGGGGCCTTCCAAAGAAAGCTAATGATGGTCAAAACCCAAGTACCCGCCGATCTGCAAGTGCGTTTCGTCTGGTTGATTCGTGCCCTACGTCGTCCCGAACACCCCACCTATACGAACGCGTTTTTTTGTCCCCCCCCATTACGGAGGAGGCGTCAAGGATGTTTAGTCGCACGCTAGAGTGGGTTCATCCCCCTTCTTTTTGCTTCTTTTTGCCCCTCTTTGTGTTCTTAGTGGTCACCTTCATGTCTTTCTTCGATTCAAGATATTTTAGGTCCAATCATCGTGACTAGAATTCCTTGAGATTTTAGTGTGCTATGTCAAAAGTATATCGCTCTAATACCGTTTATAGTCAGCGTGGAAGTACGGAGTACAACATAATATACTATGTGTAAGGGCTTCTTCCGATCATCCCATGCATTGAACATTGAATATCTGCTTTCCAAAGTATATCCCCGCCTCGTAAGCCTAGTATAGAGTTTAATATCTATGCTATACATAGCCATGAACATCAATGTATCTAGGACAGTGTGCCGAAGAACTATGTCTCACATCGTCTCACATTATTGTGAGTAGACATTGGAACATCATTGGCAACCTAACGGGGTTCACCGTGGAAGAAACAAAAAATAGTGTAATCCAAAGGGATAACGGAAAAATTACGGTTGTCCGTGGTGTTTTGGGGTATAATCGTGATCGTATAGGCGGTTTTATCCATGTAATTAGTACTAGTGCTACATGTCCAACTAGGTTTAGTAACCTAAATAGGATGCCGAAGCCATTCAGTATGTGAAAATAAGCTAGCCTGTAGAACAATACTATGTTGTAGATATCTTACTTGAGATAATGGGTGGCGTTGGCGACTGATACTTATGACTACATGGTAATTACTTATGAGAGCCAGAGCGTAGTAGGAGATAGTGGAGAGATTATTTATTACGAATATTTACTACTGCTATTTATACCTATAGAAGAAGGGCTCTTAGTTTGAGAAGCTTCTTAATTACTGAGCTAGTAGAAGTATCAGAATCACCTCCCCCGGCCCCAGCATACCTAGAGAATCGGCTTTTCAGCTACATTCGCGGCCCCCTGGGAGGTGTGGAATATATAAGAAGGCAGGAAATAATTCCAATTGAATCCATTGGTACGGTTTGGCCACTTATGGCTGAGAAGCAGTCGAATATTTGTAGCCGGTTGAATGTGTAGTACCTAGATAGTTAGATGACGAGAAATCCATGGATCTGATCTATATGGCCCTTCCGACTTTGTAAAAGGAAACTCTCACTTCCTTCCTCGCTGTCTCTCAGTTGTTTTCTTCCCCCGCCTTTGATCGTCTCGCAACATGAAGGGAAAAGGTGTATCATCACTGGATATTTCGACTACGAGTCAACTGGCCAAGCCGCCACAGGTGTCCGGAGGGCCTTTATGGATTATGTCGGGTAAACTTCATAACTCTTTTGGGTACTTCATTTTTGCATTTGAAGGAACTCCACGGCCGAATCACTACAGACTGGTCAACTACGTTCCGGATGTGCTCCACACATCACATCGGATAGCCACATCTGTCAAAGGTTATACATAGAAAAGTCGTTTGCGCAAAGCCTCTTTACGCCTTTTTTTTTGGCCGTCGACCTATCTAAATAGAATAATATTTGAGAAGACTACTAAACATACCAATGGAAGGACTACTGAAAAGTCTCCACAAGGCTGCTTATGCCGACTATTCTTGTTGTACGCTAACCTCAAAATATCCTGCAATGTCGATAACACATAACATCGATACAACATACTTCCCAGCCCGCTTACCAGTGCCCACCTATTGCAGATCCGACGATCAAGCAATCCGGTTTTCGGGATGGATTCCTGTTTTGTTTTGCGTGCTTTGTGGAAATGGATCTATCGGCAGAATGTGGGAGGTGGGGATCCATATCTACCAATCATCCTACTTGGAAATTTGATCAGTGCGGGACGTGAGATCCTTGCAGGACTAGTCTAAAAGGCTAGTGTGTACAAAGTACTATGTTGTATGTTGTTTTTGATCGGCAGTTCCAAGTGTCGGGGAAGTCGTCAAACAATGAAAGCAGTTCCTGCTGTGCATAATGGCAACTAGACGTAGCACGAGCGCCAAGATTGTGTTTAGAGTCCTGGGAGGATAATGCTGAACCTGAAGGATATGATAATGATTCCGAGTAATTATAGACTGTGTAGGGTAGGCTGTACAAAAGAGCCCTAAAGCCCTGGATGCAATGAGTGGTGTCTATTTACCGCCAAAAACACCAACGCCGACCCACAATTTGTACCTATCGATTGTTTTACTCACATCTCATCATAGGATTGCCATTGGTACAGAGCTCTCAACACAGCTATGCCGCCGGACTGGGTTTCAACTGTGCGACCTCGGCCACGATCATTGTAGTCCTTCGACGTAGAGCCTGTGGTCGAGGACTTGAGGTCAGAATCGGCATTGCGGTAATCAACAGCACCATTCGGGATAGTGCTGCTATCCACGATCTCGTTGGCATCCAGCTTATGATATGAGCGGCCCCACCAGGTACCAAACTTGCCATCTTTGTCGCGAGTCACTAGGGCAGCTTTCGCATTATGTTCAATCCAAGGTCCGTAGGCGCGGCATCGTTTCATATGCTGCTCATAGACTTCGGCCCAGTTGTCATCTGCTGCATGTCTGTGGATCGCGTCCGCTAGGAACCGCTTCTCTTGCGGCTGAAGAGGCCGGCAGAATCCAGACAGGTGGTGGAAGAATATCCCTTTGAAGGTCTGTCCATCTTGGGAGCAGATCCCCTGAGAATCACATGCATCCTCGAGCACACCTCCGCGGCCAAGTCCCTTCCATTGCCGGCTGGAGGTATGTGGCCACCCGGTAGCCTGTAGTACTTCGTGAACAAGCTCGTGACCGTCGCGTAGATAGGCTTGTGAATTCGTGGCTAGCCAGAGTCCTCTCAGCCCGCTGAGAACGACTCCTTGATTGTAAGTGTAGACCATAGAATTGAGCTCGTCGCATTGTCCTGAGCCGGGATTCGATGCACTTTGCCAGCCACTGATGTGGAAACCATCTGCATAGAGACCGCCTATTCCAGTCATATTTGAATTCTTGAGCCATTCATACCCGTCAATTGCAGCCTTGAGGTGAAGAGGGTTATGCGGGTTCTTCCGTACGGGCTGTGGACCCTGCGAGTCGACAAGGAACGGGGCATCAATGGGGTCTCCGGGAAAGTACAAATACATCTCGATGCTTGCGGAGATATACAGCTCGTTCGTAATCGCATTCTTGTACGGCATCAGATATGGGCTCCAGATCATGCCGCCGCCACAGAGGGTTTTGTCCCAACCAGCGGAGGCGAGCTCGTAAAAGATGCGTGCTCTGTGAGCAGCAGAGTTCTGGAACTGGGTACCGTACCAAATTTCTCCAGAACCGTTGTTTGAGGAGACATAGTGAAGGTCCGAGTGGAGATTTTGGAACTTGATATTTTCCAACCATCCTAACACAACCCATAGCATGTCATCGTAGGCCTGGTTTCTAAGACTGAAAGAGTTTTCGCCGAAGTAGAACGCAGAAATATGGCTGAAAAACCGATTGACCGTATTTTCAAGCCTGAAAAAGGATAATCCTTGCAATTCATCCGTGTCGGGGATATCAAGCGGACCTGAGGTTAGAGATGATAGTGCTGCCGAAACGTGTGTGCCTAAGACTGCCGCAGTCCAATCGATGCTGGTCGGCCACGTGCCCTGCCATAGCACAAAGTACCTGTCTTGCATCACCTGCAAGGCGGCGATAAGATCCTGCAAGGTATTCAGAATGGGGTCGTGGATCGACCCTTCCGGCGCTGACCCAGTACCTCCAAAGAAAGTCTCCTTTGAGGGGTTATCAACCGAACTGGAAGATGAAGGCACTCCCAAAATTTCCTGAGATGGATACGCCAGCGCATTGGCCATAATTGAAAATGATAGGAAGCATAGCATAAGAATACGGTATAGAGATCGTGATAGCCCCAAGGGGGTAAAATATGTGTGTTGGGGAGCCATTCTGCACCAGGAAATATATCCTGTCAGAATCAGATCCCCAGACACAGGATTTTGGAGTCCGTCTATAAGAATAGAGGGTAGAGACAGTGCGCAATGAAAGCGGCTAAAAACGAGGAAGAGCGATAACCGCATGCGCCATGCGGGGAAAATGGGGAGCCGGGCAGGGTTAAGCTTAGTCACCAGTCTGGGCAGCCCTGGAGCTCTGGAGCCCTCACGGGAGATGGTCACGAGTGCCAGGTGAGGGTTAATTCATTGTATATTAGAGCCTTATTATCATCCCGAAAGAATGATTGGAGCCTTCTGACCATACAATACTAACCCCGAAGTCCAAAAATAATTTATTTACTCTATTCCAGCGCCACATGGCTGTCGCATGATCCATACCCCGCGAGGGATCCTACATGGGTATACTCCATCTATACTACAGAGTACTAATGTACGATTTTTGATTTCATCTTAAATTAAGTTGACAACTAGGTAGATGAAAGGTCACATAACCAAAAAAATCCATTCTTCGTAATGTACATTACTCCCAGAGGCTGGGCTTTGGGGTCCAGGGTTGTCTTTGTTGACCAGATGCTCATAGACCAATTTTCAATTTTCATCAAAGAGCCTTTAATTTCTGAGTCCATGTCAGTATATTTCTAGTCAGAGTTTAAGAGCAAATTTCCATACCATTGTGGCAATCTATCGTGGCGCCGGCACGTACCCCGTGTGTGTACGTGTCCCATGTACACCCACACTCGGCCTGTGACCCATACAGGTTCGATTGAAAAGGGGCCGTGCCGGCGAATACTAGATGATATGTCCACCGTTTGTAGACAGGTTCTGGCAGGAAGGATGGGTAAAGGTTCGAACGAAACAGTGCGAGGTATTAAAAATGCGACAAAAGCAAAGCCCAGGTATCAAATGGAAGATCACAAGCAATGTATGCAGGTCAAATTTTATCGTTTCCATCCATTGAAAAGGTTTAGTCCCGGTCGCCGCCAGCTTCGGGGCTGCGACTCCGGTTAGGGCTTCTGCTGCGATTCCGAGTAGCCCGGCCCTTTGGCCCTCCATTCTTGTTCTTGCCTGATGGAGGCGGGCGAACAAAAGCATAGTCGACACGAAGGGTCTGCTCGAGGAGCTTGTAACCGTTAAGGTTTTTGATAGCTTCACTGGCTTCGGGGAGGGTGGAGTATTCGATCAATGCATAGCCCTGCCGAAATAGTGGTGTTAGCAATCGTACCATTGAACGTTATTGACAAGAGTTCCCATATTTTAAAAGGAAATTCTCCAGGGTCGTAGAGGTAGTTCTGAGATTGAGGATGCGCACCTTGACATAACCCGTTCGCCGATCAAGGTTCAAGCTGAAGTTTTTGATCTCACCATACTCCGCAAAGAGTTCGGTGACATCTTCCTCCGACGATTCCTCGTGGATATTAGATACGATAATAATCCATCCTTCGATACTGCGCACAGCGACTGCATTCCCCTGGGTGCGTGGCTCAAAACTGCGGTCTGACTGCTCGGGAGTGTCGTCGTGTGCGACAGGAGGGTCAATTTCCATCTCATTCGACATATTGTGAGGTATATGTGCGAGAAAACCGGTGCGACTGTATTGGTATTATGTTGAGATGTGTAGTCTGAACGTCTGTAGCGGTCTATCGCGATCTGAAGTCTGCAGAGGGTGGAGGGCGGTATTATTGGGCGGTATTATTGGGCGGTCTCGGACAACCTCACCTCCAAGAGAAGCTTGCAATCACATGACCCCAACCTGAGTTCAATGCACTAGCAAGTTTGACACCACGATATTTGCTGTCGAAGCCAGCTGTAATCAGTGCAGATGCCTGCGAACGCATCGCTGCCTGCAAAGGGTTTGCCGCCGCGGCAACCGAAGAAGTATAAATACCCCTACCTACCCCCAGAACTTCCTCTTCCTTTTCTTCTCCATCCTAGTGCACGGGTTTTACACGTATCAGTGAGGAGACATCCGAGATCGTGTTTTTGCTAGTTGAAAACTACCAAATTGACTACTTCAAGTAGGCCTACGGGCTCGCTTGGGAATTTTTGAAACACTCTGTACATCCATGGATGTAAATGATATTTCTTATCATGCTCTGAAGTCCAAGTAACAAAACTTTAGGTAGTATGGTGTCGTTCTAGATAAGAAAAACTAGTCATGGTATTAAATCTCTTCCAAAAAAAGTAATTTTTGTTATACATGTTGAGACTACACTACCGAATGGTTGAATAGTAGGTGGTTGCTATTTAGTTTCCTTGTTTTGGCGGCTTATCCGGCTTCTTTTCTCTCTTTCAAATCTCGGGCTTGCAGACTTGAATCATCGTTAGTTATGTTTTTATATGCTATATGCAGCAGAGATGCCAAGGGAGTGGAGATTTGTATTCGCTACCCTGTCTGTTCTATGTCTCTCAGCAAGTACAAGACAGCGATTAGCTGCGCTTGCCCGTAGGAAGAAGCATCACCGTCGAAAGACCAAAGAAAGGAGAAAAAAAAAAAAAAAGAAAACAGAAGAAAAAGGAAAATAGATAATAAACAATTGGTTCAAATACAGGGGTTGTCGAATGATTGAGAAAAAGAGATGTTGGAAAAACCGAGGTCAGGTTATCCAGTTAATAAAGTGGATACAAAATAGCTTAACGGCGGTTGTTGCCCATACCGAGGATTTGGACCATGCGGATAAAGATGTTGATGAAGTCCAACTCGAGGCTGACGCACTCGTTGACCACATCACGCTTGATCAAGCCGCGCTCGGCAAGACGAGCATGGTGCAGAATCTTCTGCACGTCATAGAGAGTGAAACCACCGAAGACAGCAAGACCACCGTAGAGCCAGAGGCGCTCAGACCACATCAGAGTGCGGGTGGCAGTAGCAGGGAGGACCATGGGGGCGAGCCCAGAGAGAGCAACGATGGTCACACCGGCAAGAAGGGGACCACCCAGGTATAGGTACTTCTCCTGCTTGGCAGTGGCACCGACAAAAGCGATTGACCCCATCATACCGACAGTGTAAAGACCAGCACGAGCGAGGATGGCAGGATTCATGAACATCAAGGGGGAAAGAAGAGCAGCCTGGGTAAGGTTGAAGACAGTCCAGCAGCCATACTTCATGACGTAGCTAATTCAAAGGTTAGCTCATTTTCCCATTGGGAAACCAAAAAGGCAAAAAAAAAACTTACTTATCTGGGGAAGTGTAGAAAGTGCCATACATGGAGCCGATGCTGCCAACAAGACCGACACCCATGACAAGCCACGGGTTCATGGCCATAAGACGGTAAGACCAGCCGCTCATGTGGAGGGCGCGAGCAGCGACACCAATGATACCAATACCAAGACCAGTGTGCATGAAAGTTTCATTCAAGTAGCTCTGCTCGTAAGCAGGCATACCGCCGTCCTCTCTTGTTTCACGGTTGAAGATGAAATTGGTTGCCATAATCGTACCGCCAATAATGGCAGCGCCATATACCAGTTTCTGGGTCATATTACCACCCTGTGCAGGGTTGAAGCTCTGCTGCATGTATGTACGGCGGAAGGCATTTTGGAAGTTCTGTCGGGACTTGGCGAAAATCGAGGAAGAAACTCCCTGAGGCTTCGTCGCTTGAGTGGGCTTGATGGGAGAGTTGTGAATGAATCGAGCGGTATTTGTGAGCTTAGGGACCTGGCGAAGTGCCGAGGATACAGCGAACGGGCGCCGTAGGAAGAAAGCCATGTTTGCGATGGGGAGAGTCAAGAGTCGAGAGTGAGGAGACGTTTAAATGTCGGACCCACGGGTGATATGGAGGCGATTACTCATGTTCCGCCAGCGACCGCTTAAATCCGGAAAATTCCAGAATTGGTCACGTGGATCAAGAAGTGGGATGGAGTTTGTAGACTCACAGTTAACTCCAGGGCTCACTTTATTTTTTTTATCAGATTGGCCTGATTACAAATACGTCATCTTCTTTTGACTTTCGGTTTTGATTCGATTTCAGTCATGGCCTCAAGTCTAGAGACAATTAGCCTGCCACATCTACCATTGATGCCAGTGCATGTTGCTCTATATCGTGATGTTCAAAATGCCGCCTCTCTGAAAAGTCGACTCCTCGCCGGTCAAACGGAATTTGAGTATGCATTTATTGATGCAAGCATGGTATGTTAAGCTGTCATTGAGGACTATAAACAGGTACTAGACCACTAACACCAAGTGACAGGTTCTGTCAAGAGCTCACATAACTGCTGCAGTATTCAGAGCAGTTAATGATCACATGCACAATCGACTGAAATCTCATAATGTGCATTCCGAGATTGTGTTCTCATTGAACCCGACGAATAATGTGGGTTGCCAATTTAGGAATTAACTGCAAGTTTGCCACTAGAGCTGGGATTAACACGGACTTAGATCACGGAATCATTCCGTAGATTCGGTATTTCCGATTCAACCAAAGACATGTTGGTGATCAAGGTCTCTGTCTCTCCGGAGATAACACATGAATCCGTTGCGGCCCACCTGGAGAGCTCGGTTGAAGGAACACCGGTGCCTTTCGATGATCAGACACTATCCGAAATCTCTGATATCAACAAGATCAAGAAAGCGTACAAGCTAGGGGCTCTTCCTTCACCAATTGCCAAGGAGAATGATGAGGCTAAGCAACGACTTGAAAATTCCTTGTTGAGTGCAATCGCCCTAAGGGGATCATGACCAATTGCCTATATCAAGCAACCAAATTCACTACACCAAAATTTTCAAAAGTATGCCATGGGACGAGCGGGAAATACATTCATTTTCCAACTCGTGCTATTATTCTCTGGTGGGATATATTGAGCTTCAAATTGCTTGGAGAATATGCCCATCATCGGTCACAAGGAGGTCGCATGGTTTTTCTGAGATATACTATTCCTCGGCCCGACATTAGGCAGGGAATACCTCAGATCCTCTCTGTTGTGACAGTGCACGAAGTCAAGATCATCATGAATTGAATGAAATATTCCACAAGTGCATGTTTTTCATACAACATAATTCAACACGTCTGATCCTAGCCGTTTAGTGTGATATAGGACAGTAAAAAGACATTTGTTCACACTGATTAATCGACCCCATAGAGTATTCTACATGAATATATCAAATATATGAATATGAACCCACTTTGAGATTGATGCAGTTGGTCGCCCGGCCGAACTATGTAGCCAACTCCAATTTTTGCCAAGACCGCGGGCGATCAGCCTTTGACATCCAAATATTGAACTCGGAAAGGCTACTTCTCTAGCATATGACTTGCATACACTTTTTACTGTTTTCCTCTTCGGTATAAACGTTGCCTAGGAAATGTCTGATATAGCAAACTCAAGCAGTACACGCGACTCGCCCTGATCAATCAAAGCACCCGAAGACGCGACTCGCAACAATGGCCGGCATTGCAGATGTGATTATTATATCGTCCTCTCCGAATCCACCACGGTCGCCAGGGCCAGCTAGGCATGATTCAAAACAGGTCTCTCATCTCTTGCCACGAGGTGAAACGCCACCACAAATACACCCGGCAGCCGATTTGTCCAAACCTCATACGCGCTCCCGGTTTTTTCCCACTCCAACCGCGAGCACCAAATGTCGCGAGGACGTGACGAAGCCGAAAAAGCGATCGAATAAGAAGGACCCTACTTCAGACACCAGCAACCCAATTGCATTGAGCAAACCGCGGCGGAAGGCGAAGAAAGCCGCAGATGCGCCAGAAACAATTGCCCTTAGGGACCCCCAGCCAGAGACAGTTGGCACGAAGGATGATGCGGTGAAACCGGCCAAAGGTCGTTCTCGCAAGAATGCCAAGAGCAAAGACTCGGGGAACATGACTCTGGCTGGGAAAGTAACGAAGCCAAGCGGCGATCCAGCAAAGAAATCCAGCAAAGGTGGGAAGGCGGTTGCCACAAAATTATCCCCCTCGGAAGACATGCCCGAGAAATCTGCCCCCAAGGAATCACATGCTTTGGGGGGAAATGAGGTATTGCATCTGGACGAGGCAATGAGAAGAAGGATGGACTGGACACCACCAAGGGAGACTGCTTACCAGGAAATTGCTACCGTAAATGATGGTGGTAGCCAGGATAAAGACTGTTATCCGGACCTTACGGGTGGGTTTGGCAAGTTGCTATCCGATTATAATTACTCTGGGTCAGCTTTCAATCCCCGTGACCTTGTACAGAATGCGAATGGCGGAGGACCAACAAAGCGTCGCCGAATAGAGTTGGTCAATCCTGAAATTCAGGAATTGCTCAATGGAAGATACTCTGATTCGAGCGATCAGACATCTGCCCAAGGAGAGAACATGGCATCGGGAAAACCCAAGAAGACATCCAAGGGCAAGCCTAAGAAGTTTACCACCTTGACGGCACGCATGACCGCGCAATATTCAACAATTGATCCCGAAGAGGATGAGCCGGTGATTGATTGCCTCCCAGACATCAGAACGACAAAAGGAAGGCGAAGAAAGACTAAAGAGACAGAGAAAGAGCCTTCATTCACTGTACTTTCCCCGGAAGCAGCTGTCGAATTTCTGAATGATCAAGATCTTGTATTTGGTACCTGCAGTCAATTGGAAACAGATGATTCGCCGCAGATGCTGCGAGAAACTCAGCAAGCTATTCGTGTCTCTGAGGGTCTATCATATCCGGAGGCGCCCGATAAGAACGCTAAAGCGATCCAAGAATCATCTACCCGTTCTGTATCAAGGTTGGCAGGTACCAGGAATATGTGGTGTGTTGGCGCCAGGGACACCGAAGGATCTTTGATTCAACCAGAAACATTAAACGTGGTTGACTTGACTGGTGGGGGAGAATCCCCCGCAAAGAAGAGTCATGACAATCCGGAACGAGCAAGTTACAACCCTCTTCAGGAGGATTGGTATGATCTTGAATTCGCCGACATAGATTCGCCCCAAGAACAGAGACCATCATCGCTATCATTGACCCAAAAGGGCCTGGATTCAGACACACAAGCTCAGCTTCTGGCTCAAACGCCGGCACCTACAGTTACAGCTATGCCCAAAGTTAAGCCCACAGCTGCAAAGCATGTGAAGGGGACCGATTATAACCCGACTGAAGCGGCTAGTTCCCAGTCAACTGCCTCGCAGGCGCCCTCAATGCCACAATATACCGGATTTACAGACGCAGAATTGTCTAAACAGGTGTCCGCTTATGGCTTCAAGGCAGTCAGGGGCCGCAAGAAGATGATCGATCTTCTTGAACAATGTTGGAATTCGAAACACGGTAGTAATGCTACCTCTCACAGCCAACCTGTATGCCACCCCGAGCAGCAAAAAGAACCTACCTCTAAAATGGACAATGTTCCAAACCCGACCTCTGATGCGAAGGCGAAGACGACGGTGAAGTCCAAATCTGCAACGTCTATAAAGAACAGAAAATTGCTTGACGCGACAAAATCAACTTCTGCCTCACAACCCGATCTCCAGGCAAGTCCAAAGAAAAACCTGAAAGGGAGACCTATCATCGGGACTTCTGCATCATTCATTGATGTAGAAGAGATCCAAGACTCAGAAGAAGAAATATTTCCCTCTCCAAGTCAAGTGCAAAAGCACTATACCGACATCTTTTCAAAACCTAAGGCAGACAGCCGGGTACAAAATCACTCCTTGGATATCCTCACAAAAACACCATCACCAAGTCCGAACAAGCGCAACGTTGTTTCCGCTAAGGTTCCAGTCAAAAGACCGTCATCCTCTGCATCCCTCACAGGCACGCACACAACAGAATCCTCTAAAGAAATCAGCCTTGCGGATATATCTGCACAGATCACCCAAGCTGTTCGCATCCAGCCTCGTCTCTCGCCACTGTCATCGTCCCGTGGTAGCCGTAGTCGACCGACATGGCATGAAAAGATCCTCATGTATGACCCTATCATCTTGGAAGATTTCACAGCATGGCTTAATATCGAGGGGCTTGGACTTGTGGGCGAGGATCGCGAGGTTGGCACTGCGTCTGTCAGGGAATGGTGTGAAAGTAAAGGGATATGTTGCTGCTGGAAAAATAACGCCAGTTGGTAAAAGGGCTATGGCTATTTGTGTTGTATTTATATTTTGGATACCCGGTGCACTAATTGGGATTGCATGGTCATCCTACATACTACCTATCGATATGTCGAGACGAACAGAATTTGCTTTCCCCATCTACTGTAAGAACATCTCATTTCTAACTTGACTAAATGACGAAAAGTCCACGGGGTTTAAAACACAAGCATTTATGTACTCAAACAACAAAACTTGTCACCATTGGCATTCCCATTGTCTCGATCATACGCTTCATCCCAGAACGGACAGGATGGATGCAAACAGTAAAATAAAGCCCACGAAGCATGATAAATTGACAAATTGTCTAGAAGATAACACTGAGAAAAAGGTCATCACAGTCACAGTAGATTCTGGTGATGTTCAAGGTCCCTAAGGCCAAGGTCCGACTAACAATTGAATTAGCCCTAAACCCCAAAAAATCAGAACGACGATAATTCAATAGAGAAGTTAAAGACATACCTCGTAGTGACCCATAATATTGGGTCTATAGGAATCTCCCAGACAGGCCTGTAGCTGTGTGTTCTTCTGCTGAAGCTGCTTGATCTGCTCCTTCAAGTCCTCGGTCTGCTTCTTGAGACTCTCGATGAGATCCCGCATTCGCCCAGCCTCACCACGTACCCAGGTCTCACCAGTGACACGGTCAGTGGCTTTGCATGGAATGTTGAGGATGAGACAACAAGCACAACCTCCAGGATCGGGCGTACACTTCATCTTCTTGAGCTAGATATCAAACAAAATCGTCAGTATGTCCCTGAGTCAAAGCCAACGCGATAGCAGAATATGAATGGGCATACCTTGCAACGATCACAGGCCTGGCCGACACGATGTTGAGGCTTCGTGACCTTGGCACGCACCATGGCCGACCAGTCGGGCTCTGGGTCGTAGCGACTGCGGCGAGTCTTCTTGGGCTTCGGGACATTCTCGCTAGGAGCGTCGTTGACGAGCTCGTCTGGGATTGTAAAGTCTGAAGTATCCATAACTAGATTTGATGGTCTTTCTGGAAATGATGGTTAAATGGCTTTTCATCTCGTCTTCTTATGCAAAGCACCGAAGAAACATATTGAGTTCTGTGTCTGAGATCTTGGTGTACTTGCCTTTCATTCTCTGGGCCAGTTCCAGGTAATCATCACTTTTCTTGTCTTTTTCTCTTATCTCTCCAGAGAAAGGGTCCAATTCAGATCTGACTCTGGACATAAAGCCTTTGTCTATAGTAAAATCCCTTTGTTTGGCTTCGCTGTCTCAATGGGGATAACAAAAGATTGGACTGTTTCACTCAACTTGCTTTGTTAGACGTAGGTCATCACTCATGGCATCTGAATCAAGGACAGAGCTATTGTATAGTCTTGGCTATATTGCACGTGGTATACCTCATTGTCCTAGAAGTTGTCTTAGACTTCTGACTTTCCTTTACCTTCTTCCAATGAGTGTAATGGATCTTTTTGTTATTTTTCCATTGGTATACGCGTTTTCTTGAAGGAAATGAAACCTATGTCAATCTTAAGACGTATCTTTATACGGCCCAATGGTAATGGACTACTTGTTAGTGCAACAATGTAATTTTTGTTAGCTGGTCGACCTTGGAACTCTCTTTCAAGCTCGTTAACCTCATCAGCTCCTTAGTTTTACGAAGATCTTATATGAATTACTTATCCATAAGCTACCATTCCTAATAATCTATAAAAGAGAATAAAAACTCCCTTAAGGAATGAGGGTTTTATAGATGATAGATAATACGAGTATCATCCCATTCAAGGCTTAATAAATCACGGGGTGGGAGATTAGCCCTCTGTTATATACCGGTATTACTTATTAGTAGACTGACCAATTAGCTCGATATCCAAAGCAACCTAGCCCTAGGGATGATCGTAGATCATCTGGTCTTGTAGTTCTTCTAGGTGCTACATCAAACTTGAAAAAGGCTAAACGAGACATTGCAAATGTATGAAGAATGTGAGAGCGATAAAACTGGAATTTGAGATAGAATATAAGAATAAAATATATAGAGAACGGTGTAATGCCAATGTATCCCAGCTCTGCAAACATAATCCCATCAAATCCACGGCTAGCTGATCATGACAATTCGGGGGGAGGGGAAGAATCGGGGGCAAAAAGTTGATCAGATTGATCTCAGAATGAGAAGGGAAAAAAGGAAAGAGATCATTGAGAGAAAAGAACGCAGGTTGATCTTAGACGAGAAGAGAAAAGTAGAGACCTTTAAAAGAGAAAAGAACAATGTCAAGTTGAAAAGAACGAGTAATGAGGAATAAGAAGAAGGGAAAGAAGAAAAGAAAAAGAGAGAAATAAGAAAAAAAAAATACTGCGCTTTCTAACGGGCTTGCTCATCAATCTCCAAATCTAGGGACTGAGCTCGACGTCGTTTGCGACACACAAGTGTGATAGGGGCAGGCTCAGACATGGCAGATGGCGATTCACCCATGGGCTCATGAAGTTGATCTTTCGCGTCAAGAAGTCGAAGTTGAGTTCTGCATTGATCAGGCGAGTACAACCTAGTACCACCGAGTTCTTTCATCTACGAAAGATCAAAGGAAAGGTTAGAACATTTCCTATATCATATGTGCATAGGAAATCTCACCTTGTCTGAAATGTAATGGAATTTATCTTTTGCCCAGATCCCATGGGCGCGGATTAGCAGTGTGACCTAACAGACTTGCGTATCAGCATGGACCATTCAACTCATATACTCCAGCTTCCACGGCTTGTACCATATGTTACGGGAGGTACATACTCACATCTGATTCTTCCCAGCGCACCATTCGCTCTCGGAGCCGGCGATGAAGACGCATCTGTAAGCGTGCTTCGGAGGCATCTTTGTGGAATCTCTTCTGGAATTCTTCACGCACGACCTTCCAGGCCGTTTGGTTATCTCTCAGCTCCTCTACAAATGCGTCCTCTTCTTCTGCTTCGGGATCGCGCCGTCCGCGGCCTGGGGCCCGGACTTTGGGGAGTATGTGTGGAGATGGCTGGATGTGCTGGCGATCTTGCTCCATTCGGAGAAGGCCCTCTGGATTGGGAGCGATGTTGACTGGTCCATTGCTTGACTGCTCCTGAGGGGCCGTGTCTGAGGATGGGTGCCTGGCGCGCTTAGCTGGTGGCGGGCCCTGTGCCGACTGGCTAGGCGCTTGTGCCACAGTATGGCGGATTGGCTCCGGAGCGTACACGAATGAGGGATTTGGCCCTAAAGGCAGGGGGTAGTCACTCGGGTAGGGCACAGAGATACCAAGACCCACTGGAGCTGACATGTGGTCATACTGGTATTCTTGGGTGTGGTAACCTTGCGAGTGGTGACTGATTGCTGGAACGTGACCAAACGAGTTGTCTGGAAGACTGATTGGCGTCAAGATGGTGGATGGAGTTAGAGGCTCCATGTACGGGCTGTAAGAGCCGACGTACGGGGTGGGAGGGATCTAGATCGCATATGGGTCAGTTCATGCGAACACATACAATGGTTTGTATCAGAAGTACATATGTACATACCACTTGGATCGTGGGCCAATGGTCTGGGTTACCGTCATAGTACTCCGACATTTCCTCAGAGCAGGGAATACCCGAGCGATTAGACATGTTGACTGGTGGCACTCAAGCGGAACATAAAACACGGGGAAGATTCACAGTGCACTGCGTTGCCTGAGTGGGGAGAATAAACGCCGAAGCAGAATATGAAACGAGATATGAAACTCGATGTAGGGGGAGGCGTAGGACTGCAGGAGGCGGCAGGCTATTGTTAAACGGTTAGGGCTGTATGTGTATATCAAGAAGACCTTCCACTCCGAGGATGTTGAAGAAAATATTCACGTTCCCAACCATCGACGATAGTCGATTTTATAAGATTCATGCGAGCAAGAAAAGAGGGGAAGATTTAAAAGCAAGAACAGATGCACACATCCGCCTGTCCTCCACTTTGAGCGATATCACAGTTAGTACCGGGATGTCTCGTGAAGCAAGGTGTGAACAATCACTAGAGGTATGAACTATAGGCTCAGAGGGCACCAAAACCGAGATCAGTACCGCCCGCGAGCTCTATGCTGCATTAGAACGTAGGGAAAGTCATGAAGACTCGACGAGAGCCTATATTTAAGCGCTACGGACTCAATAGTCCAATGTTGATATCCATATTCCGCCCCCATCCCTGGAGGGGCGCTCAGACTGCGTGGTAAATAGGAATTAAAGTCACTTCAGGCCCACTAGAACGGGCCAAAAAAAAATTAAAAAATAAAGAAAAAGCAAAAAGCAAAAAGCAAAAGACTGTTCTGCTTAGGGTTGTGGATGATCCTCCACAAAAGACAAAGCGTAGCGCTTAGAGCTTTGGGGAGATATGGATTATGGAGAACATTAAAAATCGTACAAATACTAAAGCCATTCCATTATAATATGGCTACTTACTCTGTATTTCAGTTTAGTATTTAGTTAGGTATAAATGTTCAACTGCCCCCAAAACCCATATTGTCCGCTCTTTATATGGTCTTCTTCAGTCAGCCTTGTTGACTGCCTACTAACAATTCATTTTGGCAGCCCCCACGAGAAAAGAGAATAAACCCCTCAAAATTCTAGATTCCGAGGGATCATGATCCTTCTCCCATGCATCCTGCATTCCCCATGCCATGCAGAGTCGTTGTTCAAGATGGGCGGCTCTCGACTGGCTATAAATGACCCAAAATGTTTTTGAGGCTGAGAAGACCCCACGCGTCGGTTGGTGGCTTTGTCCACGGAGAATTCATGACCGCTGGTTAAGCGCTGATGCAGACCCCGGTCAGCTCGAAGATGCAGAACAACCTTGGAACTTTCTTTGTTATTTTATTTTCTCTGATTCTGTATGGTTCCCAACTAAATCCTTTTTTTTTTCCTTCTTTTCTCTTTCCTTTTTCTTCTCAAATCTCCACATATTCATCGTTTGCTTCCAGGGTCATCTCCCGGACGTCCTGCCTCTAAGCGCCCGAGAAAAGCCAGTGTCTGGGCCTTGGATAATTCGCTCAATTCCTTTTCATCTACATATCACAATTTTGAAGAAACATTAAAAGTTGATAGCTCCCATGTATCTTTCTGGATTGCCCAGTAACCAGTTGAAAGAAACTGACTGGACATTTTGAAGATCAGCCCGGAGCAAACGCTTTGGATTTCCCTAGACCACGCATATGGCCTTTTATTTTCTCAATTTCTTAAAATTCTGTTTCTGAATTATCTTATGTGATAGCAACGTGCATGCTATTCAAGATACTTTGGGGGCCAAGTACTCCTTTAGGTATGGAGTACGGAACGGGTAAGCAATCCCCTTTAATGTAAGACTCGAAGGGGACTCGGAGGAAAGCCCTTCCATAAAAGCAGAAAAGAAAATCATAAAAATTATGGTACCTAGGACTACTCCGCATGTACCGGCCGATTTCCATAATCAAGGTAGAGTACATCAATTTGAAATCTAGTAAGCATGAAACGGTGTAGCCTGAACAAAAATGGCCCCCATAAACTTGGGGATAAAGCGGATTTCTCCGTACATGTTCTCATTTCCTAATTCTATCAAAAGGCCCGAAAATGAAAGGGTGGATAACCCACGGGAGATAACCAGACTAGAACGGCAATAGCGGGCCTTCCCGTGCTGTCAAGCTATTTAGAGCCTCACAATTTAGAGCCCGTGAGGCTCTGCTCAACAACCAATTTGACTGACATAAAAGATATGCTGTCGGCAAATCCATCCATAGCAAATCATCACTTAACGAGAATTGTTCACCCGGTGATCATCAGTTTCGTCCCCCGAGAAATCATCTAAACTACCATCATGATGATGTCCCTTATTGTGACCATTGGTTTCCAGAGTATCGTCGGCTGCGATGGAAATACCGCGAGCGCCCCACCGGTTGTGGTTTAGTTGACCATCCACACCTTCCTCCTCGTCTCGAAGGTGCTGTTCTTCGTCTGCAGAGCGTCGCGACGCCCGGAAATTCACAACTCGATTCACTAGCCAACTGTTCCCATAGTCCTCGGAGTCAACAATACCACCATTGCGAAGCTTGACTCGCTGGCGCGAATAGTATACCCAGGCAAAGTCGACATAAAAGGCAGTCTGTACAATGCCAAACACGACCGCGATCCAATCATAGAAGGGCTCCTTATTGAAGAGGCGGACTATCCAGTTGAGGATGTAGAATGCTCTATAGGAGCCCAAAGCAAGCAGGTAGTATGAGTCGATCACCGTTGGCACAGTGGTTTGGCGAAGGAGAAGGAGCTGCGGCAAAACACACACAGACTCAAGGATGATGGAGAAAGCCCAGAAAAACTAAGCGATTGGATCAGCTAACTGCATGTGAATACTTCGACTTTGTACAACTTACTTCAAGGATCCATAAAGTGTAAAGCTCTTTTTCGAGAAGCCAGATCGAGATCGGTGCCAAAACAACGGACCCAGCCACAGACCACAAACCGAGTTTCCAAGCTCGCTCCCTCTCTCTCGTCCGCGGGTATACCTTCATCATCAGGAATATCACATATGCAGATGAGATGATATAGAAGAGCTTAAAAAAGACATTCCAGATGCCGTGCCATGTCCCATTTGTGTACGTGTGGGGATCAAACAGATCAAGATAGCGAAATATGAAGACGGCCCCGTAAAGCAGCTGTGTGAGGAGTGATATGCCTAGATCAGATAGCTGTGTCAGTAATATCTGTAGGGTACCTAGGTAGCTCTAATCAAATTGATGCAAGGATGTACGAACCCTCAGCGCTCTTATTCTTGTGGATAGCCCAGAGCAGGACACATATTGACCCTATATGGGATAGATCTCCAAGGATGCGAAATATATTCCAGGACACCATGGCTGTAGGGGGTTGGACAATCAAACAGTGAGTTGGACGCGGGGTGTGGACACCTGTCAAGCTATCACCATCGAGGTCGGCGCCAAAATATCTGACGGAATTGGAAAATCAAGTTGTCCAGTAGATTCAAAGAGAAATGACTTCTGCTTTTTTGTGTATATACGTTCTCCCCCAATGATATCGAGGTACAGGGAGATGCAATGAACCTAAGGATATTGGCGGTGTTGGAGTGACTGGGGGTGTTCGTTATCGGTTGATCCACATGAGCTTGGGCCGCGTGTCCCCCTCACGTGAGGTTGACGTCAGCGTGTAAATTGGAAGCCCTGGGGTTGGCGAAGAAATATTAATGTTATTAGACAATGACGATAAAAAAAGTGTTGTACTGGTTCTTTATTGTTACCTATTGCCTAGTTATGGTTGACATGTGCTGTTCAACATTGCGATGTCAATGTATATGTATATTTGGGAATACTAACAAACATGTGGAACTTATATGAAACATATATATTTCGATAATCGGACTTCGAAGCACCAAACATACTGTGATGGATGTTGCTCTTAGCAAGTCATCTGATTCAGGTCCCAACAAGCACTCTTGGGGGAGATGAACGAAAGAATCGAAAGATGCGGGGATGTTTAGGGGCAAATGCCAGGGCGTACAACTTACTTGATATTTGAGTTATCAGTTGAGTCGAGGCTCTTCTTAAGCTTCTGGAGTGATACCGATGACCTGGGATTCCAGTTAAAATCAATATCTCTTTATTTGCGCCTATAGCCGTGGTGGATTCGGGAAGGTCTAGATGCTCCAGGTAATGCAGGCGACGCGGTATTCCCAGATGTACCGCTGCAACATGAGCAGTACCAATAGTCATTAGTACTGTCGATGCCCCGAGTAATGATTAATGATTTAGTCTTGGCCTGGTAGGAAGGACCCTATTTCATAGTGGAACGGTTGGAAACGGTCGGAGGGGTAAGAAAGGAATTGGTATTTAAAGAGTCCTTGGAGTCTGTTGGAATACATATCTTCTTTTGGCTGGATTAAGGACCTTGATATTCCTAGATTTGATAAATACTTCCTGTTTATTACTGGCGATGCAAGTCATATTCTCAGCAACTCTTGGCAGTACCTATTTGCATTGATAATATGCTGCACCAGGACATCCATCACACCTGATCCTTTGCATGCATCCCTCAAACCTAGAGATACTTAGTCATTATTTGATATTTCCTGGTCAATTGATAATGCCAGGAAACTTCGGTAGTCCTGGTCAGCTTGGTCGTTCGGAAACTCGCCAATTATCACCAATTGGAAGAGTTGACAGGGGGGATGAACAGTGTGTGTGACAAAGAAAATGGTAGCAGGATTCTGAGAGGCTGGGCTTCTTAAATATATACACGCCTTGAATGAACCCCGCGCAGTACTAAGACAAACAGAAATGCTGATAGGGTCCTCTAGGCCTTCTACCCCATACCATGCATGCTCTCAACAGCGACCTGCATGGGGACAGAGAGGGGATGGTACGTGGTGGCTTCACACGAAACCGTCTTGTGGCTGATCTAGCCCGCCAAGTCTCGGGTTGGACGGAGACTTCTACTTCTGTCAATTGAATGTTGATTGCGGGATGAGTTCCCGGGGCCACTGGATGCCTTTGCAATAATTAGGCCCTCGGGCGCGTCGTTGACTCGCATTGGGCGTGTTCTGTCATCCTCGCACGGTGTTGTGAGATCTCGCCGGGTCACCGGATTCTGGAACAGGCCACTCGCGGGTCTCTTCGGCCCAAATGTCTCATGGAATCTACCGGACATGGTTATCTTTGCTTCTGCATCTTGATGTCGGTCGAATTGGATCACAGGATGAGCCATAAATTGTGACAGGGCCCCTGTTCAGGCATCGGTTCCTAGGCCAGGGAAGAACGGGTTGTGGAATGCACCGGAGGGGGGAAAGTAGTTGGGGGCGCATTTGAATCGACACTGAATTTTAATTTGATTGCATGAATCTATATTTGATATAAGGAGAAAAGATGAGTATACGTAAAAGAGATATAGAGAGGTAATAGAGGGGTTACAAGTAGGAAATCGAAGATTACAATAATGATCTTCAAAAAGAGAATCAAAACATTCTAGTTTTAAAACTATTTAAACCAATATAAAAACCAAAACCATTTAGAATATATATACTACAATATAAAACTAGATGAAATATCTTAAAGTGCTATTATTACTTTGTTGTGATATGAGGTGACTCCATCCCCGCTCTGCCTTTCCCTCACACTTCTGTCTCCTCTTCCTCCTTTCTCTTCTCTCTGTAACCTTTGTCTTTCTCTCTCTCTCCCTGTCTTTTTTTTGTTAAAAGTCTCTGGGGTTTTTTTTCCTGGGGGTTCCTCTCCTCAACCTTACCTCCCCTCCAAAGTCAAACCCATCTCTCCCAGCCTCATGTTCTCCCCATATTCGGAAGAATTCGAGGTCCCCGAATCGACGCTTCGACCATGCGATTTTGACCTGTGAGCTTCCCCTTGATTAACACCCCCCCACATAGGAGTTAAAACACTCCGGTCGGAGTCTGGACTTCTCTGTGTCGCGATTTATACCTTCCTATTGTTCCTGTTACCTTTGTCAGTCTGGTTCTGCCTGGGGTGCGCTTGTGTCATCGTCTTTAGTGTAACGCTTCCCGAGAGTTGACCAAGGCGCGCCAGTACCAGATCCTGCTAACCCCCCTACGCGGCCTTTTTGTATGTACAGATGAATCGGCACAGTGTGATTGCAAACGTGTGTCTTTCACCATGTCGTAAGTCCCTTCGTCTGTGATCTCCGTCCGGCCTCCAGCTGTAGGAGGGAGACTGGGTTGGAAAGTGCTGGTCGCGTTCTTATGATATTGCCTCTTATGTTTCTTCTATTCTCTGACTGTTTACCCGATTAGTTCCCCCCCGACATCTAAGCGTCTTAAGACGTCGGTAACTACCAGCGCTCCCCCGCATATGCTTGCCCAACAACAAATCCATCCATTTCATCGCGTCCCAACCTTTGAAGGCATCCCAATCCCGACTGCTCCTATACCTCAACAAAACCCCGGCGCTTCGCGTAAACGTCCTCCTTCTCCCGCGGGATCGTCGGCCATGATGGGATCCTCAGGGAATCCTACGGGTGTGATTGATGACTCCGGCGCCATTCCCGCGGTCGAGGCTACACCCAAGAAAAAGGGACGCACCAATACCCCATGGACTGCAGAGGAGGAGCAAAGACTTAAGACAATGCGCGACGCCGGGCGCAGTTGGAGTGAAATCGCCAAGGTTCGCGCGCGCAATTTTATGGGCTGAAACTATGGATTTGCTGACCTGGGCTTTTTTTTACCTGTCGCAGACTTTCCCGACCCGAACCGAAGGCAGTGTCAAGAAGCATTGGTATAAGGTACGCGATATCAAGCGAATTTGGTAATATCATGTCTCGTCTTACTGACACCTTACGCAGGACATGCATTACGCGGAATTTGCCGAAGATGAGGTATGATCCCGATTTTCTTTAATGTCCGTTGTCGCATCCGTGTCTGACGTTGTACAGTCTGTGAAGCTTCGTGAGGCGATCAAGGAGTACGAGGCAAACAAGTGGAAGGTGATCGGTCAAAAAGTGGGAAAGCCTGCCAAAGTGAGTGTTATGATTTCCTGCATGTCATTGTGCCATCTAACAATATTTTCCGATAGGCCTGCGAACAGTATGCCAAAGAGCATTTCAAGAACGTCTGACCACCATGACGCCTCTGATGAAGTGATGATATCGTTTTCTTAGCATCTTTTATGAATTTGGCATTCTCTCTTCCGGATTCCCTGCAATTCCAGAGTGATGCAAGTGTCATCGGTAGCCGCTGGAGGTTACTGATTTTACAAGGCAGATGGAGTTGGTGATCTGGACATCTTTTTTTTTTTTTTCAATCTTCGTTCTCATGCGCTATGAACACCTGCGCAACCTGTTATGCGATCCCATGTTTTTTTTTTACCCCCGAGGCGTCTGTTTTGATTTGACAAGCGCTGTTGCGCTTTTGTGTCCATCAATACCATATGATTCCCACTGGTTCCAGTATGAGGAAATTGCATAAACAGAACAATCCCTACTTTATATGAATATAGTGGTCTATATAGGTAAGGTGGAGGCGGGAAAAACTAATGGGCGATCTTATTTTTTTTCCCCGCGGCAATCAAATCTTCCCCATTCCCCGTTCCCCTCCCCCAGCGGAAATTGGGCCTTTTTTTTCACAATTGGTTAACTGTTATTACTTTGTTTTTAACTTGAGCCTCAGATTTCAAGGTAAACTAAACTCTGTGATTTCCCGACCAAGTCCACTGACGCTACAGTGTGTTCATAGTGACTCTTATCGGAAGGTAACACAACCTGTGCACACGGCTACTATGAAGACGAGTAGCGTGGTATTTTCTCATGATCAAGGTATCTAGGACAAGCCTCCTGCATGAAGACCGGTGTTCGACAATTGTCGTTCTGAGAATATACGGTTAAACTTGATCTGGGTAATTCCAGCGAAAGGACTCAATGCGCTTTTTCTCTCCTTGGCAATTATGTGTCATACTAACAAAATTGCAGCATGGCTTCGGAAAATGAAATCACTGCCCTAGCAGTGCACTCTAACAAGGAAGACCTAACGACTGAAACCAACGTGGCTAACAAGGATGAGCCACTCTACTCCGAGACCACGACCAATCGCCGCAATCCCGTCGGATCACGACTGGGCTCCATCATTAGATCTTTTGAGAACCAGCTCGTCGAGTATAACCTGGAAGCACGGGGCATTGAAAGAGTTGGTGTGGATGAGCGCATGAAGCGCAACACGTGGATGTCGTATCTGCAAGTCTTCTTGCTTTGGATCTCCATCAACCTTGCGCCCAATAACATTACCCTCGGGATGTTAGGGCCTGCCGTGTATGGTCTCAGCTTTCGGGACTCGGCACTTTGTGCTGTTTTTGGCGCCTGTCTTGGTTCCATCGTCTCCTCTTGGATGGCCACGTGGGGTCCTGTTTCCGGGATTCGGACACTGGTGCGTAGCACATATTGATATCTGTTGTTATTTGATCGAGAAGACTAATCGGTGACCAGGCCTTTGGAAGGTATTCGATGGGATGGTGGCCTAGCAAGATCATTGTTCTATTGAACCTCGTTCAGATGATCGGATATGGCTTGATCGATTGTGTTGTTGGCGGGCAAATCTTGTCTGCTGTCTCCCCTGGCGGCATGTCCGTAGCTGTCGGTAGGTGATCAAGGAACTCTATACATTGATAGTGGTACTAATCTTGACATCATAGGTATCGTGATCGTCGCGGTTCTCAGCTGGGCTGTGGCTACGTTCGGCATCCAAGTCTTCCACTATTATGAACGGTCAGTTTGAGAGATTATTGCCATGAGGAACGGTGTCACTGATAGACCTCATATTAGGTTCGCCTTTTTACCCCAAGTAATTGTGGTCTTCATCCTTTTCGGGGTGTCATCCGTGAAATTTGACTTGTCAACCGCTTCTATCGGCGACTCTAGGACCATAGCTGGCAATAGGTGAGTCTGCATCTCCGAAATATCAATCGAAGCCCAGCATTTCTAATATAGTCCTAGGCTATCCTTCTTCTCCATCTGTGTGAGCGCTGCAATCACCTACGCCCCACTAGCAGCAGACTTCTTTGTCTACTACCCCGAAAACACCTCTCGCGTGAAGCTATTCAGTCTAAGCCTGGCTGGCCTGCTCGTATCCTTCACTATGGCTCTAGTCTCCGGCGTCGGGCTGGCCTCGGGCATCTCCACACACCCAGAGTACGCCGCCGCCTACGAGCAAGGCCAAGGAGCACTAATCGTCGAAGGATTCGGCCCGCTACACGGCTTCGGCAAATTCTGCTCTGTCATCTGCGCCTTAGGCCTGATCGCCAATACCGTCGCGCCCACTTACTCCTCCGGTATCGACTTCCAGATCCTCGGTCGCTATGCTGAGGCAGTACCGCGCGTCATCTGGAATACCATTGCTGTCATTATCTATACCGTCTGCGCGCTGGTTGGCCGCAGCAACCTCTCTGAGATCTTCACCAATTTCCTCGCTTTGATGGGCTACTGGGTTGTCATCTGGATTGCTATTGTTCTTGAGGAGCGGTTCATCTTCCGTCTTCGCACTGGGTACAACTGGGCGATCTGGCGGGATCCTTCAAAGCTGCCCCTTGGAATTGCGGCTTTCATCGCCTTTATTGTTGGTTGGGTGGGCGCCGTATTGTGTATGGCGCAGGTGTGGTACATCGGACCCATTGCCAAATTGGTCGGCGAATACGGAGCTGATGTAAGTTCCAACCCACGTGCTATCATGTGTGTCTTTGATACTAACTTATTACTCATTAGATGGGAATCTACGTTGGGTTCTGTTGGACTGTCCTTGTTTACCCTCCCCTCAGACTTATCGAACTTCGCTTCGTGGGTCGTTAGGCATTGGTTGATATACGATTTCATGTCCAAGCATATCAGTGATCTATTGGACGAGGCTTTTGTGCAATGTTTCATTATCTCTCCCCCCGGGATGCTGAGGCTGCGTTCTACTAATCCACCGCATTTTCGAGATACGTTATATTAAAGTGATATATGGATAGAGTTTCGGCACCACGTGCTCAGCGACAGCTGGGAGCCGAGGTGTTACCATATTTAAAGAATATAATATTTTCTTTCTCATACCAGTCCCAAAGAATCTATACCGATAGGACCACTAGCAATATCCCATATCATAGTAACAGCAGACCCAATGAGGCAATCACAAGTTGAAAGTAAGAACACCACCAACACTCTCATTTCATCTACTAGAGCACTATAGTACAAAAGAGACGAGCCCACGGAGACAGAACAGAGACAGACAGACACGCAACATAATGTTCACACTGTATTGAGGTTTATCAAGCAATAACCTGAGAAAACCGCTGCGCACGCAGAAAATCGGCACTAAAGATTTAACGGTACCAGTAGTCGGGCTTCACGTAGTCGGCGAAGGTCTTGGGCTCGACGTGAGGGGGGTGGTGGTGACCGTGGTCGTGGTCGTCTGAGAGAGATGACGTTAGTATAAGCAATGGGTTATCATATACTACAGGCGAGAAAGAGAGCGGTAAACATACGGGAGTGGGGGTCCTCCTCGGGTCCGATGTAGTTCATCTTAACCACGTTGCCGCACTCGAGGCAGCGCTCGATGGGGCGCTCGCGGGAGACCTAAAAGGCGGAGAGTCAGTCTCTAGAGCAGAAATACTAGCCCGGTTGGGCTTGGATAGGGCGGCCATACGGTCAGCCAGTTGACCTGGTGGGAGTCTGCGGGGAAACCGGTGCAACCGGCGTACTGCTCATCACCGGCGCTGTTGACGATAATGGGGTCTTCGAGGGAGCCTGTATAAATTCACCAATTTGGTTAGCCAATGTCTCAGTTTTCGCCCCAAAGGGTCAATCATGCGATTCCCCCGGTATTGGTCATTCATTCAGGATTTGTGATGGAAGTTGTGAGAAGGAGTCATACCCTTGCGGGAGGCATCAAGAGGACGCATGTCGAAGATGTCAATGCCCTGCATCTTTCCGATGAGTTCCAGACGCTCAAGACCGGTGGCCTGCTCGACGTCGGTGGGAATGGTACCAGGCTTGGCACCGGGAGCGAAGAGGTCATCCTCGACCTTGATCTCTATATTCCGGCAGGAGAAATAAGTCAGTATTGTGTTTTGTAGATATTCACTTGATATAGAACGAGCCTGGCCCGTGGGTCGGGAAAAGTATCCGCATGACCACCGCCAGAGGTTTCTGGCGTCCAATTGCACGCAGATTCTCGAGCGGGCGGTTATATGGATACATCTCGAACGGCGGAGGCCAGAAGAAAACCAATTGACTACTATGGGGCCGGGTAAAGCACTAACCATCGAAGGTCAGGATCTTGCCCTCCTGCTTGGGAGTCCACTTCTTCTCATTGGCTATAAAAGTTTCGCATTAGCTGGTGAAATAATAGGTAGCTCATATCAATTGACTGAAAATAGCCCCTTGTGGTCGGGGTGCGCAGGGGGTTGGAGCAGTTGTGCGAAGGCCGGATCAGGCCATTTGAGGAGTCACGTACAGCGAATGATGGAGGAAGAGAAGGGGCGCTGGGCGAGGGTGAAAGCGCGGGCAGGCGAGCGCCTGGCGAGGGCGGAGGCTGTACGTTGAAGGAACATTGTCCTGGAGGGTGATGAGGTGAATGACGCGGGGCGTTTGGGGCAGGAGAGGGAGTTTGGAGGTTTGAGGTTGGGCGAGTTTGAAGCCGCTTTGGCCCGAGGGCCTGTGATTGGTGGATGGCCCATCCCATATGACCGCGACTAGTGATGAGTCAGCCTTATTTTTAATTGGTCGGAGCTCTGCACAGGCGGTCTGCTCAGCTAGCGGCAGAATGTCCGTTTTCGGACGCATAGGGCTTGTGTAGGGCACGGGATGGCTTATGTTAGGCCTATAAGTCACAGTATAATAAACAACTTCTTCTAAACTAACAAAAAAGAAACTCCAACATCATGCAAGATTAATTATTCCGGCTCTCTTCTGACACTCCTGTGGTCTTATACCAGGCCCAAGTGTCCGGGAAACCCACGTCCATTTCTTGTCTTCATACTCCTTGATCGCATCTCTCAGTTTCTGATCCTATCCGAAGTCTTAGCACTGTCCTAGTTTCTTAGGTTTGTGAGGATAATATGTACATACCCAAACATCACCCCAATCTGGGATTCTTTCCTTCAATTTGGTACTGTAACGGACTTGTAACGTCTGTTGTTTTCGTCCTGGAAAGAACCACGCAATATCCCTCCAACAAAGATTGTGGACCTCCTTTAATTCTATCAATCTTTCATCTTCCTCAGGAGTGAATCTGGTCTTTGGTGCTTTGGGGCGAGGGAATCGTGCAGGCATGCCTGGAGCGGTCAAGTGGCTACGGTCGATTTGCGGCGAGGAAGATCGCGTAGCTTCAGAGCCTTGACCTGTAGCCACAAACGCTTGGGATGGGAGCCGATGGTGGTGATGCTGTTGTGGGAGAGAACTTGGGAGGTAGTCCTGGTTCAATGCCTGGTAGGAGGACGAAGCGCCGACATGACCAGCGTACGTCAAGTCAGTCAAGTCGCCTGCCGGAGCCGATGGGTCACCCATGGGATTTTGCAAGATATGCCGGTAACCATAATTATGATCAGTGCCTCCACTGGCCTCAGTCTCATTATCGATACATTGTCGTTTCCTGCTACCTTGCATCGGGGAGAGTGTATACCCGTGTGTATCGTAATGCGAGGGATGGCGTTGGGCCGAGTAATCCGTGCTAAAAGTCGACGAAGGCACATAGATTGAGTGGGTTGTATCGGAATAACGAGTTCCAATGGGCCTATCTTGCGGGGGCAACGGAGGTGCGCCATAGGAAATATCCTGCCGGGCATCTCTGCCACTGTTATGAGGACTGTAGTTAAGCATTGAGCCTCGGTAAGGATCCGCCGGTGGTTCAGACATGTATAAACAGCACCAGAGTCTGTAGCCTCAGCAAGTAAAGCGGCTGCTGGGAGGTGAACGATTCAACGGCGTGTTTATTCGCTAAGTGTCTCTCTTGAGTTGAAAGGCAAACAACAAAAAGACCTCTGCTGTTGCTTAGGACGATGTGAAGAGAAACTTGCCTATATATGTGATCGCAACAAAGAAGAGAAAGCCCTCAACAGTTGACGTGCAGAGAATAGATAGGGTTACTTTGGTTCAAATGGTAGGCAGGTCTTGCAGGATAATCGGTCAGTCATAATGTGTACGAAGTAACAAAGATTTCCTAGCTGAGTGAACGATACACGAAGCGCTGGGCACATCTATAACATCTAGAGAGCCCCTTAGGAGAAAATCCAAACGTGTGCCGGTGACCAACTTGGAGCGTGCGTTGCCGGGCTGATTCCATTAGTCTCCAGTGGACCGGACTGCAAGAGGATTTTGAATGTCAAGTCTTTCTCGATAGGCAGGTTGTATCCCATCCTTCCAGTCTCGAAGATTTTCCCGCTTTGCTTTCGCACAGACTCCCAACTCCCAACGTCAAGGGGAGGGGTTAAAGAAATACTTTAAGCGGTAGAACCCCCATAAGTATTGTTGGAAAGGCGGCTATTAATGATAAATACCAAATGTAAAACATGGGATCAGTATGAGCCCAGGGTGAAGATTCAAGCATCATAATAAAAAAAGACAGACAGGTGAAGCATGTCAGACTTGGAGGACATAGCACATCAAAAACCTCATTGGACTGACTGATCTTCCACATCTTGCTGGAAAAGATGATATCGGCTGATTGATACAGTATAGGTTAGTCGAGTAAGCGATGGCAAGCTATTCTATTGCACCGGGTTTCCTCGGAGCCAAGTCCTGCGGGAGTCAGAGATGTCCAATAGAATAGAACAAGAGGATGAAACACACAATGTTGGCGTTTGGACTTGAAGTTAAGAGAAAGGCCAATGAAACAAGTCACAATAAGCCACGCTATCACATTGAATCTAATAGATATGTGATTCGGATGAGCTGCCGAAATTCTAACAGCGGGCCGTCATCAAGGTCTGATGCATCAAAGCGGAGACGATTTCAATATACATTTCTTTGCTTTATAACCCTCGGACGTTCGGTTGATATCTTTGGTTTTCTATTGGCCTTCACATCGCGGCAATCTTAGGAAAAAGTGGCGATATCTACATTTCGAAGCCAACTGCCTCGTATACTTACAGATTTAAGAAAAAGAATAAAAAGATTCAGTTACAGAAAATGTATTCGCAGGAAACTCGTACTGTACAAAAAAAAAATCCACGGCTTTTCCCTCAGGTTTCTCGCTGTAATACATGAATTAAGGTTGTCGTACAAGAACCCAACTGAAAAAAAAGGGGGAAGAAAAAAAAAGAGATAACGCTGGGAAAAAGAAAAAGAATTTTGCTGATCAGCTGCACATGTTTACGCAAAGTTGTCAGACCGGTCAACCCAAATGTCTTCCAGCTCGGCGAAGTTTTGGAAGTGCAGGGGTCGGTGTTGGTCATCGTAGAACTTAAGCGGCGTGTCGATCTTGACATAGATAGGTCTCTTTTCCACGCTACCAAATGAGCTGCCCATGAAACTGTAGTTCCAGACGTTATCCTCGGGCACAAGGAAATAGCCGCGGATCTTGTCACTGAGGAGCAGCTGACACTTCTCACCCATGTTGGTGGAGAAGCCTTGGGGCTGATCCGAGGTTGTATCCTTGTTCTCTGCGCCCCACTTGTAGCCCGCTGGAGTAAGACCCCAGGCGGCAAGTGAAACGGATCCAGGAGTGAAAGAGACAGTCATCGTCACGGTCTTCTTATCCCATGAAGGATGGGTGTTCATGATACGTGCGTGATGTGTGACATCCGCCGCAGACATGTACGGTGGCTCATTGCCAGAAACAGTATGGATGATACCGAGTGGCTCCAAATTCTGAAGATAGTCGTGCTGCGGCAATTGATGGGGTAGCTGGACGTCCCGGGTGTTACCCACTTGTGGGATCATGACAATGGTGCGGACCTCCTTAACCTGGTCATTGTCCGGGGGAGAGCTACCGTAGATGTAACCTGTAACCTGCACACGGAGATCGGCGATGGTGATGAATCGCTTGAGGATGTTCTTAGGCATGATGTAGGTGTAGCCTTCATCCCGAATGTCATCAGAGGATACATAGATGTTGTTGGCCCTCGTCCGGAGGTTGGAGGTGGCAATTGCACGAGTACGCCACTCGGTCTTGGATGCAAATGATTGCTGCTCGTACTGAGACGTAGTGGTGACGATGATGTCCTCACCACGAGCGTTCTGAGTCTTGGTCGTCACAGCAGTGAGCTGCTTTTGCTCCTCTTGCTGCTTCTCGATCTCCGCCGCCTGCTGTCGCTGCAAAGAAGGCGCGCTAATCTCCATACCCAGGATAATATCACGAACTTCGCTACTGGTCAAACTCTGCACGTTCACGTTGTTTTTCTTGCCATAATCGTTTAAGATCAGATCACGCAATTGCACTTCAACCTTGATCCAGTCCTCATCAGACAGGGATGGCCAGATGTGGTGCTCTTGAGTAATAACGGTCTTATCGGGCCGAAGAATGATCTTGGCTTTGTCGATGTTGACGTGAAGAGCCCGGAGAATGAGAATGAGTCGAGAAAACGCAGTGTACGGGGAGATTGACTTGAGCCACTCATCATACAAGTTGAAAAGTACCATTTGAGGCTCAGTCGCACGGAGAATCATATCGGCCAGCTTTTCGACCTTCATGGCGGCCTGGAAGGGCAGCTGGAGCTCAGAGGCACGAATGGAGATATTGGGGAAATCAAGCAAGTGGACCTCGAGAGGGTCAAGAAGACCCTTACGGGTGACAATGAGCTGCTTCGGTTGTTCTTCCACTGGGAGAGACCGAATGAGTGCTGCAACTTCTTCGGCTGTCTTCCACTTGGCCAACTGACCCAGACGCTTTTGACCTGCCCAGACACTGGTGTGGATGATCTTCAGGAACAATTGTCCAGTCCGAGGGTTGAAGATAAAGATTGCGCCGTTGATGGGCTTTGTGGTCAAGTTACCCTCAAAGGTCTTGTGGATCGTGACGCGATAGACGTTAGTGTCATCAATAAAGAGCTGAATCTGCGGGCTGAAGAGCTCGGAGTAGTTCTGAGAATTGAGGAACTCCTGACTGCTCTCCGAGGCATACAGCTGGAGACCCTTGCGTATACGCTCACGCAAGACATACAAAGCTGGATTAGCTTTCATGATTTTAGCCATGGCTTGTTGAACCAGGGTCTTGAGGCCTGGGAAGTACTGTCCGTAAGCCGAGAAGAGGTTGTATGCAAGATCAACGCCAATCATCAATCCAGTGGCGGAAGGATAGATACTCATGCTGTCCGTGGTGTAGTCGAGGTACTTAGCACGAACATACCGCTCAATGTCGTGAGAATCGTAGTCACCATATCTGAGCTGCACATCGATCCAGAACTTGTTTGTGGTGGTTGGCTCGTAGACGTCCTTAGTGTCGAATACAAGTGAAGGTCGGGTGACATTCCACTTGTTCGTCGCGAAGAGCAGGATATCCGCACAAGAGCTGTTCATCTTGTAAGATTTACGAGGGTGAATAGTCTCTTTCTGAACAGCCTCGATGCCAAGCTGCTCCAATTCCTGATCTAAAACTTGACACAAATCCATAACCACCGATTCGTGGATCTTTTGCCACAAATGCGCACGGAAAATTTGAATCAACGAAATTTTCAGGGTGGGAATCTTGCCGTGCAAGAAGATACCAGTCAGATCAAGTTGCACCTGGAAACCAACGTAGACGTTGGCGCGGTTGATGGTCGGCGACCACCAGAGAGTGAATCGACGGTTGGGAATCTGGTTCAGACCGGACCGCTGAGCGTTGGTGAGTTTCTTGAACTTCATACTTTCTTCGAAACCACTGTTGTGCAGGACAAGGTAGTCATGGCGCAGGTAAAGTTGATCTTTGTCGACTCGGAAACCAGCCCATTCGGTCTCCTCAGGTTCAAGGCTAATGTGCTCAATCTTGAAACTGTGCGTCTGAGGAGCTGAACGCTCAACACCCTTCTCAGCCCTAGCAGATGTAAAGGCGCTATGCAGGCCTCTCTCCTCGGTAGAAAGGGCAGCAAACTCGGCAGCAGTCATCTCCACCGTCTGCCTTTCCGGACCATCGGAGGCACCCTCTCTATAAAGCACCAGAATATGATTCGGCGTCACCACAAGATCTTCTCTATCACCGCCGATCTTGATGCGGTATAGGCGGTCGGTGCCATTCACTATGTTGAATGCACGGCGAGGCTCACCGTCGGGACCTAGAAGTTGGTCACCTTCGCGCACGTCCTCGACATTGATTTCGGTCCCATCGTATCGCAATAGACGGGTTCCCTTGGCGAGACACGCTTTTTCCCAGAACAGACCCTCCCAAGATGGGAAAGCTGTCGCCTTGAACAAGGTGTGCTCGAGGATTGTTTCGACACCACCCAATGCTTGGATAACATCAGTGCGGTAGGCATTGAGATTCCAGAGTTTACCATCGTGTCGCTGGTTGGTCCACCAGAACGGATTGCTCTTCATCAGCTGGTATTGCTTGAACTCAGCGCGGAGTCGGAAGCCCTTGTCAAAGCTGAGGGTACTTCGATCCTTTTGGAAGAGCGTATTGATACGGGGAAGACCACGATCCCAGCTGTCCTCTAGATCCTCCAATGTAAGGCGACGGTTTTGCTGCTGGGCTTCCATACGCTTCTGCGAGTATTCCATCCAAACACGCTGAGAGTCAATGAACTCAGCTTCCCAGGGGATGATGTATCGGAAGATGTTTGGAATCAATGTTTCCTCGTCATGAGACATACCCGCTCGGAAGTGGGTGATACCAGTGTCGGTCTGCTTAGACCAACGCTTATCACTGGTGGGGATGAGGATGTGAGATCCTGAGATCATGCCAAGACCTCCAAGCTCCTTGGGTGTGTAGAACACCGCCGGAGGGAAACGAGAAGGCATCTTAGAGTTAAGACCAATCTTGACTCGAGTCTGGATCTTTGTTTCACATTTCACGATGGTATCGAGAAGGTTGACAGTCGACACCGCAGCCTCGCGGTAGTAAGTGAAAAGAGCAATTAAAGCAGTGTTCCACTTGTTAGCAATCTTGGTGAAAGTGGTCGAACCAGAGGACATTAGGATTTGTCGGATACGGTTATTGAATTTTTGAACATCCTCTTCAGTAACCTGGAGGAAGGCATGTGCCGTACGTTCCTTGGTGGAGTTATCGACCAGCGACCAGACACTGTCTTTGACTGAGAACTCCTCGTTCAAATTCCGCATCTTGGGTAGAATCCGGACTTCGAATCCATTCATCGAGAAGAGCAAGTTGGGGTTGTCCTTGCTGTACACGCTGGCGAATGTATCATCCCATTCAATGGTGGTCATGGACCTGGGGAGGCGGTTCTTCATGTCCCAGAAAACAGCACGACCAAGGTTGACATCGTGGCGCATCAAGCGCATACGACAATCGCGAGGCCAGCACTTCTTGTTCTTGTAACCAATGACGTTCTCAAAGTTAGGGTCAGGATTCTCGGTCAAGAACCGCTGAATCAGGTCACGGGAGTCATCGGCCTGGAATCGGAAGAAGATCCAGATCTTGTCAACGTAACGGGTGTACAGACGGATGGGGTGCCTTGTCTCAGTGGCACGGTCTCTGAATTGCAAGAAATCATTGGGACTTCCGGGAGGGCCGGCCATTTCACTGGCTCTCTGCAAACCAAGGAGCAACAAATCGATCATCAACCCGTAGTACTGGAACACGAAGGCCGAGAACTGGAGACCGCGAATCAGTCCATAGCTGTTGGTGTGGTTCATGTCTTTGTAGCTGAGCTGAACATTGTTCTTCGCGGTGATGTAGTCAGCCAAATTGTGGTCCATGATCAAACGGAGTAGCCGGTTCAGCAGAGTGAGATCAATCTTCTCATAGACCTTGGACAGCTCAGTCTCAATCATGACGTTCGTCTCGCCTTCGGAAGTCTCCCAGACATTGGACAGGTTGTTGATGCCTTGTGTCCACTTGTATGTGAGTAGAGGAGGAACTTCAGAGTCGGAGGGCTTGATCCAAGCGGGGAAGAGATGGCGCTGCTCTGATTGGTACCAAAGGTACTGATCCAAATAAGCGTCCGTGATCTTTTCAATGGGCTCGATGTCGTAGACAGGATTGATGTTATTGTAGTTATCGTTCATATCAATCTTGACCTCCTTGAACGCTCTCTGTGTCAAGAGGAATCGCTTGATTCTCGCCAAGGTTGTGCCGGGGGAGTCGTAGGCCTGTTCAATGAGAGCCAATTCTTCTCGCTGGGTTTGATTCAGTCTTCCCTTCACAGAGTATGACTCGCGCAGCCGCTCGAGTGCAAGAATCAGAATTTTGGTGTCGTGCTTGTAGGAAACACTGGGGAAGGGAATTGGGGAGAACTTGCGAGACTCCAACCAGTGAACCATGGTGGTGTAAATTGCAACACCTTCTTCAGAAGAAACATAAGGGCCGTCTTTCATATAGTTGTGCTGACGCTCCTGCTCGGACTTGAGCCAGAGACGCGTGAGTCGACCAAGGTTCTTCTTTGCGACAGTCTTGTCAACGGTGGCACCACGGCGAATTCTCTCTCGGTTGTAATGAGCGACGGAGATCCACCAGTCGGCCTTGCTTTTGACGTAACGAAGAATAATGTTCTCAATCGGTGCAGGCAGGCTAGGAACCTTCCATGGAATGTTACTCTTCCAACATCTCCAGGCTTCTGATAGATGTTGCAAAACCACGTTGACCTTGTTTTGCTTGATACCCTCGGGCATCATGTCCATAAGATCGGCCATGACGGAGGCACGCAACTCCAGATCGAAATGAGATTCTACACGCTGTTTGGTGACCGTTTTGGCAACACCCTTGCTGTGACGACCCTCAAACTGACGAGAAAGCAAGTTTCCAAGCCAGCGCTCAAGCAAGGGAATGATACCACGCATGAAGAAAAGCCAAACACGCCAAGCGGGCGCCCAGAAACCACACCCAGGGCCCTTTCCAACGGGGCCAGAGTTGAATCGGTAATAAATCAAATGTTTCAGATCCTTGCAGGAACGGATCTGGTGCATAAGCTTATACTTGTACCGATACATACCGGTAAGCTGGCCCACGTGGTTGAAGGCATAAAGAATACCATCTGCGAGTTGGAAGGCATCAATGTTACCCAGACGGTATTGGACTTGGGCATCGACGATGAGCTTAGTTAACCGGAGGATTTCACGCATCAAGTGGAAAGCATTTCCGAAACGAGACTTCTTACGCTCCTTCGTGGTCAATGTCTTAACAGGCTTCAGGTTGAAGTTGTAATCAAGATGGAGGTAAGTCAAATTTTTGCGGTGAATCAGCAGGTTCAGCATGTTGAAACCCTGGCGACAAACTTGCAAACCAGCCTCTACCCAGTCGATCGTTGTTTGCTGGAAGAACTTGGTCGTTTTGAGAGTCTTCATGAGATTCTGCTTGCTCTGAGCCTTGGGTGTACCCTTGTGCAGTTCGTTAAGAACGTAGGTCTTGAGCATTTTCTGGTATGAGACTCGGACTTTGACAGGCTGACCCTCTGGGCAGTGCTCCAAGTACCAATGCTTGACCAATGGCACATCCTGAGCACGAACCATCTTGCCAGATCGCTTATCGAATGGGTGAGGGGCCCACCACAGGGCAATGGCAGACGCGGTGTCGGATGTGTAAAGTTCTTCGTCATCGAAGAAAGGTTCGACCTCACCGGGAAGCTCGAATTCGTCGTCTTCATTATTGCCAGGCCCGAAGATTTGGTCTTCGTGGCTGACGGTGATATTTTTAGGGGCGACGGAGCGGGAGGAGATCGGGTTGATGGCGGGGTCGAAGTAGAAAGCCGGGAGGTTGGGATCCTCGGTAAGAACGTAGACAACCTGGGGATGCGAGTACCAAGCGACTTTGACGCTTCGAGGCAGGGTATTGTAGAGGAAAGGGAAGGTGACCCGGTACTCAGTTCGAATCGGGGCACGGAAAATGATGCGGTCGATGGCGTTGAACTCGCTGAAATCTTCGTCATTAGGATCGATATCTTTGTACAAAGGCTCGAAACGGGGTCCACCAGGAATGGGGACGTTAAGAGCCTTAGCTGTGAAAAAGCTGTTCAGGTCGAACATGTGGTAGTAGTTTTGGTCGATAACATCACTCAGAATCTGGTGACTGAGTCGATGGAGAGTGGCCATCTGAGGAAGAGACAAATTCCACTTCTTGTAGCTCGGACCATTCACATGAGGAGTATCGAGAAGAGGACGGTGGTCATAGAACCACTCATAAACTGCGGCATCTTCGGCCTCATCCAGTTCCATCTGAATAGGCTCCAATGGTTCAACATCTTCAATGTTTTCCGACCACGAAAGAGGCGGCTCTTCGTCGTCAAATGGGGGGAAACGCATCCGCTTGAAGTGTCTCCGATCACTTTTCTCCCGACGCATGGACATCCACATCGTTGCCCACTGGGCGTGGAAGACAGGTTCGATGACACGCGGTGTCTCATTGACTAAAGTCAGACAGCCGTTGACGTGGTAAAGAACCTTAACTTCTCTTGCTGACTCCCAAGGCATCGGCATGTTTTCCAATAGCTTGAGGACGGCATGAGGCATGAACTTGAGCGCACCGAGATAGCTCCGCTTTTCGTTGGTGAATTTCTTCTGTGAAACATCGCCAATATCTCGCACGATTTTTCGCAGATGCTCTGGTGGCATATCGGCCTTTTGTGTCTCGACAAATCCTGCTTTGCGCTTCTCACCAAACCGATTACGTTGCGTGCGCAGCCATTCGTTTTTCTTCTGCGCAAATTTTGCGACATTCGGGTCGGCCGGCGGCTGGTATCCCGGGGGCGGCGGCGCCATTGGCAGAGAAGGAGGAGCTGCACCCCATCCTGGAGGGGGGGGAGGGGGAGGGGGCAATGATGCCATGATGGTAAGTGATGGATGGAACCCTCCCTCGTAGAGGTTGTGTTGGTTCCAAGTCGCGTCAAGCCAGGTTGGAGGTCATATGTAGCAAGACGTCCAGCTAGCAAAAAAAGAAATACAACTGGAAGAAAAGAGCTGGGTGATGGGGAGATGGAAGATTAAGATGAAAACGCGACAAAGATAGAGATCCACGATCCCCTACGCGATGTGACTATCTCTGCTCCTGTCTCCGTAGAACTTTGAGAAGTGGCGGCTCCGACTTGCACTATTCCGCATTGGGACTAGCGCAACCTCGCCAAATATGCGCTAGCGTCGGCTGAAGCAGAAACCCACACAAACCCATCTCGACATATTTCACTCTGCTTTACGACAACTCCGACAACTGCCGCCCTTGACCAGTTCAAGTACAGTCAAGATGACCAACAACAGACTGCAATACGTGAGTTCTATCCGGAAATCCTGACCGGAAAATTATTGATCTGACTCTTCTCGATTTCCAGCGCCGCCGGAACCCGTACGTTCAAAATTCTCCCTAAAGACCAATCCATCGCACCACCATAATCTACACGATGATTCTAGTAGCAGGATGGCTATCACCATTTCGAACGAGTTATTGACGGGTTTTTTTGCTTTCAATAGGTACAACACGCGGTCCAACAAGGTTCGCATCATCAAGACCCCCGGCGGCGAGCTCCGTTACCTTCACCTGAAGAAGAAGGGTACTGCTCCCAAGTGCGGTGACTGCGGCATCAAGCTCCCCGGTGTGAGTACTCCCTTGGCATCCCTGGTGCATTTTTGGACGGTTGTGTGGGATGTGTGCGATTGCGTGTGGGCCAACCGAACGACTTGAAAAAAACTCTGTTTGGATGGACAGGTGTACGAATGAATGGCCAACCGAAACGCTACAACATCCTTACGACCGTCTTGCTGAATTTTGGAGTCGTTGGCTGACGTTTTCATTTTTAACAGATCCCTGCCCTCCGTCCCCGCGAGTACTCTCAGATCTCGCGCCCCAAGAAGAATGTCAGCCGTGCCTACGGTGGCTCTCGCTGCGCTGGCTGCGTCAAGGACCGCATTGTCCGTGCCTTCCTGATTGAGGAGCAGAAGATCGTCAAGAAGGTCCTCAAGGAGTCCCAGCAGAAGGCCGCCAAGCGCTAAGCGTGCTTTTTGTCGGTGTTGTCCTTTTACGGTGGAGCGAACGTTAGGGGAAAAACGGCTGGGAATGGTTC
Organism: Penicillium griseofulvum; assembly: GCF_001561935.1. Taxonomy (NCBI): domain Eukaryota; kingdom Fungi; phylum Ascomycota; class Eurotiomycetes; order Eurotiales; family Aspergillaceae; genus Penicillium; species Penicillium griseofulvum. The sequence goes on from NW_024467473.1 coordinate 1,557,480, forward strand.
TCTTAAAATATTAAAGATGAACAGGAACAGCTAGCACACGAGTCCAAAAAAAAAGGCTCGTGGCTAAGCAAATGAATCAATTTCATTTACCTTCATGAGAGATTCCCTGACATGTCGAATCAAGTTGTCTGAAATTATTCCCGTGGTCTTGAATCGGCTTCCCGGGTGGAAGCCTCGTACATGTTGTGTTTGTTTCAGTCAGAAATTGTGGCACTCGATCTCTAGCTGTTGACACATTTGGGTAAGTCTGCAGGGCTATAATGGGGGACGGGCAATATCTTTCAGCCCACCAACATCTCTTGTTGATCTGCACCAGGTATAGGCGCCCACGCCCTCAGGTTCAGACGAAACGTAGTTATCGCTGAGTAGTACAAGGGCGTTCTCCAGGTTGACAACCGTAGCCGAGTGTAATTCTCCTAGCATCCATGGGTAAAGTGTACCTGGGTGATCTCGGTCTCGATCTCGTAGAAGCTAGTGCTATTCATTACCTACGTGCAACTAAGACCCCACTTGGTCTGGTCAATTGATCTAGGCCTTGTACTTACGGGTGAATAAAATATTTGACCAAGTCAACTCACCTCACTCAAGTATGTATAACTCTCCTATAGCTGCTGTCTCGTCCTTTTTCTGGAAATACCTGGTTAAACATTCCAAACTGTGTGATGCTGGATATCTCTGGATATCTTCCAGCCTGTGGTCCATCGATTAGGACCTCTAGAACTATTTTAGTATATAGAGTATGGCTTTCTGTTCGATAGAAGCCTAGCTCTCTTTTGTTCACTATTAATGAACGTTATAGAAAACCTAAGGCTTCGATACAGACCGTCTTTTCTCAGGAATAAAAATTGAAAATGTGCATGTGAACAACATATTTATATCTCAACGCTTTCTGCAGCATCAAGAGAGGAGCATGCAACATTCCCACTGTCTATTTTGACTTCTTCTCTGCATTTTGAAACTCGCCTTCGGTGCTCAGAATCACAATTTATTATCCAACTGCATGGCAGTTTTGACACAATTGAGTAGGCTTACCTAGGCATCAATAGTTATCGCAAGCACCTAAAACAGTATTTCCAGTTCACAATTTTTCTCTTGGACGCGAACGCGCACACCACTTCTGTTGTACCAATCTTCCAATATCAACCAACATTGAACATAATGCCATAAGCCACTCTATAGCTCATGCTGTAAATACAACACTTACCCTAGGTATAGCTTGGTCTAGATTTAATTAGTAAAGCGATGCTCTTCTGCGCCAAGTAGCTGCCTTTCATAATATTCGAAGCATAGCTGAAAGGGGAATACATGTCTCTTTACTACAGGGTATTGACTACTATATTCAACCATAGAAGGTCTGTTAATGTCATTGTGAGGGGTGTATATGTCCGCGGGGTTAAGTTCTTCAGCAGATTGAAACACTGACCAGCCATGCGTCAGGCTTAGGGTTAAACGACACCGCTTGTCGGGAAAGCTCCCAGGGCCTTTACTGTAGAATACCTCTAGTTTGAAGATATATTTTCCAAATGTGTTCGTAAAAGATTTACATTAATCCACATATAATCTGTGAGCTGGATCTGCGTATACGGGCCATAGTAATTGAAATCAAAAGAGCTGTATTGAAAATATAGAAACGAGTATTCTCGATATCTTGGACTGCTATTTCAGGCAGGAGCTTTCATGCTGCAGGTCCTTTGTGCCTTGACCTGCTCGAGGCTGCAAATGAGATTGGTTGAAGATACACTGGAGTTACTTACGGGCATTCCCGAGGCCTAAGTCCACAGGTACTTTTTAGGGTTCAAAATCAATTATGTGAACTAGTAACAAAAACAAATTAAAGATCTAATATATCTGCTCCACCACCAGTTTAGGTATATGGAAGGGTCAAAGTGCCGGTGTACCAATGAAGATCAATCCCTCTACTTCCATTGTTTTACTAAGTACGGAGTACGGAGTACGTAGCGCATATGTGAAGTACGTGATCGCTGCAATTGGTCCAATCCCCTTTCGAATTAGCCAATAGAATAAGTAACCTACCTCGGATCCGAATATCTCTTTTTTTTTTTTCTTTTACTGTAAAAAAAGCAAAGAGGTGCGGAACTATTGCCGCCTCTGATCGGACCCAGGGATACGGATGACAGCAGACAATGGGATCGGCCTTGGGCTGGGGCTCAAGAAGCGGTCAGGCGATTGTACTGTGTCGCATTACTCCCTCCAATTACCTATTCCGAGGGCGCTTGTCACAGAAAGCTCGAGCGTATGCATAATTGACAGCTGTCGAACCGGGCCGTTCCATCCCACAAACGCCCAACGGGAAGAGGTTCGTGCGGTTTATACGAGAATAGAAAGCCGGAATGGAAATAAAAGAGGCTACTAATACTATATTTTATATCAAATGGTATATTTTCCTCAAAACCTTTCCTTTTTCCTTATAACCTACATTGCAAAGAGAAAACTTTGGGGCTTACCGGCTGCAAATCCCGGATTCCAGCAGGCTGGACAACCTATCGGCTACTGAGTACATATTAAGTGACACCTCCATACCCGCGTCAATTGATGTCATGCAGATCAAAAGAATGACGAGATTTATGGAGTACCCCTTTCTCATGTTCCCGATTTGCCTTACTGAATAATTGACAGATCGAAATCTATCTAGGATGAACCCTGGATTGGGCTCGAACTGATACTGATAACGTGAATTTTTTCGGGTTGAACGGTGGGGCTGTGCCTGAAGGTCCTTGCGCTTGCAATCGAGACTATTGATATTGGCTGCCTTTATTTACCCTGCATGGAAGACCCTAAACCTCTCTAGAAAGATCAATACGAAGATCATATTTCAAATACACTATGGACGTAACATATGGGTATGTACGTCAAGAAGAAAAGAAAAGCAAAATATAAGGAAAGAGAAAGAGATCAATATACAGAGTACACAGACAGTGAGATGAGGACATAGCATCTGAGGGACATCGGAACCGTCATAGTAGGAGCGCCCCTCTCACTGGGTGATTGGGTTCATCGCTAGCCTACTCCGTATGTTGTAGTAAGATGTACGCTAAGAGCTCGGCCCCCATTTAACAAAGGAAGCTAGTGATTGTCAGTACACGATTGGTAATACTGCGGGACGCGGTTGGACAATCTACTCTACCCTATGTCTAACAGCGAACTCCCACTCAGCTGGGCCACTAATTAAGCTGCAGACTGTCACGAGAGGATCTCATACCCTATTTGGCTTAAGAAAGGGTCCAAGCGGGAGTTAAAATTGGCACTGAGGGCATTGGTGTACACATGTGCACAACAAGTACGAAGTACATAGGCAGTAAACGCATTTTGTATAATAGCCCTAAGCAGCCCTGGAGTTAGGGTTAGATTAATAATAAGATCGAAAACTGCCCAATTGCCCTTTTGCTCCAATCTAAGAAGAATACGAACATCTAATCTAGTATATATAAAAAATAAGTTACAATCGGCACGGCCCGTGGGGGGCCTTCGAAACTCAACTTCAAATATGTACTGGCATATTCAGCCGCGTTGTGAACGGCATTGCAGCTGCCACCTGTATGACGATGCACAGGTACATACTACTGTCTAATATGAGTGGCTCCTTAATTACAGCATAAAACCTACTGCGCTGCATGTCCGCGGATGCAAGTTGCTCATACCCTAGTGGTATTCTTTAAGTACGTATGTATTTATATACTCTCCACCTGCAAACCGGGTAATAATGATAATTCATGATAACCATATATAACAGCATTATTTTCACAATTTGTTCACTCTGCCTCGTAATATTACAGGGAAACATAATAGGCCATGTTGTCAGTCTCGCATTTTCACTGGCGTGCCGATCTCCCTATCGCACGAGCCTGTCATAGGCATGGCATTACAATATGAAATCTTCTGATTGACTAGTGCATAGATAATTGCCCTTATGGAGGACAAATTGCATAACTTAGGAAAAGAAATTGATAATACAGGAGATGTACTCCGTAGTATGTTACTATGTCCGAACTATAGCATCCCTACAATTGAGCTCCTCTATCTCGGTAGTTTCAGCAGGGGTGGTTTCCTTGGGAATACACTATGGTAAAAAAAAAGGAAAAATAGGGTCCGCACGGTCCCTATGATTTGGTATCTGAAAACGAGGGTATCAGATTCCCTTCTCCCGGGACACCGACAATAGGGGAAGTGGGTAATGACAGGGAGGAGACATGGTCATGGGAAACGCAACACGCAGCAGCCGATGCAGCCGATGCAGCCAAGGATGTCCGCGTCGCCCCAGCACCCTGGACTACTGTATTAGTGGATAGACTATATAGTATAGCGGGGTGTTAGTGGGGTTGGTCAGCGTGGCTAATTAAGGACAGAAGCTGTCAAGAAAGGCTAAAGAAAACTAAAAAGGAAGGACGCCAAATGCGCTCCATTGTACTCCGTACTCTGTAAGAAGTAAAGTCCCCTGTAATGTCCCTAGGTTTAATGGAGACATGCAGGTGGTCAACATGTTTTCCTTTTACTATGGTTGGAGGCTATTCCTGTCACTTGAGACACCGCTGTGCAAGCGTGAGAGGCGTTATCAGCAGCACAGCATGTGGTCCATGCTACATACAAGAGCAATGCTAATGAATACGGAGGAGTTACTGCTTATTCAATACAGAAATCTGGGGGCTAAGCAGTAGAAGCGTGGATATTTTTCATTTCTTGGCATTATTCATGCCCAATATTACAATGTACATTTGGAACTGGAGACATGTGGGACTTGAGAAGCGAGATCATATGAGATACATGACTCAAGCGCGCTATTGAAGATCTAATATGGAGTAGTAGACATGACAAAGAGCGACGATTGACACCATCTGTGCCTTTGTGATTGATCTTGATTGGAATCTTGAGGATTCAAAGTTCAGAAACACCCGCTTATGGTACATTTGAAAAGAAAATATGTGTTGCTCATGCCAGAACTGAAAAAGAGAGAAAACTTAACATAAAAAGCAAATTAGAGAAGTGAAAAAATTGCAGATAGATCTCCTTTGCCATGTGGCTCCGTGGAACGCCCGCCAAATACATTCTGAATTCAAAAATAAATGGGCACTTCAGATAACGCCATGCCTCTAGTGTGCTCAATGACCACGGTTTCGACCAATGGCCTGAAAATTAGTAAAGAAAAAAGGCGTGGAAATCAGGAAAACTGAAAAGAAAAAAACAATTGAGCATGTACTCCAACTTCTCCGCGCTTTTCCATCGCTAAATCTTGTCCTATCACCTCCACCACTCCCTCCCCCCCCTCCCCTCCCCTCCAGTTTGGTTTGCTTAAATTTCTTTTTTCAAATCCCATGATGATCGACCGGGTCCATCAAGTGGATCCTGGACCCGGTTGAAGCCCGACCCTGGAGCATACCAATCATGGCCCACATCAAATGCTGACCCTGGTCCATTGGTATCGACAAAGACCGTATTGTTGTCTTGTAATGGGGTGCACCCGACAATAGGACCCATGGGGTATTGCATATGTCTTTGGGTGGCTGGAAAGCTCATTGGATCGTATTCATGTCCTATATTGAGGTTGGTGTTTAGTACTTGATGATGATATGCTTCGGCGCGCTCGCTATGGGGACTGTTCGTGCTGCGTGATTTGACAACCTTCGTGGCAGGGACTCTCTTGGACTCCGAGGACTGACGTGTGGGTCCACGGTGGCCTGAGCCCACGGCTTTCTTTTGGTGTTGAAGCTTGCGGTAACGAGTAGTTGATTGGATGCCGCCGCTGTGGATAGCCTCCGGAGTCAGCCTCCAGAAGTTCACTGCCTTCTTGCCTGGACCAACTTCTTCCTTTACTGCCTCGAATCCCTAGACATAGGATTAGTGTTGATATCAAATATAGCAGATATTGAATCAAATGCATGGTAACAAAGAAGTGAGGGAATGAGTTATGAGAAGTGAGACTTACCGCGTTCATTGAGAGATTATGTCGAATACTGTTCTGCCACCCCTTTGCGTTTGGGTCCCCTCCCTTGTCTGTATTTGCTTCAAACCAGGCATAAATGCTCTGGAGTTGAAGCTTGTTGCCTGGTGCTTCCTTCAAGGCCTGGTAGATGAGAACAGAGTAAGGAGGCTGTCCAGGACGCTCCTCTCTATTGTCACCAGTGCTTGAACGTGGTGAAAGACGATCCCCTGTTGGGTTCGCCATTCCCGGGCTCGAAGCAGCAAGGGATTGCGGAGAGTGGTAGGACGAGACCTCAGAAAGTGGCGACGGCGGGGAGTCTGGAGGTGGCTGAAAAGGTACCAACTGGGGATAGTTGTATGACTGGTCTTTGAAGGCATGGGGTGATTGCAGAAGTGGCCAATCTGAGTGGCCATCATCGACCTGAGGAGCCAATGCCTCAAAGGTTGCGGTAGCTATGCCGGGGTTGACATTTGTGCGGTAATCGAGATACCCATTTGGATCCCCAATGGGCTCCTGAGGCAACGGGCCCAAGCCGTATGTCTCACCATCAGCAACATGAGGAAGACTGTAACCTTCATAGTGACGAGGAGACAGAGGAGCTGACTGGGATCTCCATCTCGCCCAGTCAGCTACACTGAATCCATTAGTAGTCGCCGTGAGATTACTAGTGCCCTGAGATGGTGCTTCTGGTTGTGACAGTAGATCAGGCTTGGGGTCTTGGTCTGAAATCTGGACCCTGTCGAAATGGTGCGAGGGAAATGAGAAATCCATGTTTGAGCAAGGCAACATCCAGCCGTGATATTGACTTGATGTGGATGATAGAAGGGTAGAAGAGTGGAAGAGTAAAGAGAAAGAGAAGCATGAAAGTGCGGGGGAGAGGATATGAGAAGATAATATTGAAGAGGAAACAAGAATGAGAAGGGGAAAAAGAAGAGATAAGAGTTGTCAAAGGATGAAGATTTGGAGCTGTATAATGCCAACACATCATATTCTCTCTGCAAATAACCTCATAGATGCTTCTAAGCAAAAGACGGTCTGGATGTATTGAAGGTCTCCGTATTTTCAAAAAAAAAAAAAAAGAAAATTCAAAAAAATCAAAATCAAAAAACATAGATTGCCTCGTGCAACGGAGCATACAATGGCCAGGAGGTCAAAGTGGCTGAATCTGGTGCTACATGCTACATGCCACTAGAACGAATAGGACCAGTCTCCTAGCCAGAACGGGGTGGTCAAATGGTCAAATGGTCAAATGGTCAAATGGTCAAATGGTCAAATGGTCGAATGGGAACCTGCAGGAAGTCGCCATTTACACCGGCTTCATTCCGGCCTTTCTGGAAGTTATGAGCTGCTAAAGTTCTTTTTGTTCTCATAGCCAAATTGTTTCTTTTTCTCAATGCATCTAACCAGCCGGAAGTCAGGAATACATCCTACTCCTGCAGGCCGGGATAGTGTCACCCAAAAGGACAACGTCTGTGTTGCGAGTATTAGCAAAATAAGAAAAGAAAAAAAAAAGAGAGAGAGATAGTGTTGATACACTAGTTATGGCCAAGACAAGAAAGTTTGATCACCCCCTGAAAGATTATAGGCAAGAGAAAAAAGGGTGATAAGACGGTCAAATTTAAGAAGTGGTTAAATCAAGCATTGATATCTCCAGATATCAAGTCCGGCTTATTCTGCGAAAACTTTGGGGGAAATATTTCCAGTCCAATCAATCCGGGGTTCACCTGGATCACTGGATATCAAGTCACTGGAAAATACATTCCCCCCCTTTCCCCGAACATCTCCCTGCATACACTATAGCCCACTTTCTCTCCATCCCGATATGACGCCCATGTGGATTTGTTGCGCATGTGTTACTTTCGATAATAGATCTGAGACTTGTTAGTATTATCTTCGAAAAAAAAACCAAAAGAGAAACTTACCCGTTTGAATTGGAAATGAAGTTGAAGAATTCCCTAAAAGGAAATAATCACGTCAGTTGAGAAACAGAGAGACCATCTAGTAGCACAGCATACCTTGTCAAATGTACTCTTGAAACCCCTCTCTCGTTTGGCACTATAGTCCCATTCTTTGTCGACAATTCGAAAGGCAAGGTCTTCGTATGGAGGTCCAGCCATGAATCGAATGAGACAGGTATCTTCCTCACCCGCTTCGGCCGATGACTCGCCACGTTTGCGACCGTTCTCACGCTCAATCCGGTAAGTCGGGGCTTTGGTCTTGTCGATCAAGTCGGGGTAGAAGATGTTGAATTTGTAACCTTGTACAACCTTGGGTGGCGGGTTGTCATGGTCATAATGGGTCTGATTGTATTTGTTCCATTCATAACCCATTTGAACTCGATTGAAGTACCGCGGCTTTCGAGGTCGATGCTTACCGGCCCATTGAGGTTGTGAGCTCGTGCTCACGGCCTCTTCGCCTGTAAATATTTCCTCATTTTCACTGACACCCTTGGCGAGCTCCCTTTCATATAGTGCTTTAGTCGCTTGTGAGAAGTCCTCGTTCGGGATGGACGAGAACCGCGTGGATACAGAGGCCGCGGGGGCATTGGTAGATGTCGGATTCGACACTATTGCGGAGGGCTTCTCTACTGCTCGGTGTCGTAGTGGGACAAAACCCATACGGATAATTTTCTGGCGTTCGCGGGCCTGCGCATTTAATTAGCATGTGGGTTGGGATAAATGAGAGGAAGCCTAAAACATACTACTTGGTTAAGGAATGCAGACTCGTCCATGATTTCCAAGCCTTTGTCCTCCGGGCGAACCTGGAGCAACGGCTCTGGATCCAGACTTTCAAACTCAGCATGATTTGTTGCATCACCCGTATTGACAACCGGAGCGAGAGGAGCAAGCTTTTCCCGAATTGATTCGGCTTCCTGTCTTTGTTGTCTCCTCAGGTCGCGAACACGTTCATCAATAATCGCTTGATAAACATTTTTCAGACTCGCCCTGGCCTTCCACACAGTCAGACTGCGCAGCAGCTCTTCCCAGTAATCTGTATCGATCGGCTCATTCGAGTTCAACTTTCGTTTCACTTGTACTTCGAGATTTTGGAGCTGCTCGTAGGTCTTCGGGCTTAGTAGTTTGTTGATATCAGCAGCCACAGAATTGAGTGCGCGACCCTCGGGTGTAACGGTCTTTTGACGATCTCGACAGATAACTTTCATAGTCTGTAGAGCGAACGGTGGTCAACGGGGGTGTCCAGTGGATAGCAGAGAGGGAGAACATTACCTGCCAGAATTCGCGGTTCTTCGCATTTGTCTCAAGATTCAAAAATGTATCGATGTCCTTCTCCAAGTCCTTCAATTGAGTCTGCGATAGTCCCTCAAACACACCGTCCGGGTCCACAACATCCAGATCGGAGTCTGCTATCTCGTCGTCCAAGGGATCACGCGTAGGATCAATGATGCGGAGAGTAACCGTCAACCAGTCGATAGGCTTTGCGCGACCTTCCTTGACTCGAATCTCTGCCTTCTTTTTTGCCTGCTTGAGCACGAATAGATCCTCCTGCGCGACCCACTCGCGCTCTTGCTGGTCTTCCTGGATTAAGTTGAGCCGGACTTGATCGCGCATGTTGCGAGGTTGTTGCGAAGGGCCCGATCTATCATTATTCCATCTGCGATCCGAGTCTTGTCGATCGCGCCATTCGCCGTCGTCCCGACGAGGATGTTTCTGAGCCTGACGCCACGAGGATGGCGATCGCGACCTGCTGCGCTTTTGGTCTGATCGGTTTGGAAATCGCGCAGACATCGTGAAAACTTGTAAGAGTATAACGAATAATAAGGATCAGAGCGAAAGGTAGCCCCGAACGTATGTAGTTTGGATGTCGAAATGCGAAGTCAGAAGTTCGGGAGATCAGCGGGAAAGTCAAGCAGGCGGCAAACCTTCCCTTATGGCCCCAGGCAGCTATACGAGACAACAACCTGGGAACTTCTTAACTTCACAACTCCTTGTAAATCAACAAGTCGCTCAAGTTATGCCTTCAAAATGGCAGCGTCTTCAGTTGTCCCAACAGGGATTACCTCCTTTGCTCTTTCAGTATACATGGACTCGGCAAGGCTATGAAATCCACATAACAGACCTCACCTATATCTGGTCAGAGCGGCTCTCCAATAAAGCCATCGCCAAGAGAGCAGAGGAAGATGCCACAACCATCGATCCCGGAGAGGACCCAGAGCAGCTCAACGTTCTCCTGGAGAAAATTGGAGAAGCTTTACAAAAGGGCAATGGAAGCGTGATCCTAAGCAGTGGAACGCAAACTGACTCCCTTGAAATCATGATAACGACCAAGCTGCCCGCCCCGTTGAAGCCTCTTAAATGGTCTTTAAGGTTATCAAAAGAACCACTGTCGTCCTTGACTATTAATCTATTACTTCCGCTGCTGAGAGAGGAAGCGGAGTGGGAGTCCCGCCAACGTTCGCTCTTGAACCAAATCAGACAGAAAGACTACGTACTTGGCAAATTGTTCGACAAAATGGAAACAATTGGCGTTGACCTAGGTTCTGTGTTTCCTAGCGCTGCAGGATCGCGCATGTCTCGCAAGGCTATCACGCGGTCCGAGGCTGCCAAGTTTGTCAAGGGTATTGCGCCGTTCGAGGAACAGGCCTGGCTTGCTGAGACAGGGGTATCAGACGGGCCGGGATTAGCCACCAATTTACTCCAGGAAATCTCGCAATCTGGTGATGCTCATGATTTAGATACCTTGACCCAGTCAGGAGGTGAATGGTGGCATCAGCTTGCGAGGCGCTCTGAGACTAGCGCCATAGACGCCTCTATCGAAGAGGAAGTTCCCGACGAGGAAGATAGAGGAGAGCCGATCGAAACCAAGCATATCGACGAAGGAGGGGACTCAACGGCAAGCAGCGATGTCGATGAGTTTCAGGTATGCTACGACTTATTCCTAACCACAAATAACAAGTATAGTTTAACCTCATTCATCTAGCGACAAGAAACCCCTCCCAGATTGAAATCTCAACATGGCAAAGGCAAAGTATCACCACCCAAGCAACAACCCAGAAAGAAAAGTCCTCCGCCGGCGGTATTGCCTTCAGAGGAAGACGAAGCCACAGCATCAGACTCCGAGTACGAGTCTGAGCCAGCACCGCGCCAAAGACACATTCCCAGCGTCTCAGGGTCGCCAGAGCCCGCCGCACCGCCGCCAAAGGCCCGAGAGCCGCCGAAAGCTCCAAAGGGTGGATTGGGTAAAATTGGCGGCAAGAGCAAGAAGGAAATAGAGCGCCAACCCTCGCCATCTCCCCCTCCACCGCAAGTTCAAGAAGCGCCGAAAGTATCAAAGGGTGGGCTCGGTAAAATAGGCGGCAAGAGCAAGAAAGAAACAGAGCGTCAGCCCTCACCATCTCCCCCTCAGCCCCCTTCTCCTCCAGCACAAGTACGAGAGGCACCGAAAAGGCCAAAGGGCGGATTGGGTGTGATAGGCGGCAAGAAGAAGGCACCAAAAGAACCCTCGCCTTCGCCAGCCCCTTCCCCTCCAGCACAAACTCGTGACTCTCTAAAGTCCCAAGAACCTTCGGTGTCACCAGAAGAGACACCGGCACCAGCGGCAGTCAAAGCTAAACGTCCCGGAAAACTCGGCATGATAGGCGGCAAAACTAAAGCCAAAGCCTCCGAACCCGCTCGAGACGCGTCTCCACCACCTTCATCTGACACGGTCATATCTCATGAGAAAGCCGCACCTGCTAAACTGAAGGCTGACCGGCAAGTTCCTATAAAGGAGTCTTCTCCATTGCCCACACTAGCAGCGGAGAAGGGCCCTTCCGCTCCACCCACAGAGCCGGAAACTGAAGACCAGCGGGCTGACCGGAAGCGCAAGGAACTTAAGAGGTCGCTGGAGGCTAAGAGCAAAGCCCCTGCAAAGAAGAAGCGGAGGTTCTAGATGAAGAGTGGGGGGAAGGTGTAAATTTTATGTTTTCAGAATGTGTTTCAAGTCCTTTTCCAAGTAATTCAGCGGGAATGGCTGTGTGCGTGCGTACGACATATTCTATCTAGTACGTGACTACGGATAAATTCACTTCGGTGGTGTGCACTTAAATCCGTGGATTGATTGATTGAAAGTATCGCGATTGGGGAATCAAAAACAGAAAGAGAAGACAAGAAAGTGAAGTGAAGACGTAAAAGTAAAAACACGCGCTGATAATATTACACATTGAGCGTTACCCAAGAATCAAGCTCAGTCCCTAGAAGGAGGACCAGTGCGAGCTAAGCCAACACTTTCCTTCTCTTGTTCATTTGGGGTAACAAGCCGCACCCTTTTAGGCGACATGGCGCCGGGGGAAACCGGCGCTGGAGTGGAAGTGTTGTTTGTCGAAGTGATCGGACCAGCACCACTGCCACCAGTGGCAGCGGCAACGCCAGCAACTCCCAGCATGCCGCGGACTTTTTCGACAGCCTTACTTTCACCCTTGGTCCAGGGATCGCGCTTGACGAGTCCGACACCGGCGGAGCGACTAGCAGAGTCGCGACGCTTGGATTCCGCCTGCAAGGCTTGGCGGTTTAGTTCGCGACGTGGACCAGGCCCGCAGTCATGCGAGCAGCCAGCTGTGGCACATCCACCTTCGCTGGTTGAGATGTCGCCGAGCCAGGTTGTGATGCAGGCTATATGACCGCCGTGACCGCAGCCTTGGCACCAGGTCCAGAGGGCGGAGCCTTTGGGCCGAGGCACAGTGAAGGACCCGATAATATCCATCTCTGCCGCTGGGATGGGTTCAGTGGGAACTGAGGATTGTGCCGAATGGGTCGATCTGCTTTCAGAGTCTAGATCGGGACTCGAGGGCGATGAAGTAATGAGTGGAGTTTGCTGCTCTGAAACCCATTCTGGGGGTGGATCAAGGCTCATGCAAATAGAGCATGGTGCTTGAGGTGTGTTGCAGCGATAGCAGCGGCTGTTATCTTGGGTGGAATTTTCAAAGGGTCGTTGACACGTGTAGCAATAGACGTTGATAAATGAGTCTGTCTGGGCGTACTCGTAGACGGCAGGGTATGTTGATACACAAAATAGACGGAGCTCTGCTGCCTCGAGGTCCATTGAGTGCCGAATCAGGTGCTCGTTGTAAGTTTTGAAAACCATTTCGCATTCTTCATATGGGAGAATTTGTTCGCAATCCCGGAACAGAACGTGCAGCTTCTGGAGAAGATGGGCGGCAGCCTGAATATCGACTAAGCTACTGCTGCTGTGGTAATACCGGACGGATTCTTTTAGAATCGCTTCAATACCCCACGGTTTCAAGTCTGTTCCGTCTGGCGTGAGGGGGATTTGAACTCGCGAGATGCCCCCCACTGCTGAATAAGGCATGCCGAGATCAGCTGTATCATCTGGTGGGAATGATTGCTGGTGTCTTTCAAAGGGACTTGATTCTGTGATCAAAGGGGGAGGGCTCGACGGGCGCTCCAGATGAAGTCGATCAGTCTCTGAGACAACCTGATCAAACATCTCATCCTCGGATTCCTCACGCGTAGAAGCTAGAATCGACCCTCTTCTCAGCGTCGCGGCAGATTGTCCGGCATCCAGAGATTTAGATGCCTCAAGTTGTCCAGTAGACGAGTACGACGCCCCAATAGACTTGGAGGGGTGCGAACTGTCGGTAGATGTAGAGAACATGGGGAAACTCTCTGAAGAATCATGCCGAGTATAGCGGTCAGTGCGAGGAGGCCGATTAGATTCCATTGGCGATTCAAGAGTCAAGGGTTTCTTGGGAAATTGTTTGTAGTCGCGAATTGCTGCACGTTTATCCTCCAGTTTTTGATCATAGTCATCCTCTGAGTTTTCCCGAGGGAAGTCAGGGTCATCACGACGGCGCCAATCTGATTTGCCGGCAATTGCTCGAGGTGCAGACCGTTGTTCTATGTCCAAGTCTTCTTGTGTAGCGTCCCATAGATACTTCGATGAATTACCATCATCAACTGATGATAGTCGCCCACGTGGCAATGGTATACGGTCGGACATCCCCCAGCCATTATGATCACTCAAGACTGATGGCGGAAGAGGGTCGAGGTCGATCGCTCCATCGCTCAACGAAGGAATTTGGGAGTCAGTGCTCGACCACGAGTCTTTCGGGGAATCGGGCAATGGTCGCGCAATAGGGGTGGTCATATTGGACGAGCTCTCGGCCTCAGGGACCGCCTCCATGACCCCTTTGAACAACCGACTTTTAACTCTGTCGTGTCGACCATCATCGGGTCGTGACCTATCTAGCAAGCCCCCATCCTTAGATGACCTATCTTTTAGACCACCTTTCGCTGGATGATGCCTAGCTCTACATTGGAGTTCTTGAAGAATGGCGAATTTGACAATTCTCCAAGTCTGAGCCAATTTGGCCAGCGATACCTCATCTGCGCATTCAGCGTTATGGTCCAGTGACTCAATCAAGGAGTTCAGGACGTCGTTCTGCGTTCTATGTTCACTGTGCTCATCCATCAATGGTGTATAGTGGCTGGCCAAATACCGAAATACTGCTGGGTCGTTTGTGGCACCCGGAATACTTGTAATTATTCCCACCTGACTAGGCATTGGAGTTGCAAGTTTGGCTAATGCTTGCTCTAGAGGAAGCACAGGTATAAAATCGACTACTCCAGGTGGAGTACTACCCAAGGACTTGGATGGTCGAATCGCGGCCGATTTGATATGCCGATTCCGAAGAGAAGTGGCCAAAACGGCTTCATCGAAGATATCATCTGCGGGGCTTTGACTTAGTGATCTCTCGCCAGTACTGTCCTCGTCTTCTTCGGGACGTAGAAACTCAGCAGCATTGACTCCTAGATAGCGTCGCCTGGGGCGTTGTTGACTGAACGCAACAAACTCGCCATTGGGACTCCAGGCCACGGAGCACATCGGTCGGCGATTGACCACAGTTGGCGCATATCGAACATCGGTCTGGGTAAAAGCCCCAGCCTCGCCGACCGTCCACAGGAGATCCTTGGAGCGCCAGAGCAGATCTGATGCGGGCGAATCGTACCGATCAAATTCGCGGAATGGAACGTGCGGGCGACGGAGATCCCAAAGGTGGACACGTGGGTCTTCTTTGTCATAGGATGTGACAACTTGAGATGATTGCCATTCTCCCGAGGAAGGAGATTCACCAACCCAAGAAGGAGGCCTCCATCGCACATTTGTAACCGCCTGCGGCGTTCGGAACTGGAATGCAGGTTTCTGCCGTCGTTCTGCAGATGAAGAAAAGTCCCAGACCTTTACTTGGCGATCTGTGCCACCACTGACAATGTGCTTCCCGTCTGGGTGCCAGTCAACTGCGAAGCATGGGCGATCATGCGCGGCAATTCTCAGCAGTGGGGCGTTAACCTTTCGATAGTCCCACATCTGGATCGCGCCGCTATCTGAAGCAGTCGCAAATATGACACCATCGTTAGGAGACCACCGGACATCTCGGATCGCATCACTGTTGCCTTGATACGAATGTTTGCTGCCGCACGTGGAAGTTCCCCGATTTGCGGAGGCGGATCGCAGATCCCACATCCGAATTGTGCCATCTTGACTGCCAGACAGGAGCCAAGAAGGGAGATGAGGGTTGAAGGCAAGTCTGTGCACCTGGCGGTTGTGACCATGGAAACGACATAATTGGAGGCCGGGCCGCTGTAGGTCGTATACCACAATCCGACCATTCGCAACTGCAGTTGCGACTATCCGGTCATAGTTGCCATGTGACCATTTTACGTCCTTCACATTCAATTGGTCCTTGTGTGGCATCGAAACGCCCGCATCATGGTGGGTAGATGCATAGCTAACGACTGCATTTCGAATATTGAATTCTTCTGACGAGCGGTCTGGCGAGACTTGAATGGTTTTGAGAATCTCCTTGCCTGCGATAACCGCATGTGTCCGTTCAGGTGAAATGTCCAAAGCTGTGATCGCGATGCCTGTTTTGTGGGTCACAGTCTGTGGTTCTCCTGGTCTTTACAGCATAAAAAATTAGAAACATAAAATTCTATTGGCTCAAATGTAATTTCCCCGATCACACTAGCTCCGATGACCGAATGGCGGGGGTCATTGCAGAGAACAAAGAGGAAAAAAACATGGGGATTAGATTAGGGAAGTAGGGATATCAGAGCGGTGTGAGAAAGCTGCAACACTTACAGTGATTTGGATCTGATCGACCGGGGACCATCCACACGACTGCTTTGGGGACTAGGGGGTCTCGAGCCCGTGAAGAAGGGTTGGGCGAATCTAGCAAGGGCATTGGCGGCACGATTTGAATACTTCTGTGGTGGAGGGGGGGGAGGAGGAGGGATCGGAGATCGCGAACCTGAGAGGTCCGACATCGTTCATAGTCAGGTCTCCATTCCGACACACCACCGAATTGGAGGGAGAAAGATGCGGAGAGTTGGAGATCGAGATGCAAGCGGTGAGGGAAAGATCCCTGAGGCACCGACGATCCATGCCTCACTACTATTTGACAAGGAACAACCTTGGAAAATGTTCAATTAATTTTTTTTTCTAACGTTGCAACGTTGTTACAACGTGTTATGCCTCACCTATAGGGCACTAATTAGGTAGTTGTACTTCTCATATATATATCTTCAACCCATTTACCTCTTTAGAAGCCATCGGGCCGGAACACATGGTTTAAGAGCGGTCTAGAAGACAACACATGAGAGAGCTCAGATTGGAATATGATCTTATGAAGTAATTTCTCCGAACATGTCCAATAACCAATCTGAATAGGTACTATCTATAAAACATAATGCAATTCTAATTTGTCTTACCTCGACCGGGGCTCCGGGACGGACACGAGACACATGGAGATATATATTCATACATATGTACATAGTAGAATCTTCAGATATTATTTTATGATACATTATAAAATATACTTACACAAAGTGGCCAATTCGTTGAACTGCGCCTTGGTAGTGCCACTGAAAGTGACTAAAACAGCACTAAGAAGAGGCAAAATATGAGACATTCAGCTAATCACATACATTTTCAAGAAGTATAGACAACCAATCCTAGCTGAAGGTCACACAAGAAAATGGAAGTAAATCTAGATTTTACCATATGACTGGGGCTCAGATGATCTCGTTAATTCCTTTCATATATATATATATATATTTTTAAATTTTTCCTTGGCAGTTAGTGAAGTCATATAGTATGCGTGGATTGTTCTCGATCGATAGATCGACGATCCTTTTATCCCCTGTCTCTAGGACGATTTGAACTTCAACCATCGGGCAGGAAAGAGTTAATTTATATATTACTCTGAATATGCAAAGTCCTAAAGGAGAACTCGGAGAAAGAGATATATAAAAAAAAAAATAGACCTCGGAAGCTTTTAGGTGAGTTATATATCAGTGGATACCCTTGTTTTTTAGCTGCAGCAACCTGCAATCCACACCGTCATTCTAGACATTTTATATTTTATATTTATTTATATATATATTCTTTGCCTCTTTTCACTTTTCTTATTATATTCTTTTCCTTTTTAAAAGTTCTAATCTTTTACTTCAAAAATTGGGACTTGGAAAGGAAAGCAAAAACTAGGGGGAAAAAAAAACATAAAAATAAGGAAAGATAACAAGCATTATATTTTCTTTTCTTTTTTTCCCTCTCTTTTCTATGTTTGCTTCTGCTTCTCCATAAAATATTTTACTTCTATTTTCCTTCTAAAATTTCCACGTGGAAACCTGTTTGAGGTTTCTTGGGAAATCCCCCCCCCCCATTCCTCGCGTCGATCTTTCGCCATACCCGTCGTTCACACCTCCAGTCCTTTCCGATCCGAACCCGGCCTCCCTTCTCTACCTTTCTTTCGAGGAGGCACTCTTGTCATGGACTTTGTCTAAAACACTCATTTCTGGGATATCTAGTGGGCAATGGATCCCCATGCAGCCCTTGAGCTGCTGGAGTACTTGCGCACCTCTTACCCAATCTTTCTTCTTATCCTCTTTGTCGTGGCCTTCGTGGCTAATACTACTATCGCTGCAAGGAAAGCTAGCAAGCATGAATCTCAATACTTTGGCCCTGGAGGGCGTCCACTCCCTCAGCGATCTCGAAAGGTCGCCGTCTACAAATCCCAAGAGTTCTCGCGGAACGTCAAGCGAGTTTTCAATTTACTATCCGTAACCGTTCTCTTGACCTTCCTTGTGGATGCTACTATCTATATCATTCATGTGATGGTGGCTAGGTCAGAAAACTGGTGGCGAGGACAGTCCTTTGTGGTACGTTCTACTCACATGTTCTAGTGTTTCTAGCCATTGACACTTATCACAGATTTATGTCGTCGGTTCGTTCTTCGTATACGCAGTGCTGCTCATGGCAATGCTGGACACATCTCCCTCGCCCACTATTGCCCAATTTGTCTGTTGGTCCGTCGCCATTCCGATCGAATTGGTTATTGTTAGCACCTCTCTCTCAATCTACACCTCGGTTCACCACGAGCCAATTGTTGGAGACCCAGAAGGGGGTCGGGTTCGCAGAAGCATTACATTCTGGGAGTCCCTTGAAGTGGGGTCGAATAGTGTACGCATCCTTATTTTGTTTGCACTAGTTCTTCTCTACGCCTGTCAATCGTTCAGCATGAAGAGTCAGCAGAAGGCAAGCCAACGGGCAAATGGAGCTACAGAAGCTACGGGGCTTTTGGATTCAGGTGGCGCAGAAAATGGAAATGGACATGGGAATGGAACTGCTAACGGTCATTCATATGGCTCGACGAACGGAGCTCGCCCCGAAACTTCCAAACCTACCGATCCATGGGTGCGTCCCACGACGATTCCTTCCACTAGCTGGTGGGAGTACTTGAGCGGGTACTCGCTATTTTTCCCATACCTATGGCCGTCCAAGTCTCGCCGCCTGCAACTAGTTGTCACATTCTGTTTTGGGCTACTCATATGCCAGCGAGTCGTTAACGTCCTGGTACCCTACCAAATTCAAGTCATCACAGATTGCCTTACCGGGGGTGAGGGCGAGGACTTCAAAGTGCCATGGCTTCAAATTTGCCTATATGTGCTGTACCGATGGTTGCAGGGCAGCCAGGGCCTACTCAGCTCCCTGCGCTCTAGCCTCTGGATCCCTGTGAGCCAGTATTCTTACATGGAACTCTCCACAGCTGCGTTCGAACACGTCCATAGTCTCAGCTTAGACTTCCATCTCGGAAAAAAGACCGGCGAGGTTCTGTCCGCCCTAAGCAAGGGCAGTTCAATCAATACTTTCCTTGAGCAGGTCACCTTCCAGGTGGTGCCAATGCTTGTTGATCTTGTGATTGCGGTTGTGTTCTTCATGGTCGCATTCGACGTCTACTATGCTCTAGCTGTCGGGATTTCCACCTTTGGTTATCTCTATGTCACTATTCGCATGGCTCAGTGGAGAGC
This sequence comes from Penicillium griseofulvum, assembly GCF_001561935.1. Lineage (NCBI taxonomy): Eukaryota > Fungi > Ascomycota > Eurotiomycetes > Eurotiales > Aspergillaceae > Penicillium > Penicillium griseofulvum. The sequence goes on from NW_024467473.1 coordinate 1,576,740, forward strand.
AGAGATCAGAAGACAAATGGTCAATGCCTCGCGACAAGAAGATGCCGTCAAGTAAGTTAAAGCGAGGCTATCCATGATATAGTCGAGATATATGTGCTGACTTATGCTTCTTGTAGGAATGACTCTATGGTCTCATATGAGACAGTGAAATACTTCAACGCCGAACAGTACGAATTTAACCGGTACCGGGGTGCCGTGGGTGACTTCCAGAAGGCCGAATACCACGTGCTGTTCTCTCTAACACTGCTGAACACCTGTCAGAATACCGTCTTTATGATGGGCTTATTGGTAATGTGCTTCATTTGTGCATACCAGGTCGCTATTGGCCAACGCCCTGTGGGCAAGTTCGTGTCTCTACTGGCCTATATGGTCCAACTCCAGGGCCCGCTCAATTTCTTTGGCACCTTTTATCGATCTATCCAATCCGCATTAATCAATGCCGAACGCCTGCTAGAATTGTTCCGTGAGCAGCCAACTGTGGTTGACAGCCCCAGTGCTACCCCGTTGGCCACGTGCAATGGCGATATCAAATTCGAGGATGTTGAGTTTGCTTATGATTCGCGCAAGCCCGCGCTGAACGGCCTTACCTTCCACTGCCAACCGGGAACCACCACAGCCTTAGTTGGTGAGTCTGGTGGAGGCAAGTCCACCGTCTTTCGCCTCTTGTTCAGGTTCTACAACTCCGGGAACGGACGTATCTGTATCGACGGCCATGATGTGAGGGATATCACGATCGATTCGCTCCGCCAGCACATTGGTGTGGTGCCTCAGGATACTGTCCTTTTCAACGAGACTTTGATGTACAATTTGAAATATGCGAACCAGGACGCCACTGATGAAGACGTTTTCGAGGCTTGTCGCGCCGCCAGCATCCATGACAAGATTCTTGCTTTCCCCGACGGCTACAACACTAAGGTCGGAGAGCGCGGCCTACGGCTTAGCGGTGGCGAGAAGCAACGTGTGGCTATCGCTCGTACCATTATCAAGAATCCCCGCATCATTCTATTAGATGAGGCAACCGCAGCTCTAGACACAGATACCGAGGAGCATATCCAGAGGGCGCTTTCTACCCTTTCACGAGGTCGCACCATGCTGGTAATCGCTCATCGTCTCAGCACTATCACTACCGCAGACCGCATCTTGGTCTTGTCAGAGGGTCAAGTGGCCGAAAGCGGCACCCATGAAGAGCTTCTGGCTATGAAGGGCCGCTATGCCAGCATGTGGCGTAAACAGATCCGCGCTCAAAAGGCTATGGCCGAAGCTCAGGTCCTAGCCGAGCGAATCCGCACTGCAACCACTAGCGATGACAGCTCCAGTCAATCGGATGAAGACCGCAACGTTGTCGGTCGCCGAAGCGACTAAATCAGTAATCCCTGGACCGCTAAAATAAAGACAAGGAATGTCTCTTGTTTAATCTTCAACATGTGCATACGTTTCCCCCATATCCTTACAAGAAAAGTTCCGATAATGCAGTAATGATCGGAGGCAGCATGGCAACAAGTTAGATGTCTCATCTTAAGGTGTGAGAGCCTCTCTTTTTTGTCTTGCTTATTTCTTATTTTTCGGTTCGTTCGTCTTTCCAGGTATCGTTCTCTTTCTCTTTTTGTTGGCGTTTTGGGTCTACGATGCGTACGATGTTATCATCTCTCTTGTCCTTGTTCCATATGAATCCAGGCCCAGAGGGCCAGGGTTGGGACTTCTGCAAAGTCAAAATAGATTAATTGTTAGGCTCAATACTAATGTAAGAATTATTCAATTAACAAAGATCGTAACTACTTGTTTGCCTGTCTGTATCTATATCTGATACACGGGTTCAACTCCAGCATGCTCACTCCACAGAGTACAGTCACTTTCGATTTCCATAGAATGTCTAACTAACCGTCCTTCTTTCTACACATGTATATACTTGATATGCGTTACTGCATGATACATACGGAGTACGATTAAACTCATGCAAAGGTACGTTAGTGCGTCTCGAATATGTAGGTCTCGGGGCCGCTAGCTTTAGTCACCAAGACCCGGGTCCAGTTAACTTCACGTGACACTAACCGCCCGACCTACCTAGGTATCGAGCCACTACAGTCATCACTTGGGTAATACATCACACAGGACCAACCCAAACCAGCCTCTTTGTCGGCCACCTCGCATCAATGCATTCACCATCGCCGCAACTCCTGCGCCTCTTGCGCACCTCGCTAGCCAACACCCGTCGCAACTCGAACTTGACTCGGTTCTGCCAGATCCCATCAGCAACCGCAGCACCATGCCTCGTCTCAAATACTAGCAGCGACATACCCTCAGCACGCCGCAACTATAGCTCACCCATTCGACCAACTCGCATGATCCCCCGTTCACACGCGCACAAACCCGTCAGCCGCGACCGCGGGCCAGAGTCAAAAGAAGACACCCAGACGAACTTTGATGCACTGAACGTGCTGGGCAACATCCCTGCACCAACCACAGCCATTGATGCGTGCCTTGATTCCGGGTTTCATCTTAACAATGGTGTCAAGCTTACCAATGGCGATGGGCTGCTGCTGGTCGGCGGTGAGGCATTTGCGTGGCGGCCGTGGAAGGCCGTCGAGGGCGCGGAGAGCGATCGTGTCGCTAAGGATGCTATGCTCAATTCAAAAGGGCAGTTTGAGCTTGATGAGTCGGTCTGGGGGTTGTTGAATCTTGTGTGGCCAAAGCCTGGTATGTTCGCTCTTCTTGCTTTTTTGATACTAAGACGTCATTTCGTCCATGAATATGAGATACTCGAGCTTGATGCAAGATTACTTCGATTTTCTAATACTTTTGTTATAGATATGCTCATTCTAGGTCTTGGTGGCTCGATGTTCCCGCTCTCACCTGAAACTAGGCGTCATATCAACTCATTGGGCATTCGAGTAGATATTCTCGACACCCGAAACGCGGCCGCGCAGTTCAATCTGCTTGCTACAGAGCGCGGTGTAACTGAGATTGCCGCTGCTATGATTCCTATTGGGTGGAAGTCTAGACCTCTCTAGGTGTTACACTTCAGAATAGCATGTATTATATGGATAGTTTGAGTATATGGCTTAGGCCGATTCAAAATGAAACAATTCTTCTCCCTACATTCTCCGGTTGTACAAAAGGGTACATATAGTTCGCATTGCGTAGTGGCATGTTACGCGACCTGTGATGCAGGAACGTGACCTGGGGACGTATCATGTGAGTCCTGTTATCTTATCCTTATCTCCCCGACTCCGCCCCCACGGCTCAGGGTCACTCAGGGTCAAAACAACCTTGGAAGGCCGAAATCGAAGCTCTCGGCCTTGTAGATCTGTCCCCACCATTTCCCCAGTATCCCTGCACCGAGGTCAACCCGATTCGACTACTTAGATCTTGTCTTTACAGCAGCTATGGCGCGGGAAGAGTCCCTCGTACCTCCTCGCGTGTCCTCTGATGATGGCTCATCGATCCCAAATGAGGAGGAGGATTACGCTCTTCTAACCGGTGAGCGAACGGCCACTGAAAACAAACGAGGCTGGCCTTCCTGGCGGGAAATTGGAGTGTTTTCCTGGGCCCTTATTGCAACGATTTTGGTAATTGTGCTGGCCGTGCTTTACCCGCACAAGTCAGCGGAGCCTCACGGCCATCATGGGTCAAACACGACCTGGGGCCCTGGAGGCAAGCCAACAGGCAAGCGGAACATGATATTCATGGTGTCTGATGGCATGGGCCCTACCAGTCTCTCGCTGACTCGAAGCTTCCGGCAATACACGCATGATCTGCCGTTCGATGACATCCTGGTCTTGGATAAGCACTACATTGGAACTTCGCGAACACGTTCAAGCTCTAGTTTGGTGACAGACTCTGCGGCCGGAGCAACTGCCTTTTCGTGCGGTCGCAAGAGTTACAATTCTGCCATCTCAGTGCTTCCTGACCACTCGCCTTGTGGTACTGTGCTTGAGGCGGCTGCGTTGGCGGGTTATAAGACAGGTCTGGTTGTTACTACTCGCCTGACGGATGCAACTCCAGCATGCTTCGCTGCGCATGCCAATTTGCGAAACTACGAAGATCTGATTGCCGCCCAAGAAGTTGGAGAACACCCTCTCGGTCGGGTAGTAGATCTTATGCTTGGCGGTGGGCGATGCCATTTTTTGCCCAACTCACAGGCTGGCAGCTGCCGTGGTGATGATCACGATTTGATCAAGGTTGCCTCTGAGAATGGGTTTGATTACATCGATGACCGTGCAGGCTTCGATGGCCTCAAGGGCGGCGACAATGCCACTTTGCCTCTGCTGGGTCTCTTCGCTCACGGAGATATTCCGTATGAGATTGATCGACGTACTCAAAATGACACCTATCCCTCTTTGGAGGAGATGACCCGCACTGCCTTGAAGGCCTTGAGCAAAGCGACCGAGGACAGCGAGCAAGGGTTCTTCGTCCTGATCGAAGGTTCTCGGATCGACCATGCCGGCCATGGCAATGATCCCGCCGCCCAGGTTCACGAGGTACTGGCATACGACAAGGCCTTTGCTGCCGCTCTCGAGTTCCTAGAGAACGACTCCACCCCTGGCGTGATCGTGAGCACATCCGACCACGAGACCGGTGGTCTTGCCGCAGCACGACAGCTTCACAAGAGCTATCCTGAGTACCTGTGGCTTCCTAGTGTCCTCGACAAAGCAAGCCACTCTGGCGAATACCTTGCTGCTCGACTTAAAGAATACATTTCTGGGCCAGGCAAGGACGCCAAGGATTCGACTAAGCAGTCTTGGGTCCGAACCCTTCTTAAGGATGGCCTTGGCATCGATGATGCTACAGACAAAGAAGTAGATGCCTTGCTCCACCCGGATCCTCAAGTCACTCCGGCATATGTGTTCGCGGATATGATCAGCCGCCGCGCCCAGGTGGGCTGGAGTACTCATGGACATTCTGGTAAGATAGTCTCGAGAAGTGATTTATGATGGTGTGCTAATTTTGTTATAGCTGTTGACGTCAACATCTATGTCTCCTCTAGCAAGGACGCTTGGCCATTGGTTGGCAACAATGAGAACACCGATGTGGGCAACTTCCTTGCTGACTATCTTGATCTCAACGTCGACAATGTCACAAAGTTGCTACAAGACACCAAGTCTGGAGCCTTGCAATCATACGACTGGATGGGTGATCGTCTAGGATTGAACTTCCACACTGATGGACTAGACACTTACCATGGAGATTTCAGGAAGCGTTCCGCCGATGATTGTGGATGCGGTGCTTCCCATTAAACGATAGTCGTCACTCGACATTTTTCCTATTGTATTGATTCCTGTATTAGGCCGCATTGTGAATATTTCGGGGGGTTCATCATCATTATTATCATCATCATCATCATCATCATCACCATATATACTTTGTGCAGTTCAGGTCTTTTATTCACTAGAAATCCGTATACAGCTGGTACTGGTCTACTAGAAATAATTGTTCGTATCTTGATTGTTTTTCTCCCTAACTCCAACACTGCACAATAACTCCTTAGACATATCCCTTCATCACCAAACCATATTGTAGCAAAAGCCCAAATCGAAATCACAATGCCTTTGTATCACAAACAGGGCAGCTCCCCACGATATCTATGACCGTTTGCACAATATTGCTCTCCGACATCACACACCGAGGATTCACACCCGGACAGAGGGTGGTTTGCCAAATGGTGGCTGTGTATGGCTGGCAGGTAGGACAATCAGGGTCAAATGGCAAATCATAGTCTCTGAGCTGCCCTGGATCATTGATGCGGTTCAGTTGGCGGAGGAGTTCGCGGCAAAAGAGGTGGAGCTCGAAGGACTTATGACCGCAATTGGGGTATGTGGTCTCGACAAATAGACACATGTTGAACTTGCCTGTGTGAATGCACACCAGGATAATTGCTCTCTGTGTGCGTATGACTTGATGTCTGTTTGGGCCCGTTGCTGGCTGTATTCTCTCTGTCGACCTTGAAAGAGCGATTGGTGGGCTATGGTGTGAAATCTGAACCGAGTCGTGGAGTGTTAGACTAGTCAGGATAAATCTTGTTATGACAAACCTCTGGGGTTAAGGGAGATGCTGGATGATTTTGCGTTAGGACATGTCCTAGAATTGAGAGGTTGGAAATTCATATAAAAAAGGGCACTATGCAATGATAAAGTAAGGCCCTTGGGAGAGCAGAGTAAAGAAAGGTTATATAATGCCGTGACGACGAAGTAAAAGTGAGATAAGGATGAAGCATGCTATGTTGCTACCCTATTTACATCATATAATTTCAGTTATATCACTTATTGTCAAAGAGATAGCTGTAGGTTATTTACAAGGTCTGAGGTTAGGGACAAAGATATGCTAAATACTAACCTGATTAGGAGAGTTAGAGTACAGACTATATGTTCTACAAGATTTTAAGAAAGAGAAATGGAAAGTAGCATAATGAGAGAAAGGGAAACAAACAGATGGCATAGACAAAGCCAAATACTAGATACTACAAGCTATGATAGACATGTTCTTACCCGTAGATATCAAGAGCATTATGTGAAGCTATTGTACATGAAAGCTGATTTTATACCTTGCAGCTCTGACTCTCATGGCAAAGACAACCAGTTCATTTCATAACCTCCAATATAGGCAGATTTCGAAGATGGTAGAAGTTCAAGTGCACAAATAAAGTTATATCATCCTAGTTAGAACATTCGAAGGTCTTGCTGATTCAAGGTAAGAGAATCCAATGTCCACATTTGTTATTCACGTGTCTAAGTGCTCTTTCCTCTCGCTGTTTGTTCACCTGCAGATAACCTTCCCTTCACCTAATCGCGTTGCTTCATCACTTCCAAGGTTATTTTGATCGAATCCATCCTCGATATCTCGTAAGCATCAAAACCCATCAGCTGTTTGCCTCTATTAGTAGACTAACCCCTCAAATGAAAGTGAAGACTTCGAAAATGGATAGGTTCCTCCAGGACCCAGAGAGCCAAAAGCTCTTGAACGATCACACCCAAGCTCTCAAAACCTCCGAGTCCGTCGAGGGCATGCGATTCAAGCCAACAATGACACGCGACAAATTCCTACACCGATTTAATAGTCAGAAGAAGGCGAGAAAAGACCAATCGCGCGACAGAAGTAGCGCCAATGAAGTGAATGTCTCTTTTGCCCCTCCTATCTATCCACCCTGTCTCGCTCCCATCAAAGACCTGAAGAAGCTCATGGTCAATGATTTGCTTCTTGAAACTCACCACAGGGGCTCTTACATTTTACTCAGATCAGTGACCCGGTCAGAGAAGAAGGACGCCGTCAGAGTCATTGTGGAAGACGAACAGGAACATGCGATCCCCCTCCAAATGTTGAACGAGAAGCTCCGGTGTCACGATGGCTCTATTGATAAAGGGCAGGTTTTGCTTGTGAAGGAGCCACACTTGACTTTGACGCTTGAGACCGAATACGGGATCAAAGTTGAACATGTTTCTGATATCATGTTCATTCCAATGTGGGACAGGATGGTCCCATCAGTTTGGCGAGAGCGGCTCCCAGAGAATGAAACCAGTCAATGGGTGGCCAGCGATTGGCTACGCATGGGTAACGAGTATCTCAGCAGGGGCAAATTCTATTCTGCCACTGAATAGTAAAGTCCCAGTAGATCATTCAATAGCGAACAATGCTAACCGCAATGACAGTTACTCCAAAGGATTGGAGTGTTCGCCGACACAGGAAGAGTTGCATTACCTTCTGTACTACCGGGGCCTAGCCTTCTTCCAGGCCGATGAGTGGGATGCATCTCTGCGTGACCTCGAAGCCATTCCAGAAGGCCCAAAATCCGACAAAGCCCTCAGAGGTAAAGCGCAAGCCCTTTACCATCTGAAAAGATTCCGAGAAAGCTGCGACGTATTCACGCAACTCTGCAAGAAACACCCGGAAGACATCCACGCTAAGAATGATTTCCGTGAGGCCATTGTACGTCTTGCAGAGCAAAAGAAGGGCATGTACAACTTCAAGAGGATGCAGGAAAAAGTATCGAAAACCTACCCCCCACTCTTGGACCATGCGACATGGATAGGCCCAGTGACAATCCGACAAACCGAGTCTCAAGGACGAGGCCTATTCACAACTGAGGCAGTCAAGGCCGGTGATTTACTTCTCTGCGAGAAAGCCTTCGCATATGCAACTGAGCACCCCAACAAGCCGAGATGGAGGAGCAGCCTCCATATCAACACCGAGACGTGGACCATAACCCGAGGAGGCCAAGCCGCGCTCGCATCGTCAATCATTGAAAAGCTGTCCAAGAACCCATCCTCAGCGTCAGCAATAACTGACCTCCACAGCGGCGGATTTAACCAGGTCCCAACGGAGCCTGTTGATGGCAAACCGGTGGTAGACACGTAAATCAGAAGCAGACCATTCCGTTTAAACAGCGAAGCTAACAAATCCTCCTTCCTACCCTGCAGATTTCACATCGCCCGCATAATCTCCCTCAACAGCTTCCGCAGCCCAACCTCTTCAAGAGCAGATCATATCCATGATGCCTGCGACGCAAGCACAAACCCCGAAGCAATGCACAACTGCGGCATCTGGCCGTACGCCTCAGCAATTAACCACTCATGCATGAGCAACGCTCACCGCGCCTTCATCGGCGACATGATGATCATCCGCGCAGCCACCGATATCCCCGCAAACACGGAATTGACAATCTGGTACCTGCTCCCAGCTCCTGAAACCCAGCCCATGGACTTCCGCCACTGGGGCTTCGAGTGCAGCTGTGCCTTGTGCGCCGACGTCAAGGCGACTGAGCCCGGCGTCCTCAACACGCTGGTTAGACAGCGTGCACAGATCGCCATGGCGCTGGAAAGAAGCTCGAATGAGCTTAGCCTGACGCGGGCTGAGATGCTCATTGAGCGTCTGACGGAGACGTATCCGCATCCAGTGGAGCAGGTGCTGCGACTTGGGCTGTGGGAGCCGCTTACTTTGATTGCTGGGGTTTATGAAAGCCAGAAGCGACCGGAGGAAGCCGCCAAGGTTGTGAATCGTGCTCTTGCAGCCGTCGGGTTTGTGCTTGAGGGTTCCGGGTTGGAGGATGTGGAGGCGCCGTTTGTTGTGAAGAAATGGGGGCTTGCTATGGATAACCTTGTTGTTGCATTGCTTATCCTTTGCAAGTCTTTCATTGAGGTTGCGCCTGAGAAGGCCATGCAAGTGGAGCGGTATGCTCGCATGGCTTACCTGATTTGTGTGGGGGAGGATGCAAGTTTTGAGGCAAGCTATGGAATGAGCTTGAAGGTGGCCTGTGAGCGTCGTCCCGAGAGCGAAGTGCAAGGATGGGTAGTTTAGGGCTGCTTGTCTTGCCTGTATCAAGAAACGAATATGGCAGAAATGTACCAATGTAGGATATGAAAGAATCTACACCAATGGGTATCCAAGTACTTACGGGAGGTGGATGTTAAAGAAGTATGAAAGTAGGGAAAATCACCCGTATATTAACAATATCACAGCAGACCATGAAGCTAGTTTGTAGTTTGTAGTCAGTGCAGTGAATCACAGATCATTACCAGAGTAATGGTATATCGCATGAATCAGAAAGAAATTAACAGGGCATGATATGGCCAAAAACGCCGGGTAGGTATATCAAACAAAACACGGAGGAAAAGTGCAGATGCATATGCAGTCAACCGTTGAACATCACAACCTAATGAAGGGGCAAAAAGATACAAGAACCTTGGAATCAAAGTTATTCATTAGGGGATTTGTTCAAGGTTCCGTCAGACAGACAGGAAGCGAAATCGCACAGTATGTAGTGAACAAAAAAAGTACTCCCGTACTATGCAATAAACATAGCAGGAAAGAAGAAATAAATGATACAACAATGATATATAGATCAAATCAGAAAGATATTTATAGGGTCACAAGGACAACAAGAGCCACCAGGACTCCGAAGAGCGATCCACGGAGGACACGCTCATTCTGGCCAGCCGCACCACTGTCCTTAGCAGTAGTTCCCTGGCTGAAGCCAGTGGAAGTGGTACTCTCTCCGTCATTGGAGGTGGAAGTGCCACTGCCAGAGCCGGAGCTGGAATCACCGTTGTTGCTGGTCATGCCACCGGAGCCACCGTTTCCGGTGGGGATGCTGTTGGACACAGTGGATGAAGAATCCTTGGAGGTGGAAGAGCTTGATTTGTCAGAGCCGAGATCCATGTCGAGACCGGTGGCACCGAGGGAAGCAAGAACGGTGGAGTTGTTGGTGATGGAGATGTCACCCTCCATGGCAGCGGCGTTGTTGTAGATGTAGGCCTTGGAACCCTTCTTGGTGGCATCAGAAGGAGGATCGTAGCACTTCACGCTGACCTCGCCAACGGTGGCATAGTCGTATCCGACCTTCTTGATGTCCTCGCTGTTCCAGTCGATCACACCGCCAGCCCAGTCGATGGTACCTTGTGCGTTGCTGGGCTGACCGGCGGGCCAGAGCGACATCTGAAGACGGGCGGGTGTCTGGGGGAACTCATACTGCTTGGAGGTCTCGTTGTAGGTATCGGCCTTCTTCAGGGTACGCGCCACGGTGCCGTCGACGATCCAGTCCACCTTCTCGGGGGTCCAGTCGATCTCGTAGGTGTGCCAGTCGTTGAAGGTATCACCACCATCAACGCTGATGTTGCCGCTGTTGTGCCCTAGTTCCGCAAAGTCAGTATCAATTATTCGGATGGGATATTTCGCTTGACTTACAGTCCAAAACACCTTGCCAGTAGTAGTTGGTCTGAACGGCGGTCAAATCAGCACCGACCCACTCGTAGTCGATCTCATCCTTGACATCGGACAGAAGAATGAAAGCAGTCACGACACCCTTGCCGCGGGAGCTCTTGAATTTACCGGAAACCTTGCCGTACCAGATGTAGTGGTTGTTGGCGAAGAGAGTACCGACACTCTTGGCAGGCATAGTCATGATCAGGTTGCCATCCTCGGTTTTGACCTTTCCGCTGTAGGTCCAGTCGGCCTCGGTGGCGTTACCGAGGTACTTGTCCTGGGTAATGGAATTGTCGAGGTTGTCCCATTTGTAAGTCTTGCTCTCGCAGACGGGCATAGGGGCGCAGGAATCGAGGGAGAAGGAGGCGAGAGGGTCGCAACCACCGAGACAGTAGGCGCCGGTACCACATTCACCATATTCTAGTTAGATCGTTAGTTACAATACAATTGTGGTCTGGGAAAGGGGGATATATTACTCACGAGAGCAACAGGGGTATTTCTCATCCTTGCACTGCTTGCTGGTGTTGCAGGATTGTGCGGCCAAAGCACTCACTGACAGCGAGGCCAGGACCAAAGGTGTCACAAAGCGGACCATTATTATGTACTGTTGGTATGTACAGCTGAAATGACAGAAGAATTTGAATCCAAGCCACAGGGTAAACGAGGGAAGTGTGGGGAACAAATAGGGATAATAAAGATGTGTATATCAAACGACAGGCAGCAAGTGAAGATATTCACTGCAAGGGCAAAAAAGAATAAAGAGAGCAATCAAACTTGGAAGAGAGGGGGCGAAATAGTTTATTAATACTTTTTTTTTAATAGTCCATGGGTCTTGGAGTGTCTCCCATAAGTCCCATGAACGGAAAACATGTTTTCATGAAAACATAAACTGACGCTAACCTAATTAGGATGGACTCCGTTAGCCCTGAAAAGTTAGGGTCCACGGGTCGGAAGTTAAAATGGGGTCAATTCTAACCTTTCAAGAATTCTGATTGGCTATTCTTTCCTTTTCATATTAATTATTCATTATTTTCTTTCTATGGAGAAGTTTGGGGGATTTCAGTGTATGGTATTGAATGGTATTAGAGATGATAATTCTAATCTACATACAAGGTTAGGGGTATCGAAAGTACATACATATGTATGTATACATTGTTTGAATAATCCCGAAGTATGGTCGTATGACAAAGAAATTGATGAATGACCAAGTAACGAGTAATTTTACTTTTCAAATTAAAATGATCTATATGCGTGACCGTTAAGTGAGACATCCCCCCAGGTGTTTGCTGTCGTAAAAATGGATACAATACTAGCGTGAGCCTTGGTACTTTCCACTTTCTCTTTCTCGTGATAGACGATCTGCGGAGTACTTTTACATTGATCTGCAGTTCAAAAATGTATATGATGTACGGGGTACAATTACATATAATTCAGTACAATCTACTATTGCGGAGTATATTGTGTTGCTTTGCATATTAAAATGTTGTACACTTTGATACTGATACTCTGATACCCCTGAATCGGACTTCCGATGTCCGCTTGGTATCTTAAGCCGAGCCAATTAGGCCTAGTTAATTCCGAGCGTAGGCCAAAATGTGACCATTGGGACAAAGAGTAGGTATCAGCCCCAAAATTCGATAATCTTACTTATGTGAGCCTCTCATTAGGCCACCGCAAGATTCCAAGAACTCGCTACACAATCTTCTCTCTCGGCATGCTCGGCGTTTAGAACCCGTATTCCGCACTAGGAAGCTCATTTTCACCCAAGAGTTAACGGAGAATGTCCTGCCTATTAAAACGGCAATCCAAAACTAGCTAACCTTGGAACCTTTTCTGACTCGGTTATCAGCCAGTTGCCAATACACTGGTGGACACACCAAGCACTGGGCAGGAACGCAGATCGCTAGTGTCGTGCACGGGCGCAAAATGACAGATCGTGGTCATTTTGGTCGTTCTCGGTTAGGAGCTGAACGAGATAAAAAGGGGGGAAACTGATAACGGATAAGCATAACTCCCATCCCCTTGACAGCAATTGTTTTCAGAACATATTTTTTCTAGAAGGAATGTACCTTGTAGCTCCGATTTACATATGCGTCACTATATTTAATCCATACTATATTTTCGAATGTTGTTACGTACACTTTGAAAGCCTAGGAATGGGTCACGAGCAACAGAATTGATCAGTTACTTTTGTGCAAACTAATTTTCATCAGAGTTATATGATGGCATTATCTGACGGAAGAGCACTGTTTTGATTTAAAACATGTGAACATTTTCCATGTTGAACTTCTCTGTGTCAGATTCCATGCGCCTGTTGGTTCCCTATTCTAGCCTAGTGCCCCTATACCTACTCCATATTGCAGCGTACTTGTGTGTACTCATATAGATTTAAAATTGTGCATAACTATGGTGTTTTGAATTATAAACTGCTATTGAACAATCAGGCCGGAAATAAGCAAGGGAGCAGTAATCCGCATATGCATTGCTTGTCTTATCAAGGACTAACACCGGTACAGAGATACCTGGGCGAAGGAAGAATTGGCAGATGGCCACCAAATGGGGCAGCATCCCTAACTGCTTCCATTTGACCACGTAAACCACATATCGATTCAACAACTGTTATGTCCATCGAAGTCAACTATTAGCGTGGCTAGGTGAGACATATTGCTACAATTGTGGCTTACCAATTGGCAACTCTCACAAACTAGGGATCAAGCAGTGGTCGATTTCTTCATGATGTGCTGCAAGCTCTAATGGGCCAATGGTACATTTCCGTACGGCATTGTGGTGGGATATAGATAGAAATTGAGGTCGAGTGTATACCTTTTTGACTACTGAGCACTCAGGTGAAGAAGAGAAGTGGAATACAATGAGTGGCTGAGAAGTGAGAGATATCAGAAGTGAGATTGATATGTTAGAAATTTAGATCAACAGGCAAGTGGTTAGAAATAGAGGATCTGAGCACGAAACGCAGCGTATGACGTGTATACTAGTATTCTTAAGAACCTATTGTAATAACAAAAGTTGTAAATTCGTTTGAGATCATCAGGGATATCGCAGTATACATAGTAGTGTTTACAAGTGGGAAAGTAGCACTACCTCGGTAGGCGGCCGAAGGATATAGCAAGATGAGGCTATCAACAACAAACACATAGTCAGAGTCTATGATTAGATCTCAAGTAGAAACACACAGTGCCGACAGCAACTTAGTTGAGGTATAAAACAGACATCCTTTAGTTCTTCCCTCAACTCTCTCATCAATCATCGCCTTCCATCGCATGTCTCCAATGCTCAACAATAGGCTCCAACAAATGCATTAACTATTTAAGACTACTGATTCTTTATTCACTTTCACACCTCGTTACTACCAGGTTCAAAGTCTCGGTCCAATTTCTCGCTCTGAGCACCCAGTACCTATCATCTACATATCTTAACCTTCTCACTACACCCTTACTTCCGCATCATCTCATAAGCCCTTTGAAATGGCTGCCCGAACCTTGGACAAAATGCGCAAGGCTCAATCTCTCCTTCGCGAATGCCATAGCTGGGTAAGTCATAACTATCTTTGTCAGATTTACTTCAAAGTTTGGACTAATTTTCTTGACGAACAGCTCGTGGAGAACAACGAGACCCGGCTGGCAGTTGATTTGTGTCAGATAGAAGGCAGCCTTGCACTGTTCTTTGAGAACAGGTGCTTCGCCAATTCCCCCTGTCCTGGGCTTCAGGGCGAGGAGCTTCCCCGGCTTGTGAGTACTGAGATCCATGCCAAATGATTATGCATTGCATGCTAATATTATGCCACTACCAGCCTCCATCCAACGGCTACAGAAATGGAGTATACCGCAGACCCTACAATGGCGGCCGCAGACCCCGCCCAACCAACAGAGATAGGGCTGAAGCCTCCGCTAGGCGTGCCAGCGGCGAGCAAAATGTACAGGATCAGGGGACAGCGAGTACACCCAAAGACATAGCGAGCAAACCTACCTGCCCTGATGCCAACCTCAAACCCCCCGAGGCTCGAGCTACCATTACAAGAGCATCGCCGCCAACCGGCCTGCTCTTGGACTTTGACAATGACGTGGAACTCGTCCAACTGTCACCGAATATGGTAGCCGACATGGGAACAGGAGATGCGGATGATCTCAGATCAAAGGGAAAACAGCGCCTGCCAGAGTGGCCAGCTACTACAGGCAGCGCTGAGCCAGCTCCAGAGGGGTTGGTCCAACTGGACGGCGACAAGGGGTCCCTTCACCAGACCATTGGCACTGTGCCCAATGCCCCCACTGCAGGTCTGGACTCCCCCCTTGGCGACTACTGCTCTCTGGCGGTTGAAGAAGGTGTTCTCCCAGTCCCGTCCCAGCTTCCAGGAACCGACGCAAATAACTACATCATTAAGCGAGAAGAAAGGGATGTTCATGCTGATGGTCTTGGTCCCCGGGCTGGCCACATTCTTCAGCCCGAGGACCTGGAAGATGATGAAATCGTTTTCCAGGGAAACACAGCAAAGGGTACCCGTCCGGACTTTAAGGCCTCGTTTGTCAGACGACGACTGAAAACCTCTCGTCGTGCTCTTGATCCCAAATTCGATGTGACCCTTTGCTAGCTCTTTCCGTTTGTTTTGCATTATATGTGCTTTTGCATTCATTTCCCACCATGTTATCTTTAATATAGGAAAAACCAAAAAGAAAGCAATTAGGACGCCCTTGAGATTTGTTCTTCGTTCAACCGGGGCAGTTTTCCTA